>NC_083763.1:77485667-77803167 GCF_963514075.1 Conger conger | reverse complement strand
TAGTATGCGTGACGTCAGTTCGACGTGTTTCATTGTAACCAATTAAATGCGTTTTTTAAATCAAGAAATTATCCTATTGGGTAAAATTGTGGGGGGAGGATGCGTTTTTATTTCGACTCCAGTGACGCACACTACACAAAAAATCAGATCAGCGACAGTCAGATTCTGTATAATTTTTAATTTGATCAGGAAGTCCACGACGGAGGACTATGTCTATACATTTCAAATACATTTTAAGATGCATTTCTTTTGTATGTCAACATTTGCAAAAAATTGTCGATTTCACATATTTAGAAATGTTTTTCCAATGTATGTGAAATGTATGATAAATATACACACTTTATTCGGTATTTTTTACTTATTTTTTAGACCTCTACTGCTGTAGTCTATCCACGTAGTGTTATGATGCGTTGTGTGTTCAGAAATGCTCTTCTGCGGACCACTTTTGTAATGTGTGGTTATTTGCAATACATTTTTACTTTATTGCACCTACTTATTAATGTGATCTAATCAGCCAATTGTGTTGCAGCAGTGCAATGCATACAATCATGTAGATATGGGTCAAGAGATTCAGGTAATGTGATCCAAGTGACTTTTACCGTGAAATGATTGTTGGTGGCAATTAAGAAAATTGGTGGCAATTAAGAAAATTACCCTTACAATGTGTGTGTTAACAAAGAGACAATCACATGAATAAAAATAACCTTTTTATTGAAATTAAGTGCTTTGGAAATATGCTCTATAATACATATGGATTTAGACTAAGACATCCTCTGTCTCTCTCTCTCAAACAGACAGAGATCAATGTCTCTGCTTTTCCTGGAAGGGGGTTGCTTGCACATTCCGATCTTATGGCAAAGTTTAAGTTTATCTGGAGACTAAATACTGATAATCCTAGGTTCAGCTGCATGTCTTCCTTGTTTTGTGAAGAATCCATCCTTGTGGACAAAACAGTTTCAAATCACTCTCACTTTCTGTATCTATTTGCAAATAAATAAGAAAGTCTTACTGTTGTTTTGCTGTGGATCTGTTTTATCAGAGGATGCTCTCCAAGATGAATGATGTGAAAAGGGTTTTTCCTTAACAAGTATCTCAGAAACTGCTGATCTCCTGGGATTGTCAGGAAGGGGACAGTAACTCAAATTACAATAGGTGTGCAGAAGAGCATCTCTGAGCACACAGCGCATCATAACTCTTCAGTGGATAGGCTACAGAAGTAGAAGTCTAAGAAATAAGTTGAAAATACCTAATAAAGTACTCGGTGAGTGTATATGATCACTTAAACAAAAGATACAGATGACAATAATAAAAACGATAAAAAATATATAATGTAATATTTATCCACATTGCCTCATAAGTATTTGGACAGTGACACGCCTTTTCTTTTTAGGAGGGAAGCTGGGTCCTAACAGGCTTTTGACCTGTATGAATTCTCTGATGCATGTTTAAAGAATCTTTCCTTAAAAAGCACTTCCCACACTGATAACATTTGTAGGGCTTTTCACCAGTATGAATTCTCTGATGCATGTTTAAAGCAGTTTTCCTTAAAAAACACTTCCCACACTGATCACATTTGTAGGGCTTTTCACCTGTATGAATTCTCTGATGGTCGGTTAAATCACCTTTCCTTAAAAAGCACTTCCCACACTGATCACATTTGTAGGGATTTTCACCTGTATGAATTCTCTGATGTATGTTTAAAGCAGTTTTCCTTAAAAAACACTTCCCACACTGATCACATTTGTAGGGCTTTTCACCTGTATGAATTCTCTGATGGTCGGTTAAATCACCTTTCCTTAAAAAGCACTTCCCACACTGATCACATTTGTAGGGCTTTTCCCCAGTATGAATTCTCTGATGTAAGTTTAAATCACCTTTCCTTAAAAAACACTTCCCACACTGATCACATTTGTAGGACTTTTCACCTGTATGAATTCTCTGATGCATGTTTAAAGCAGCTTTCCTTAAAAAAAACTCCCCACACTGATCACATTTGTAGGACTTTTCACCTGTATGAATTCTCTGATGGATGTTTAAATCACCTTTTCTTAAAAAACAGTTCCCACACCAATCACATTTGTATGGCTTTTCACCTGTATGAATTCTCTGATGGTCGGTTAAATCACCTTTCCTTAAAAAACACTTCCCACACTGATCACATTTGTAGAGTTTTTCACCTGTATGAATTCTCTGATGGTCAGTTAAATCACCTTTCCTTAAAAAACACTTCCCACATTGATCACATTTGTAGAGTTTTTCACCTGTATGAATTCTCTGATGGATGATTAAAACACTTTTCCTGAAAAAACATTTCCCACACTGATCACATTTGTAAGGCTTTTCACCTGTATGAATTCTCCAGTGGATATTTAAATGACATTTCTGAATAAAAGCCTTCCCACACAGACCACATTCGTAGGGCTTTTCACCTGTATGAATTCTCTGATGGATATTTAAATGACATTTCTGAATAAAAGACTTCTCACACAGATCACATTTGTAGGGCTTTTCACCTGAATGAATTCTCTGGTGCGTGATTAAAACCCTTTTTGTGAAAAAACACTTCCCACATTGATCACACTTGTAAGGCTTTTCACCTGTATGAATTCTCTGGTGCCTATGCAAATTAGATTCATGAGGAAAACGCTTCCCACACTGAGAGCATTGGTGGGGCTTTTCACCGGTATGGCTTCCCTTGTCTTGGATTAACTCTGATGACTCATTAAGGCATCTCACATGCTGGGTGGAACGGTCCTGTTCTTTCCCTGGTTTCCTGCAGTGTGGATTTGGCTCTCCTGCACACTGCCATGGTTCAGTCTGGTCTTTGTGAACAACACCAGCTCCATTAAGCACAGGGTTCACTTCATCAGATGTAATATCATCACATTTAATGTCCTGCAGGACACTGATGTGTTCGGCCTTAATGTAGCCTCCATCATCAGTCTCTGTTTTTATTTGGTCAGGGTGCAGATGGATTCTACATCCCAGCTCTGTAAAGTCTAGGCTCTCTGTCTTAATAAGATACCCAGTGTTGGTGGGACCCAGATCAGGTTCTGTTTTTATCAATGGTGAGTCAGTGTGGTGTACAGCACTGACCCCACTGTGTGCTGTAACACACTCTGGCTCCAGTGTGTTGAGTCCTGGTGTAGTACACTCTGACTCTGCCATGTGGACAGACTCCAGTCCACTGAGTTCCTCTTCTTTCAGTCTGATCCTGTGCTGCTCAGTGAGCTCTGGTAGTGTTGTCTCAGTGTCCTGTCTCAGACAGACTCCTGCCTGCATCATACTGCTGCTCAATGGTGTGCAGAAGTGCAGCTCCTGGAGGGAAACAGGGGAAGGGATTTAGCCTTAAACTGGTGTAACCACATTAGCTGACAATGAAGACATTTCAATCAATTTTTATCCCCGATTTGGCCTATTTGGAAATTAGTTCAATTTTGTTTCATGATATGTAATTATTTGATGACATGTAAGCTTTACTTCCATGATACCTTCCCATATTTTGGAAAATGACATGTCCCTTGCTAAGTGGATTATAAAGGAGTTGGAGGTGCTATAAAAACACGGTTAACGTATCAAAACACACCACTAATTCTCATGACAAGAGAACATGCAATGTTCGCAACAATTCTTAATATCATTTAGGGACCGTCTGAAAAGTGCTGTATTGTTGTCAAATAAGAATGTTAAGAGCTTTCTAACCGGAGCGCTCAGATAATGTGTTGAGGATCAGGAGGACATGAACATACTGGCACAACTCCTGAATTCCAGCGGGACTTCATGTCAGATTTCTTTACAAATATTAGAATTATTTTATTAATATTTCAATAGCTTCCAGGTCACATCACTTATTGACTCCTGGCCAATGTTGATTCATTGCATTATTAATCCTTCATGGTGCACACCGCTTTCTATGGTCTTATTATGCGTTTCCTTGTGTTTTAGTAAACATTTCAATCCAGAAAGGACATTTGCAGACTCCAAAAGGAAACTAAATGATATTATGGGTCTTGTGCTGTGTAAAATACTGCATTTCACTATTTTTATTCTGAAAACAAAGTGTTTGCACCGCCTGTGACTCTCCCCCTCCCACCGGCATCGCGCTGTCCTAAAATGTCTTCTTACTGTGTGAAACATGCGTTTTCAAACACATAAACACAGTCTGTCCAGTCTGCTTATAATGTAATCATAGCATGGAGCGTTTAAATCCATAATGAATAATGACTACACGTCGACGTTTATATAGGCCTGTATATGAGTAGAGTATTTGTGCTTTCTGGTTGTTATTTGAATTAAATGTTGAAAATTGTTTCTATTGGTTAATTTATTCTTTGACTAAATCTGGTTACATTGTGCCAACTAACCCCGTGCACAACTTGACTTTAATCACTAGTAACCTAATTTTACAAATTGCACTAAGGATTGTGGACATTTATGTGTTTGATGCACATTATATAGCCTAACGATTCACAAACCCTATCAGTACAAAATACATTCCACCATTTCAGAGACAATTGCTTGCGAGTACGCTACGGGTAGGGCACGGTAAGAAGGAATTTTAGGACAGCGCGAGCATGAAGTACCTGAGCCTCAAAGCGTATTTTTTAATCAAAAGTTTGATCTAGTGGGGTGCGATAGTCTTCTTTTTTGTAGGCTACATTTGCTGGTCAGGAACTCTTCACGGTCAAAACAATGTTTAGGACCCCGCGCGTCGAAATGACCAAAACGAAGGTACCACTTCACTTGCATGCACATTTGCCGGAATTTAAACATGTCGGGACTTTTCACGGTAAGAAGACATTTTATGACATATACATTTTCATCAGACAGTCTGTTGACAAGCTATGATGAAATGTGATACAAGATACAGTAAACGGATTTTGTGGACACAGTCGTGCTACGAATGAAAGTAGCACATAGGGGGGAAAAAAGATAATTCCAAACTTACGCATATTCATTCCATTGACTTGCTGTCTTGGGTTGATAGGCTAAATTAATTCCGATGAAACGATCCCAAGTGTGGAATAATAACAGTAGGTCGTTCTTAAGGTGAACGAAACGAACTGAATTGGTTCTTTAGGGGGGGGGAAAAGTTGAATAGTCCGCGGCTGCTCACAGGTAGGTTTTCTAACCATTTCACATAAAAGCCCCTCCACAGACAGGGAAAAATCTCTTCTTCGTCATTCTTTTTCTTCTTCTTTGGATTTTGTTAGCGGCTAACTAGAAATTGTAAGGCGCATTCACCGCCACCTACTTGACTGGAGTGCACCCTTATAAAAAAGTTTTTGTGTAACAAAATCAAACGCTTTACTGTTTAAGATATAACTGAACTGGTATTCGCGTAAAATACTCATTATTTCATTGAGCCAGGGTAACTGAAAGAAAATTAAATGGAATCGTCCATCCTTCGCCCATGATACAGTGTAGGAGCTTCACTCCATGTTGTGCCCAGTGCATATCCATGTTATAAACAGTTTCACCCTTTTGGTCATCACTGAAACTCCCCATACATTTTCAGAATCTGATGTTGTTTTACCAATGAGATACATTTCCTCACAACAGTCAGGACACTGGTCCACAAATGTGGGGTACATTACATTCATGCCATTCTTGTCCAGAGCAACGTACAGTTGATTAGACTAAACAGGAGACAATCCTCCCCTGGAGCAATGTTTAAGGACCTTGCTCAAGGGCCCAACGGGTGTGTGGATCTTATTGTGGCAATACGCTTGTTCGACCCCACTTTGAGTACTGTGTGCAGTCAATGTATAAAAGATAAGTGTTACGACTTTATACACAATTTTGTATGACGAACAGCAGTGAAGAAATGTTACTAGATATAACTATTGTACAGGACATTGCTGCAGTGAACCTGCACATCTTTCCAGAATTGGCAACAAAACAGAGAAACAGACTCAAAAATTCCTTCCAAACAAATACATTTCTGTCATTTCCATCACTGCAGACATTTCATCGATACAAATATGAAATTTATTAAGCAATAAGATTATAAATTACACTCCAAAAGATTGGTACTTAATAAAAATGCAACCCCAGTTTGTCCCAGTCAGCTAGCTGTCCAAAACATAGTTTATTTGATAAGGACAGTTCAGCCACTCAACGGTACCAGAATTGGCTCCAGTAAATTTTCATCCATCATCTCTGGGCAGGAAATACTAAAAGGTGGCAGCTATCAATTTCACTATCAATATTGGTTCTAGATTGACTAGAAAACAAGAAAGGTTTGTGATCAAAGCTGCAGGGCATAATACACTTCATTACAGTGGAGCTTTCCTACATGAAACATGCAGGCAGGAGAGCCAGTCTTGTAGTAGCTCAGGAGCATTCATCCGAGGCTTTGCGGAAAATAATTTTCCTTCTGGAAATGTTAATTTTAAAGTCTGAATTGTACAATTTCATTCTGTTTGTATCAGGTGATATTTGAAGGGGCAGGCATGTGCAAAGGGATTTTCATCTGCATAAACTGCCCAGAGTTTCCTTAAATCTTCCAAATTAGACTGTTCACCTGTCCAAATCTTCTCACACTGAAGGTGTTTTCACCTGTATGAATTTTCCTGTGCCTCCTTAAATTAGATGTACATGCAAAACACTTCCCACACTTAGTACACATGTAAGACTTTTCACCTGTATGAATTTTCTGATGGAGGCTTAAATAAGATTTAGCTGAAAAACACTTCCCACACTACTTACATTTGTAGGGCTTTTCACCAGTATGGATTCTTTGATGTTTTCTGACACTTGATTTATCTGAAAAACACTTCACACATTGCGTACATTTGTAGGGCTTTTCACCAGTATGAATTATCTGATGTTGGCTTAAATTATATTTAGATGAAAAACACTTGCCACACTGATCACATTTGTAAGGTTTTTCACCAGTATGAATTCTCTGATGTGTGGTTAAATTAGTTTTCGAGAAGTAACACTTCCCACACTGCGTACATTTGAAGGGCTTTTCACCAGTATGGATTCTCTGATGTTTTCTGGAACTTGATTTATCTGAAAAACACTTCCCACATTGCGTACATTTGTAGGGCTTTTCACCAGTATGAATTATCTGATGTGTGGTTAAATGAGTTTTCGAGAAGAAACACTTCCCACACTGCGTACATTTGAAGGGCTTTTCACCAGTATGAATTATCTGATGTTGGCTTAAATTAGATTTAGATGAAAAACACTTGCCACACTGATCACATTGGTAAGGTTTTTCACCAGTATGAATTCTCTGATGTCTGGTTAAATGAGTTTTCATGAAGTAACACTTCCCACAGTGCGTACATTTGAAGGGCTTTTCACCAGTATGAATTCTCTGATGTCTGGTTAAATTAGTTTTCGTGAAGTAACACTTCCCACACTGAGTACATGTGTAGGGCATTTCACCAGTATGAATTCTCTGATGTCTGGTTAAATGAGTTTTCATGAAGTAACACTTCCCACAGTGCGTACATTTGAAGGGCTTTTCACCAGTATGAATTCTCTGATGTCTGGTTAAATTAGTTTTCGTGAAGTAACACTTCCCACACTGAGTACATGTGTAGGGCATTTCACCAGTATGAATTCTCTGATGTCTGGTTAAATGAGTTTTCGTGAAGTAACACTTCCCACAGTGCGTACATTTGAAGGGCTTTTCACCAGTATGAATTCTCTGATGTCTGGTTAAATGAGTTTTCGTGAAGTAACACTTCCCACAGTGCGTACATTTGAAGGGCTTTTCACCAGTATGAATTCTCTGATGTCTGGTTAAATTAGTTTTCGTGAAGTAACACTTCCCACACTGAGTACATGTGTAGGGCATTTCACCAGTATGAATTCTCTGATGTCTGGTTAAATGAGTTTTCGTGAAGTAACACTTCCCACACTGAGTACATGTGTAGGGCTTTTCACCAGTATGGATTCTCTGATGTCGGCTTAAATGATATTTAGCTGAAAAACACTTACCACACTGATCACATTTGTAAGGTTTTTCACCTGAATGAATTCTCTGGTGCCTTTGTAAATTAGATTCATGAGGAAAACGCTTCCCACACTGAGAGCATTGGTGGGGCTTTTCACCAGTATGGCTTCCCTTGTCTTGGATTAACTCTGATGGCTCATTAAGGCATCTCACATGCTGGGTGGAACGGTCCTGTTCTTTCTCTGGTTTCCTGCAGTGTGGATTTGGCTCTCCTGCACACTGCCATGGTTCAGTCTGGTCTTGGTGAACACCAACTCCATTAAGCACAGGGTTCACTTCATCAGATGTAATATCATCACATTTAATGTCCTGCAGGACACTGATGTGTTCGGCCTTAATGTAGCCTTCATCATCAGTCTCTGTTTTGATTTGGTCAGGGTGCAGATGGTTTCTATATGCAAGCTCTGTAAAGTCTAGGCTCTCTGTCTTAATAAGATCCCCAGTGTTGGTGGGACCCAGGTCAGTTTCTGTTTTTATCAATGGTGAGTCAGTGTGGCGTACAGCACTGACCCCACTGTGTGCTGTAACACACTCTGGCTCCAGTGTGTTGAGTCCTGGTGTAGAACACTCAGTCTCTGACTCTGCCATGTGCACAGACTCCAGTCCACTGAGTTCCTCTTCTTTCAGTCTGATCCTGTGCTGCTCAGTAAGCTCTGGTAGTGTTGTCTCAGTGTCCTGTCTCAGACAGACTCCTGCCTGCATCATACTGCTGCTCAAAGGTGTGCAGAAGTGCAGCTCCTGGAGGGAAACAGGGGAAGAGCTTTAGCCTTAAAACAAAACTGCATCAGCTGAAAATTCTACATATTTAAACACATTTCTTTAATCACTGATTTGGTGAATGTAGATGTAAAACCCCACGCTAACCCAATGACGGAATTTAGCGGGGGCCGAAGGGGGTTTTGCGTGCTTGTCCTTCTGGCGTTGCTGGGAGAACATTAGTTGGGTTAATTATTATCCTCCGTACAAGAACAGAGCACAATTATGTTTAAGAATATACTGGGTCCATTGCCATGGGTCGGATATGGATTGACCTGCCCCATATCCAGCTTACAGCTGGCCAGAAACGGATCAGTACAATTCTTAATATTCTCCGTTCTCAAACGGGGCAGTATTGTACGCTTAGTGGTTACTATAGTTTTACTCGTTTATCTGACTCCATTTAAAATATAATTTAGAAATTTGGGTTTGCAACTTACGCAGACCTTGGGAGTGATTACATTCGACTTGTACCTGCGCCACCATTACTCAATATATGCTCCCGGGATTAGCATTACTGCTGAAATCTTAGTTCGGTGGAGAACTCAGAGGCTGAGGGTCCAGTCAACACAATACATGCAAACCTGCCATGATAGTTGCGAGCCCAGGTCGGCGTAGCATTAACTGGGCTCCTTAGAGCTAATTTGGCAGGAACCAGCGCCGTAACGCCCATGGGTTCCCTTCGCACCAAATCACAAGAGCCGTGCGTCACCGACCCTTTAACGGACAGAAACTTGCTGGCCTCACAGCTTAGAACTACCGCAGGTGTACCGCCGATCGGTCGGTCTCTAGCCACCATTTCCCCCTGAGTATTCAGTTGTAATTTAGGCTGAAAAGGTACAAGATGAATTAGAGTCATGGAGATCACGCAAGTTACAAACAAAATAGTTTATTCGCAGACAGGTAGGTTATTAGCTTTAGAATATCACAATCAATTACAAAATACACAAATTAAGAATAGAGATAGAGTAAATAATCATACCTAGCCTGCTTGGACTACAAGTCGAATACGATCTTCCGCTGCTACACATACATACATACATACATACTTACACAAGACATGTTGTGTGGGAAGTCGAATACGATCTTCCCGATACTTACATATACATACAATGTGCTGTGTGGGAAGTCGAATACGATCTTCCCAGATTGGTCTGTCTCCCTTGCTTTTATGCCAAATCATACATTTGGAACCAGGCGGCAGTGCCATAAATCAACCTGGAGGGGTGGTCAAATCTGGAATTTAGACCCCCACCGGGGTGGGGGTTGTTAAGTAGGGAAAATTAGATGATTACCAAGAGAGGACATGCAGGTTTTCCCTTGAGTTACTGAAACTGTAGTTTATTAAATTCCATTTGGTATGAAATGTATCTCATCCGATTCCTTGATTTTATCAGATCACATCCATACCAAACAGATTACCCTTATGTTTTATTATGTTGCAGTTATCATGAAACTTCCCTCCAGATTATCCATTTTACATGCAATTCCTGTTACCATTACATAAGACTTAACGCAATAATACAAGGATCACATGGGCAATGTTTTCAAGGTGTTACCGGGTCTATTTACTATCTTAATAGCAGTTTTGAATATTTAATCTAGGAGAGCAGTCACCGGTGTAATGACAGCAGTGC
Organism: Conger conger; assembly: GCF_963514075.1. Classification (NCBI taxonomy): domain Eukaryota; kingdom Metazoa; phylum Chordata; class Actinopteri; order Anguilliformes; family Congridae; genus Conger; species Conger conger. The sequence goes on along the minus strand of NC_083763.1, from coordinate 77,792,799 downwards.
CCAAATGAGGGCACTGTGGCATTGTCCGGAGTCTTCCCCCTTGGAAGTGACCAGGTATGGGGTCACAGGGAGGTCACCAATGTTCGAGAGGATTCTTTTCCCATGACCCAACTGCCCTTGGACCACTCATACATCTTTCTCTTATCTTTGCCCGAAACTCCCCAAATCTAGTTTAAACAACATTGAAACCCCAGCTCTCAGGCCCCTCACAAATGGCAGCCCTTCCTGACCTTAACCACTATGCTACAGGCCGGCCCATCATATCTATGAATGCTGTAGTTGGGAGTTTTCATGATAACTGCATTATGCTGTAAATATGTATTTGTGCCTCTCATGGTAATATACCTTTTGAATAAACCTGATTTGGGTGAATGAAAGGAAAGGAGACACCCCAGACTGTTTGGTTTCTTCTCCTTATCTCTGAAATCCAGGCCTAAATTCTTGACCATAAAAGTGAGTCACCCATCTATAATTTACAGCCAGGCCCACCAGGCAGGGGGCTAAAACACATGGCTTCTACAGAGACAGCTTTTCCCCAGTTTCCCCTTGGCTCCTGAATGGTTATGCTATCAAAGGTAGACTGTTACAAAAACTAGACCATTACACCAGTCGCACTGAACCAATCAGAATAACACCAAACATTACTATATTCTGACCTGGGATTATCATGAAACATCTTTATACCATATCCAATCTCTAACCTATCAGGAATGTGAGAAAAGGGGGGCCCCCAGGGCCCAAGAAGGCGCCTCTAAGAATCCTTCTCTAGCTCTCCCCCACAGGCATGTGTGCCAACGGTGGGGGCTAACAATGTATGCTCCAGGAGGGGGAAGTCAGCAAGCTGACCAGCGCAAGGGACCAAATGTTGCTTATGACTGGCTTACACAATGTTTCTCAGGTGGAAGAAAGCAGGCTTGGTCACCTTGTTAATGTGTCTTGGCCACCTTGTTAATGTGTGGTTTAAAACTTAGATCAGAGTCTAAAATTACACCCAGGCTTGTTCCTTATGATTTAACCTGAGGAGTCAAATTTCCTAACCCGTTACAAAGTGCATCTTCTTTGGCTTTGGGGCCAACTAGAAGTAATACTCTCTTATCTTCATTCAACTTGAAAAAAATGTTGTTCATCTATTGATTAATTGCAGATAGACAGGTAGTCGGGGAACATAATGCATTTGGATCATTTGGCTCAACTGCAGTGTATAGTTGTGTGTCATCAGCATAGCTGTGGAAATTAACATTGTGTTCTCTGATGACATCACCTTTGGGAAGCATGTATAATGAAAAAAGAAGGGGACCAAGGCAGCTCCCTTGTGCAACACCAATGTCATATTGTTCTGACGTGTGATTTCCAAGATTAATATAAAATATTCTCCCTGTAATGTATGTTTAAGAGTGCATCCGGAGAGACCAACCCAGTTTTCAAGGCGTTTGATTCGAATATTGTGATCAATTGTATTAAAAGCTGCACTCAAATCTAAAAGAATTAGAACTGAAACTTCTTAGCATCAGCTATCTTCGTGAGATCATTCACTATCTTAGTGAGATAGGTCTGTACTGTGATTAGATCTAAAACCTGACTTCTCTAAAGTACTGTTTTCATTCAGAAAGATGGTAAGTTGATTAAAAACTACCTTTCCAAGTATCTTGCCCATGAAAGGTAAGTTGGATATAGGTCTATAGTTGCTTAGGACACTAGAATCAAAATGAGTTTTCTTCAAAAGAGGTTTCACAACTGCAGTTTTAAAAGCCTCCAGAGATGTGTTGACTATCTTAAGAATAGTTGTGGAGACACTCTTAAAATAAAAAAATTAAAATGTGGTAGGAACAGGGTCAAGATGACATGGTTTACTGTGTTACAGTAGAGAACCCATGGACATTTCTACATCGGTTCTTGTCAAGTTATCTTTACGGAGCCCTCTAAATGCACGCCGACCTGGGCTCGCAACTATCTACGCAAAATATAAGGCATGTATTGTGTTGGCTAGACCCCCAACCTCTGTGTTCTCCACCGAACTGAGATTCAGCAATAGTGCTAATCCCAGGAGCACATATTGAGTAATGGTAGCATATAAAGGAGAGTCGAGTGTAACCACTCCTGAGGTTCATGCTTGATAAAAAAAAAAATGTCTAAATGCTAGTTTAAAATGGAGTTGGATAATAAAGGTAAATGTACTGGCCCTATTGTGGAGATTCTTGGTCAGCCCGGACCAGTAGAGAGTGAAAGGCAGAGTGGTACGACTGTCTTTGTAACGTGGTTTGATTATTGGCTGATCTAGACTCTCCGCATCATGGTAATTATTATTTAACCCTATTGACATCATTTCAGCAACACCAGAAGGACAAGCACGCAGATACCTAAATTCCGTTGTTGGGTTAGCGTGGGGTTTTACAGTTCTAAGTTGTCTAATAGATTCATAAATTCCATTGCCGTGGAGTCGGCACTAGTATTAATATGAATATTCTTGTCCCCATTTAAAATTATTTGGTCATAACTAGTGAGCACAACGGACATGAGCTCAGAAAACTCAGGAGAAATACTGAGGACTGCTTAGGTGGCCGATATAATCTTAAAATAAGCACGGCTGGGTCAGCCTTAAGCACAAAGGCAAAATATTCAAAGGATGAAAATGTACCTTACACAATCTCAGTACAGCTAAACTGATGGGAGAAAATAGCATCTATTCCAGCCCCTCTTCTGCCCTGTCTTATCGACTGGAGGAAGTTATAGTTTGGGGGACAAGCTTCAATAAGTGTTGCCACACCGTCATTGTTAAGCCAGGTCTCAACAAGAAACATAAAATGCTAATTCTTAGCAGAGATAATGTTATTAATATAATCTTATTTGTGAGTGAACTAACATTAAACGATGCCATACTAATATGGCCTGAAACAGACTGACAGTGGCTGAAAGGGAGAGAGAGGTCTCAAGTTGGAGAGATTAGCAGTGTGTGTGGGATGTGCTGTTCTGTGTAGTCTGTGTGTAATAACAACAGACACTGACATTGAAGCCAGGGGGGGAGAGGCCAATTAAATAAATTTGCTGTTGCTGTTGCTCTCATCAGTCAAGACACTGTTACACAAAAGAGGGGGACATTATATTAATGGCATTTGGCAGACACTCTTATCCAGAGCAACGGACAGTTGATTTAACTAAGCAGGAGACAATCCTCCCCTGGAGTATTGCTTAAGGACCTTGCTCAAGTGCCCTCCGGCTGTGCGGATTCTATTGTGGTTACACCGAGGATCAAACCACCGACCTTGCGGGTCCCAGTCATGTACTTTAACCACCATGCTACAAGCTGCTACAAACATCTTTTACACGCCTTACATTTGCATACATTCAAATGTCTACAAATCAAGTGTGACCTCTGATTGCTGGTAAAGAATTGCGCCTATCCCGAGAACTTTGGATTGGGCCATTCAAATCCCTAATGGTCCTGGGGCCTCACCCCGCTCCCCCCTGGAGCCCAGAGGGGGAACATTGAAACTGATAGCGGTCATTATCATATGTGAAGTGGTCCGATACACAAATTTGTTCTGTCTCCCTGCGTTAATGGCCAACACTGAATATTTAGAAGTCTCAGAACAATATTAAAATGGGAAAATGACGGGATTCTTTCCAACAACCGTATACTTGAGTAATAACAGGCACACGGTCAACTGAATCTACGTCCGACAGATACCACAGTACGCTTTTTAGGAAAAGCTGCTATCAATAGCCAACCACTTCACCTCATACCCCAGGTAGGAGGGGACACCTCTGGCCCCTGGACTGAGGGCCAAATCCTCAGCCAGCCTCAGCGGGACACTTCACACAAACCCAAGTGAGACTTCACATACTCCCTGTCTCTCAATTTAGGCCGGGGTGTAAAATACTCACTTTCTCCGTAACATATAAACACAGACACGGGATAAGTAACATATAAACACAGACACGGGATAAGTAACATATAAACACAGACACAGGATACGTAACGTATAAACACAGACACGGGATACGTAACATATAAACACAGACACGGGATACGCTTCTTAGGTAACTCTCCTTCCCTGGCGAGAAAATATTTTGTCACCCGGGGTGTGGGCGAACACTCAGCCTGCCACAGCAACGCACCCACGTATTTCCTCAAGGCGTGAATACCTCAGGTAGGATGATACACCGGTCACCCTTTCACATAAAGTTATACTTCAAGACAAGATAAATAAGCAACAGCACTGGTGCAAAATCAGTTAAAACAGTTGTAGATGCCACACCACCGGAGACAAATTACACACAGGACACAACCTTTTACTATGAACTTACAAACAATTGATCGCTTCGACACAGGTAATTACGGTAATCGTACCATAGATGTTAGATTTCGCACCACTGAGCGGAGCATTCCAGACCTCCACAGATTTGTCGTCTATCAAACTAAACTTTGGTGGTAAAACAAAGTACTCACCCTTTTGCACAAGTCGGGAAACCCAGGAGGTTTCAAGCTTCACCCTGCTGGCAGGGCCAGATGTTAGTAAATTCTGAATTTACCGAGGAATGAGAAAATGACCTTTATCCCAGTAAAGAAGCAGATCAACCGTTCACAGTAAAAAGCAGGAAAGTTTATTACACAGTCAGGAAAATGTTCTGCAGAACAATGATGTTTGGGGAGTTATATTTGCATACATTCAAATATGTCTACAAATCAAGTGTGACCTCTGATTGCTGGTAAAGAATTGCGCCTATCCCGAGAACTTTGGATTGGGCCATTCAAATCCCTAATGGTCCTGGGGCCTCGCCCCGCTCCCCCCTGGAGCCCAGTGGAAAATCCCCAGAGGGGGAACCTTGAAACTGATAGCGGTCATTATCATATGTGAAGTGGTCCAATTCACAAATCTGTCTGTCTCCCCAGAGTCACTCCTTTTTCACACAACATGAATTCCATGGTGAGGTCAATTTTAGTTAAACCCTTTAGTCATTGTTCAAGGTGGGGGCGAGAATTGTTTTAGGAACAATTCAGGAAAAATTCCCCCACGTCCCCTTATGGGCGAACAAGATATTCTCCAAGCACATGGCTCATAAGAGAAAGCCCTGTGCTGCTGGATAATGAAGGAGCAAGAAAGACGGAAAGAAAGAATCCTAAAATGATCTTGTCCAAGGCCTCTTACCAGATACAGGCATCTCTACTTATAGTGTGACTGTGGAAATACAAGCACTACATGTAGGTGAGCACATAGGTCAACAGGCAGGGCCCAGAATTGTAGGTTATCGTCATGTACATCAAGACTTGGGAAATCCTTTCATAGCGCTCTCATGTCGGTTACACTCAGTGGTATGTGGTCAACCTGAAGTCGCTGTTCGAACATTGAAACTGATAGCGGTCATTATCATATACATGTGAAGTGGTCCAATACACAAATTTGTCGTTCTCCCCACAATAGGCTACAGCAGCAGAAGACTTAATACGCCTAAAAAAATACCAAAGAAAGTGGTAAGTGAGTTTATAATGTCACATAAGAAACAGTTTTAAGTATTAAGATTTACAAGCACAAGCATTCGAAGCATCCGCACAGCGTAACAGTATTTTCTCTTATCAGCAATTTTTCTCTTACATCACACCTTGAGGTAACTACCGACAGATATCTTGCAGGATCCCCTTCTTGGGGTTCTTTCCTTCCAAGTCTCTGACACCTCTTATAACATAACACTTTTCACACAGTTTACAACATTACACCACACTTATACTCGTATACTCACAGTTCGCTGCACGTGCGTGTTTCCTGAAGAATTTGCTGAATTTTTTCCCTCAATTTGCAGTGTTAGTTGCCAGGTTAGTTATACGAGAGGATTTTGCCTCCGGCGTCAGGGAGAGGAGATCAGAGTGGTTAAATACTCTCACTCCCCGATAAGCTGAAGCTGGGTACTAACAGGCTTTTGACCTGTATGAATTCTCTGATGTATGTTTAAAGAATATTTCCATAAAAAACACTTCCCACACTGATCACATTTGTTGGGCTTTTCACCTGTATGAATTCTCTGATGGATGTTTAAATCACCTTTCCTTAAAAAACACTTCCCACACTGATCACATTTGTAAGGCTTTTCACCAGTATGAATTCTCTGATGGATTCTGAAACCTGATTTATCTGAAAAACACTTCCCACACTGAGTACATGTGTAGGGCTTTTCACCAGTATGAATTCTCTGATGTTGGCTTAAATAAGATTTATCTGAAAAACACTTCCCACACTGCGTACATTTGTAGGGTTTTTCACCTGTATGAATTCTCTGATGGAGGCTGAAATTAGATTTACTTGAAAAACACTTCCCACACTGCATACATTTGTAGGGTTTTTCACCTGTATGAATTCTCTGATGGAGGCTGAAATTAGATTTACCTGAAAAACACTTCCCACACTGCGTACATTTGTAGGGCATTTCACCAGTATGAATTCTCTGATGTTTTCTGAAACCTGATTTATCTGAAAAACACTTCCCACACTGAGTACATGTGTAGGGCTTTTCACCAGTATGAATTCTCTGATGTTGGCTTAAATTAGATTTAGCTGGAAAGCACTTGCCACACTGATCACATTTGTAAGGTTTTTCACCAGTATGAATTCTCTGATGTCTGGTTAAAAGGGTTTTCTTGAAGTAACACTTCCCACACTGAGTACACTTGAAGGGCTTTTCACCAGTATGGATTCTGTGATGGCTGTTTAAATCACCTTTCCTGAAAAAACACTTCCCACACTGCGTACAAATGTAGGGCTTTTTACCTGTATGAATTATCTGATGCTTATTTAAATACGTTTTCTGACTAAAACACTTCTCACACATATCACATTTGAAGGGCTTTTCACCAGTATGAATAATCTCATGTTTGCTTACATCATCTTTCGTGAAAAAACACTTCCCACACTGCGTACATGTGAAGGGCTTTTCACCGGTATGACCTGCCTGATGTCGACTTAAACGACATTTTGCAGAAAAGCACTTCCCACACAGTATACATTTATAGGGCTTTTCACCAGTATGAACTCTCTGATGTTGGCTTAAATAAGATTTATCTGAAAAACACTTCCCACACTGATCACATTTGTAAGGTTTTTCACCTTTATGAATTCTCAGATGTTTGTTTAAATTACATTTTTGAGGAAAACGCTTTCCACACTGAGCGCATTGGTGGGGCATTTCACCAGTATGAATTCTCTGATGGAGGCTTAAATTATATTTAGATGAAAAACACTTCCCACACTGATCACATTTGTAAGGTTTTTCACCTGTATGAACTCTCTGATGTTTGGTTAAATCACATTTCGTGAAGGAACACTTCCCACACTGAGAGCATTGGTGGGGCTTTTCATCAGTATGGTTTCCCTTGTCTTGGATGAACTCTGATGGCTCATTAAGGCATCTCACATGCTGGGTGGAAAGGTCCTGTTCATTTCCTGGTTTCCTGCAGTGTGGATTTGGCTCTCCTGCACACTGCCATGGTTCAGTCTGGTCTTTGTGAACGACACCAGCTCCATTAAGCACAGTGTTCACTTCATCAGATGTAATATCATCACATTTAATGTCCTGCAGCACACTGATGTGTTCAGCCTTGATGTAGCCTCCATCATCAGTCTGTTTTCATTTGGTCAGAATGCAGATGGGTTACATATCCTGGCTCTGTAACTTCTAGATTCTCTGTCTTAATAAGATCCCCAGTGTGTGTGTGACCCGGATAAGTTTCTGTTTTGATTTGGTCAGGGTGCAGATGGATTCTATATGCCAGCTCTGTAAAGTCTAGGCTCTCTGTCTTAATAAGATCCCCAGTGTTGGTGGGACCCAGATCAGGTTCTGTTTTTATCAATGGTGAGTCAGTGTGGTGTACAGCACTGACCCCACTGTGTGCTGTAACACACTCTGGCTCCAGTGTGTTGAGTCCTGGTGTAGTACACTCAGTCTCTGACTCTGCCATGTGGACAGACTCCAGTCCACTGAGTTCCTCTTCTTTCAGTCTGATCCTGTGCTGCTCAGTGAGCTCTGGTAGTGTTGTCTCAGTGTCCTGTCTCAGACAGACTCCTGCCTGCATCATACTGCTGCTCAAAGGTGTGCAGAAGTGCAGCTCCTGGAGGGAAACAGGGGAAGGGATTTAGCCTGAAACTGGTCTAACCACATCAGCTGACAAGTGAAGACAACTGAAATTTTTTTTATTCCCGATTAGCATCATTATGTATGCTAGGTATAAAAATCCGGACCTTTTTTTATATTCTCTGCAGGTATGATAACTAAACTGGTGCATTACAATTTTCGGTCGTAATGGTGGCTCCGTCACGAAATCGCAGTTTTCGATCGCTGGTTCGATCCCAACTTGATACTTTTCATTTAGGTTTCACGAGTAGCGTACAGTTTTTCTTTTTGTTAGGGATTCATTATCCAATTTGATTTTGAACGTTTCCCGCTACGATGGAATTACTTTCAGCAGGCGATTGACGTTTATTTTTCCCATTTATGCGTTTGATTCATGCTGTGACAGGATATAACCTTGCATTTCTCCCCCAAACTTATTGCTTGCATTTTAAGCATACCACACACCAAATCAGAAAATATCATACATTATTTAATACTGGCTCCCTATATGCATTTTAACATGCTGGGCAGAGGTGCAGTTTACGCAAATCTTTGAAGTAATCCTACATCTTTCTCAATGGCCTACGACATGCTCTAGATCATACATCAGATAGAATGTACTGGTACAATTAATTCACTGTCCAGGAAATAAGACACTTTGCAATTTGTTCATACGAGTTATTTTAACTTTCATTGCACCACAGAAGACCAAGTGAGTAATGCTCTTTTCCCAGCAGTGCTATGGCATACATAACAATGCGCAAATCATATCAGTACAAAATACAAAGAAGAATCACAATGACAAGATGAAGGTAAGTAGAAGTTGATAAACTGAACGCATTACGAGAAACAAGAGCGTGTAATCGGCAATTAAAATAATTATCGAGCCCTCCACGTTATTTCGGTGATCCAGTTTTCAGGTGTCGTGTACACGGTTCCAGTTATGAGCAGCGTAATGAAGCTGCTTTCACCTGTTCTGTATTCATACGACTGATCTGAAGTAATGCAGCATGACCATGAAAGCGAGTAGGCTAAGCTAACTCATCTAAAACATAAGACTGAACAGCATTACACCGTGTAAATAAATAGCGTGGACCGATTATTGTTATAAATCCACAATTTCGGAGACAATAGCTTGTGCGTAGGCTTACGTTACGTGTAGGGCATTTTGCACGATAAGAAGGAATTTTAGGACTGCGCGAGCATGAAGTGCCTGAGCCTCAAAGTGTGTTTTTAAAAAAAGTGGTGACTAGTCTTCTTTTTTCAAAAACGGTATTACTCGAAACAACTTCCGCCGTGTAAACAAATTTGTAGACTACGTTTGCGGGTCAGGCACTCTTTTCTTGATTATCGGTTAAAAAAAAAAAATAATAATCTCAGGACCTCCCGTGTCGAATGTGCTTCTACCAAAACGAAGATAGCAATTAGCTTGAATGCACATCTGGCGAAATGTAAACAGGTAGGGACTTCTCACGGTAAGAAGAAATATTATGACAACGGGGAAACTTGTGTAAACAGTCGTGCGACTAATGAAATACCGCATTGAAAACTTCGCGTGAAAACAAAAAACGTACATAAAGACAATTCCAAGCTTACCCATATTTATTCCATTGATTTGATTTATTGTGCTGATAGGCGAAATTATTTCCAAATAAATAATCTCAAGTGTGTGTTAAACACAGTAGGTGAACGAAACGAAAGTCATCAATTCCACTCCGGAACTGAATTGGTTCTTTAGAAAAAGAAGAAAGTTTATTCGACCGCGGCTGCTAGCAGGCAGATTTTCTGGCCATCTGACATAAAAGCCTCTCAACCATTGTCCCTTGAACCGTAAGTGCAATGGTATCCACAGATTTAAAAAAAGAAAGAAAAAAAAACCCGACAGAAGAAAAAATGTGTTCGTCTTTTTCTTCGTCTTCGGGTATTGTAAGGCTCATTCACCGCCACCTACTGGACTGGAGTGTGCCGCCCCAAAAGGCCCTTATTATCCCCTTCCACAACAGTTTTTGTGTAACAAAATCAAACGCTTTACTGTTTAAGATATAATTGAACTGGCATTGGCGTAAAATGCTCATTATTTCATTGAACCAGGGTAACTGAAGGAAATTAAACTGAATCGTCCATCCTTGGCCCCTGATACATACAGCATAGCTGCCAACTCTCACGCTTTCGGCGTGAGACACACGCATTTGCATGTGCGTGTGAAAACAGGCAAATGCGTGTGTCTCACGCCAAAAGCGTGAGAGTTGGCAGCTATGATACAGTGTAGGAGCTTCACTCCATGTTGTGCCCAGTGCATATCCATGTTATAAACAATTTCACTCTTTTGGTCATCACTGAAACTCCCCATACATTTTCAGAATCTGATGGGTTTATTTTACCAATGAGATACATTTCCTCACAACAGTCAGGACACTGGTCCACAAATGTGGGGTACATTACATTAATGCCATTCTTGTCCAGAGCGACGTACAGTTGATTAGACTAAGCAGGAGACAATCCTCCCCTGGAGCAATGCTTAAGGACCTTCCTCAAGGGCCCAATGGGTGGGGATTGTGGCAACACAGAGGATCGAACTACTAACCTTGCGAGTCCCAGTCATGTACCATAACCACTACGATACAGGCCGCTACAAATATGTTTTACACGCCTTCGTATTCCCGTACTCTCTGAATCAAACATACTCTGCTGTTACGGAAGACATACACTCACCAAACACTTTATTAGTAACACCTGTACACCTACTTATTCATGTGATGACCTAATCAGCCAATCGTGTGGCAGCAGTGCAATGCATAAAGTCATACAGATACCAGTCAGGAGCTTCAGGTTATGTTCACGTCAACTATCAGAATGTGATCGAAGTGACTTTGACCGTGGAATGATCATGCTGCTTGGTGATTTTTTTCTCAATATTTACTACATCAGCACCACTTGGTCATGCATGTTAATGATGTTGGCTAGCTAACATTCGGGAAGGGCGCTGACATCTAACATTAACGTTACATTAGCTAGCATCATATGAATGAAACAACTTTGTTCAGGTTTCATGAATTATTTTTATATTCCAACACTGAGTTTACGTTTTAAGACCTTGGTTAAAATGACACTGAAAACACTGCCTGCTATTCACATTCCTCAACCCTATCCACACAGAACTAAGCTATTTGCTGTTGTGATGTCATGGTGATTTTATTTATTGCTTTCAGGATAGAACACAAAGCGTCCCACCTCAAATCCATGTGTCCCACCTCAAATCCATCACAGACCCCCTCCTGGACCCCCTGCAGTTTGCCTACAGAGCCAACAGGTCTGTAGATGATGCCGTAAACATGGCTCTACACTTCATCCTACAGCACCTGGACTCCGCAGGAACCTACGCCAGGATCCTGTTTGTGGATTTCAGCTCTGCCTTCAATACAATAATGCCAACTATGCTACAGGACAAGCTCTCCCAGCTGAACGTGCCTGATTCAACCTGCAGGTGGATCACAGACTTCCTGTCTGACAGGAGGCAGCACGTGAAGCTGGGAAAACATGTCTCTGACTCCCGGACCATCAGCACCGGTTCCCCCCAAGGCTGCGTTCTTTCCCCTCTGCTCTTCTCCCTGTACGCCAACAGCTGCACTTCCAGTCACCAATCTGTCAAGCTCCTGAAGTTTGCGGATGACACCACCCTTATTGGACTCATCTCTGGTGGGGATGAGTCCACCTACAGGTGGGAGATTGACCGTCTGGTGACCTGGTGCAGTCAGAACAACTTGGAGCTCAACGCTGTGAAGCCAGTGGAGATGGTTGTAGACTTCAGAAAGAACCCAGCCCCACCCGCCCCCATCACCTTGAGAGACTCCCCTGTCAACATTGTGGAGTCCTGCCACTTTCTGGGAACCATCATCTCCCAGGACCTCAAGTGGGAGCTGAACATCAGCTCCCTCACCAAAAAGCCCAGCAGAGGATGTTCTTCCTGCGGCAGTTGAAAAAGTTCAACCTGCCAAAGACAATGATGGTGCACTTTTACACCGCCATAATTGAGTCCATCCTCACCTCCTCCATCACCATCTGGTATGCTGCTGCCACTGCCAAGGACAAGGGCAGACTGCAGCGTATCATCCGCTCTGCAGAGAAGGTGATTGGCTGCAATCTGCCATCTCTTCAGGACCTGTACGCCTCCAGAACCCTGAGGCGTGCAGGAAGGATTGTGGCCGACCCCTCTCACCAGACCATTGGAAACACTCCCCTCTGGCAGGATGCTGCGCCACAGAAACAGCTTCTATCCATCGGCAGCTGGCCTCATCAACAAGGCCCGGGGTCTCCATTGTCATAGACTTTTATCCTTCCCCCATGAACTTTATATTTTATATTTTGCACTTTGACAATACTTCATATACCCCGCTTCAGCATCATGTTGTATTGTAAATATTTAGTTTTATTTTTGTATTCATAATCTACATCACATTCTACCTTATTTTATATCTATGTTTCTATTATTCTTTATGTCTGCATGCACCCACATACCTCAGCAAATTCCATGTACGTAAAAAATACATGGCGAATAAAGAGATTCTGATTCTGATTCTGAGTAGTAGTAGGAGGGGCCTTATCCAAACAGGGTATTGTGGGAAGTGGAGTCCCACAGGGATCGGTGCTGGGGGCACTGCTCTTCCTCATTTACATAAATGATCTAGACATGGGCATTGAAAGTAATTTAGTTAAATTAGAGCAGATGATACATAAATAGGTTTAGCTAACAGTATGGACTGTACTAAAGTAATCCAGGAAGACTTAAACAGAATCCATAAATGGTCAGAAATCTGGCATATGAAATTCAAGAAAACTAAAAGTTCTACAGGTGGGAAATGCAAATTTAAGGCAGGATTACTTCATGGGGGGTACGAAATTGGATAGTGCTCAAGTTGAAAAAGACTTGGGGGTAATAGTTAATGTGCGGTAGCAGTAAAAATGGCCAATAGGATGCTAGGATACATAGCCAGGAGTATTGAGTCCAAGTCCAAGGAAGTTACCTTTTACAATACTCTTGTTAGACCACACTTGGAGTACTGTGTGCAGTCAATGTATAAAATATGTATATGACGAACAGCAGTGAAGAAAGGTTACTAGATATTACTATTACACTAGAAATCCATCTCTTGCTTCATCTCTCCTAATAGCCCTTATCCCCAGATTTCTTTGGTGTTCTTTGGGAGGAATTAAATGACAAATATGGTTGTTTTGTCTCCGAGCAGAAAAACAATGCAAGCTTTATTTGTGTCTGAACCAGAGTTTTGTGCTCGGAAATCATCCCTTTTCCACAATGAACTAACTCAGAACCGAGCTACAGGAAGGCTGCCAGCACACCTCCCAGTGAACTAACTCAGAACCGAGCTACAGGAAGGCTGCTAGCACTCCTCCCAGTGAACTAACTCAGAACCAAGCTACAGGAAGGCTGCCAGCACACCTCCCAGTGAACTAACTCAGAACCAAGCTACAGGAAGGCTGCCAGCACACCTCCCAGTGAACTAACTCAGAACCAAGCTACAGGAAGGCTGCCAGCACACCTCCCAGTGAACTAACTCAGAACCGAGCTACAGGAAGGCTGCCAGCACACCTCCCAGTGAACTAACTCAGAACCAAGCTACAGGAAGGCTGCCAGCACTCCTCCCAGTTTGCCTACCTGGAAATGTGAGATCGGCCTCTAAAACACCGTCAGGAAAAATCTCTCCTTCGTCTGATTTTATTTGTGGATATTGTTACACCTGTTCTGTGCGTTACCACCACCTACTGGGCTGGAGTATGGTCCTCAGGTTACCCTTTTACCACACACCATGATACGCTGCAGACAGCCCACCCTGGCGAGCTGGTGTGGGGGCTGAGGAGGAGGAGGGGGTGGGTTGTGTGGAAGTCCTGGTGGAGCAGTGAACCAGCACATCTTTCCACAATTGCCAACAAAACAGAGAAACACACTTGGGTTTCTTTTAGTTACCATGTTTATTTTCATATTCAAGCAGCTGTCCAAAAATTATTTCCAAACAAATACATTTCTGTCATTTCCATCATTGAAGCCATTTCATTGATACAAATATGAAATTTATTAAACAATAAAATCATATATAACAGTCCAAAAGATTTGGTACTCAATAAAAATGCAACCCCAGTTTGTCCCAGTCAGCTAGCTGTCCAAAACATAGTTTATTTGATAAGGACAGTTCAGCCACTCAACAGTACCAGAATTGGCTCCAGTAAATTTTCATCCATCATCTCAGGGCAGGAAATCTATGAATGCTGTAGTTGGGAGTTTTCATGATAACTGCATTATGCTGTAAATATGTATTTGTGCCTCTCATGGTAATATACCTTTTGAATAAACCTGATTTGGGTGAATGAAAGGAAAGGAGACACCCCAGACTGTTTGGTTTCTTCTCCTTATCTCTGAAATCCAGGCCTAAATTCTTGACCATAAAAGTGAGTCACCCATCTATAATTTACAGCCAGGCCCACCAGGCAGGGGGCTAAAACACATGGCTTCTACAGAGACAGCTTTTCCCCAGTTTCCCCTTGGCTCCTGAATGGTTATGCTATCAAAGGTAGACTGTTACAAAAACTAGACCATTACACCAGTCGCACTGAACCAATCAGAATAACACCAAACATTACTATATTCTGACCTGGGATTATCATGAAACATCTTTATACCATATCCAATCTCTAACCTATCAGGAATGTGAGAAAAGGGGGGCCCCCAGGGCCCAAGAAGGCGCCTCTAAGAATCCTTCTCTAGCTCTCCCCCACAGGCATGTGTGCCAACGGTGGGGGCTAACAATGTATGCTCCAGGAGGGGGAAGTCAGCAAGCTGACCAGCGCAAGGGACCAAATGTTGCTTATGACTGGCTTACACAATGTTTCTCAGGTGGAAGAAAGCAGGCTTGGTCACCTTGTTAATGTGTCTTGGCCACCTTGTTAATGTGTGGTTTAAAACTTAGATCAGAGTCTAAAATTACACCCAGGCTTGTTCCTTATGATTTAACCTGAGGAGTCAAATTTCCTAACCCGTTACAAAGTGCATCTTCTTTGGCTTTGGGGCCAACTAGAAGTAATACTCTCTTATCTTCATTCAACTTGAAAAAAATGTTGTTCATCTATTGATTAATTGCAGATAGACAGGTAGTCGGGGAACATAATGCATTTGGATCATTTGGCTCAACTGCAGTGTATAGTTGTGTGTCATCAGCATAGCTGTGGAAATTAACATTGTGTTCTCTGATGACATCACCTTTGGGAAGCATGTATAATGAAAAAAGAAGGGGACCAAGGCAGCTCCCTTGTGCAACACCAATGTCATATTGTTCTGACGTGTGATTTCCAAGATTAATATAAAATATTCTCCCTGTAATGTATGTTTAAGAGTGCATCCGGAGAGACCAACCCAGTTTTCAAGGCGTTTGATTCGAATATTGTGATCAATTGTATTAAAAGCTGCACTCAAATCTAAAAGAATTAGAACTGAAACTTCTTAGCATCAGCTATCTTCGTGAGATCATTCACTATCTTAGTGAGATAGGTCTGTACTGTGATTAGATCTAAAACCTGACTTCTCTAAAGTACTGTTTTCATTCAGAAAGATGGTAAGTTGATTAAAAACTACCTTTCCAAGTATCTTGCCCATGAAAGGTAAGTTGGATATAGGTCTATAGTTGCTTAGGACACTAGAATCAAAATGAGTTTTCTTCAAAAGAGGTTTCACAACTGCAGTTTTAAAAGCCTCCAGAGATGTGTTGACTATCTTAAGAATAGTTGTGGAGACACTCTTAAAATAAAAAAATTAAAATGTGGTAGGAACAGGGTCAAGATGACATGGTTTACTGTGTTACAGTAGAGAACCCATGGACATTTCTACATCGGTTCTTGTCAAGTTATCTTTACGGAGCCCTCTAAATGCACGCCGACCTGGGCTCGCAACTATCTACGCAAAATATAAGGCATGTATTGTGTTGGCTAGACCCCCAACCTCTGTGTTCTCCACCGAACTGAGATTCAGCAATAGTGCTAATCCCAGGAGCACATATTGAGTAATGGTAGCATATAAAGGAGAGTCGAGTGTAACCACTCCTGAGGTTCATGCTTGATAAAAAAAAAAATGTCTAAATGCTAGTTTAAAATGGAGTTGGATAATAAAGGTAAATGTACTGGCCCTATTGTGGAGATTCTTGGTCAGCCCGGACCAGTAGAGAGTGAAAGGCAGAGTGGTACGACTGTCTTTGTAACGTGGTTTGATTATTGGCTGATCTAGACTCTCCGCATCATGGTAATTATTATTTAACCCTATTGACATCATTTCAGCAACACCAGAAGGACAAGCACGCAGATACCTAAATTCCGTTGTTGGGTTAGCGTGGGGTTTTACAGTTCTAAGTTGTCTAATAGATTCATAAATTCCATTGCCGTGGAGTCGGCACTAGTATTAATATGAATATTCTTGTCCCCATTTAAAATTATTTGGTCATAACTAGTGAGCACAACGGACATGAGCTCAGAAAACTCAGGAGAAATACTGAGGACTGCTTAGGTGGCCGATATAATCTTAAAATAAGCACGGCTGGGTCAGCCTTAAGCACAAAGGCAAAATATTCAAAGGATGAAAATGTACCTTACACAATCTCAGTACAGCTAAACTGATGGGAGAAAATAGCATCTATTCCAGCCCCTCTTCTGCCCTGTCTTATCGACTGGAGGAAGTTATAGTTTGGGGGACAAGCTTCAATAAGTGTTGCCACACCGTCATTGTTAAGCCAGGTCTCAACAAGAAACATAAAATGCTAATTCTTAGCAGAGATAATGTTATTAATATAATCTTATTTGTGAGTGAACTAACATTAAACGATGCCATACTAATATGGCCTGAAACAGACTGACAGTGGCTGAAAGGGAGAGAGAGGTCTCAAGTTGGAGAGATTAGCAGTGTGTGTGGGATGTGCTGTTCTGTGTAGTCTGTGTGTAATAACAACAGACACTGACATTGAAGCCAGGGGGGGAGAGGCCAATTAAATAAATTTGCTGTTGCTGTTGCTCTCATCAGTCAAGACACTGTTACACAAAAGAGGGGGACATTATATTAATGGCATTTGGCAGACACTCTTATCCAGAGCAACGGACAGTTGATTTAACTAAGCAGGAGACAATCCTCCCCTGGAGTATTGCTTAAGGACCTTGCTCAAGTGCCCTCCGGCTGTGCGGATTCTATTGTGGTTACACCGAGGATCAAACCACCGACCTTGCGGGTCCCAGTCATGTACTTTAACCACCATGCTACAAGCTGCTACAAACATCTTTTACACGCCTTACATTTGCATACATTCAAATGTCTACAAATCAAGTGTGACCTCTGATTGCTGGTAAAGAATTGCGCCTATCCCGAGAACTTTGGATTGGGCCATTCAAATCCCTAATGGTCCTGGGGCCTCACCCCGCTCCCCCCTGGAGCCCAGAGGGGGAACATTGAAACTGATAGCGGTCATTATCATATGTGAAGTGGTCCGATACACAAATTTGTTCTGTCTCCCTGCGTTAATGGCCAACACTGAATATTTAGAAGTCTCAGAACAATATTAAAATGGGAAAATGACGGGATTCTTTCCAACAACCGTATACTTGAGTAATAACAGGCACACGGTCAACTGAATCTACGTCCGACAGATACCACAGTACGCTTTTTAGGAAAAGCTGCTATCAATAGCCAACCACTTCACCTCATACCCCAGGTAGGAGGGGACACCTCTGGCCCCTGGACTGAGGGCCAAATCCTCAGCCAGCCTCAGCGGGACACTTCACACAAACCCAAGTGAGACTTCACATACTCCCTGTCTCTCAATTTAGGCCGGGGTGTAAAATACTCACTTTCTCCGTAACATATAAACACAGACACGGGATAAGTAACATATAAACACAGACACGGGATAAGTAACATATAAACACAGACACAGGATACGTAACGTATAAACACAGACACGGGATACGTAACATATAAACACAGACACGGGATACGCTTCTTAGGTAACTCTCCTTCCCTGGCGAGAAAATATTTTGTCACCCGGGGTGTGGGCGAACACTCAGCCTGCCACAGCAACGCACCCACGTATTTCCTCAAGGCGTGAATACCTCAGGTAGGATGATACACCGGTCACCCTTTCACATAAAGTTATACTTCAAGACAAGATAAATAAGCAACAGCACTGGTGCAAAATCAGTTAAAACAGTTGTAGATGCCACACCACCGGAGACAAATTACACACAGGACACAACCTTTTACTATGAACTTACAAACAATTGATCGCTTCGACACAGGTAATTACGGTAATCGTACCATAGATGTTAGATTTCGCACCACTGAGCGGAGCATTCCAGACCTCCACAGATTTGTCGTCTATCAAACTAAACTTTGGTGGTAAAACAAAGTACTCACCCTTTTGCACAAGTCGGGAAACCCAGGAGGTTTCAAGCTTCACCCTGCTGGCAGGGCCAGATGTTAGTAAATTCTGAATTTACCGAGGAATGAGAAAATGACCTTTATCCCAGTAAAGAAGCAGATCAACCGTTCACAGTAAAAAGCAGGAAAGTTTATTACACAGTCAGGAAAATGTTCTGCAGAACAATGATGTTTGGGGAGTTATATTTGCATACATTCAAATATGTCTACAAATCAAGTGTGACCTCTGATTGCTGGTAAAGAATTGCGCCTATCCCGAGAACTTTGGATTGGGCCATTCAAATCCCTAATGGTCCTGGGGCCTCACCCCGCTCCCCCCTGGAGCCCAGAGGGGGAACATTGAAACTGATAGCGGTCATTATCATATGTGAAGTGGTCCGATACACAAATTTGTTCTGTCTCCCTGCGTTAATGGCCAACACTGAATATTTAGAAGTCTCAGAACAATATTAAAATGGGAAAATGACGGGATTCTTTCCAACAACCGTATACTTGAGTAATAACAGGCACACGGTCAACTGAATCTACGTCCGACAGATACCACAGTACGCTTTTTAGGAAAAGCTGCTATCAATAGCCAACCACTTCACCTCATACCCCAGGTAGGAGGGGACACCTCTGGCCCCTGGACTGAGGGCCAAATCCTCAGCCAGCCTCAGCGGGACACTTCACACAAACCCAAGTGAGACTTCACATACTCCCTGTCTCTCAATTTAGGCCGGGGTGTAAAATACTCACTTTCTCCGTAACATATAAACACAGACACGGGATAAGTAACATATAAACACAGACACGGGATAAGTAACATATAAACACAGACACAGGATACGTAACGTATAAACACAGACACGGGATACGTAACATATAAACACAGACACGGGATACGCTTCTTAGGTAACTCTCCTTCCCTGGCGAGAAAATATTTTGTCACCCGGGGTGTGGGCGAACACTCAGCCTGCCACAGCAACGCACCCACGTATTTCCTCAAGGCGTGAATACCTCAGGTAGGATGATACACCGGTCACCCTTTCACATAAAGTTATACTTCAAGACAAGATAAATAAGCAACAGCACTGGTGCAAAATCAGTTAAAACAGTTGTAGATGCCACACCACCGGAGACAAATTACACACAGGACACAACCTTTTACTATGAACTTACAAACAATTGATCGCTTCGACACAGGTAATTACGGTAATCGTACCATAGATGTTAGATTTCGCACCACTGAGCGGAGCATTCCAGACCTCCACAGATTTGTCGTCTATCAAACTAAACTTTGGTGGTAAAACAAAGTACTCACCCTTTTGCACAAGTCGGGAAACCCAGGAGGTTTCAAGCTTCACCCTGCTGGCAGGGCCAGATGTTAGTAAATTCTGAATTTACCGAGGAATGAGAAAATGACCTTTATCCCAGTAAAGAAGCAGATCAACCGTTCACAGTAAAAAGCAGGAAAGTTTATTACACAGTCAGGAAAATGTTCTGCAGAACAATGATGTTTGGGGAGTTATATTTGCATACATTCAAATATGTCTACAAATCAAGTGTGACCTCTGATTGCTGGTAAAGAATTGCGCCTATCCCGAGAACTTTGGATTGGGCCATTCAAATCCCTAATGGTCCTGGGGCCTCGCCCCGCTCCCCCCTGGAGCCCAGTGGAAAATCCCCAGAGGGGGAACCTTGAAACTGATAGCGGTCATTATCATATGTGAAGTGGTCCAATTCACAAATCTGTCTGTCTCCCCAGAGTCACTCCTTTTTCACACAACATGAATTCCATGGTGAGGTCAATTTTAGTTAAACCCTTTAGTCATTGTTCAAGGTGGGGGCGAGAATTGTTTTAGGAACAATTCAGGAAAAATTCCCCCACGTCCCCTTATGGGCGAACAAGATATTCTCCAAGCACATGGCTCATAAGAGAAAGCCCTGTGCTGCTGGATAATGAAGGAGCAAGAAAGACGGAAAGAAAGAATCCTAAAATGATCTTGTCCAAGGCCTCTTACCAGATACAGGCATCTCTACTTATAGTGTGACTGTGGAAATACAAGCACTACATGTAGGTGAGCACATAGGTCAACAGGCAGGGCCCAGAATTGTAGGTTATCGTCATGTACATCAAGACTTGGGAAATCCTTTCATAGCGCTCTCATGTCGGTTACACTCAGTGGTATGTGGTCAACCTGAAGTCGCTGTTCGAACATTGAAACTGATAGCGGTCATTATCATATACATGTGAAGTGGTCCAATACACAAATTTGTCGTTCTCCCCACAATAGGCTACAGCAGCAGAAGACTTAATACGCCTAAAAAAATACCAAAGAAAGTGGTAAGTGAGTTTATAATGTCACATAAGAAACAGTTTTAAGTATTAAGATTTACAAGCACAAGCATTCGAAGCATCCGCACAGCGTAACAGTATTTTCTCTTATCAGCAATTTTTCTCTTACATCACACCTTGAGGTAACTACCGACAGATATCTTGCAGGATCCCCTTCTTGGGGTTCTTTCCTTCCAAGTCTCTGACACCTCTTATAACATAACACTTTTCACACAGTTTACAACATTACACCACACTTATACTCGTATACTCACAGTTCGCTGCACGTGCGTGTTTCCTGAAGAATTTGCTGAATTTTTTCCCTCAATTTGCAGTGTTAGTTGCCAGGTTAGTTATACGAGAGGATTTTGCCTCCGGCGTCAGGGAGAGGAGATCAGAGTGGTTAAATACTCTCACTCCCCGATAAGCTGAAGCTGGGTACTAACAGGCTTTTGACCTGTATGAATTCTCTGATGTATGTTTAAAGAATATTTCCATAAAAAACACTTCCCACACTGATCACATTTGTTGGGCTTTTCACCTGTATGAATTCTCTGATGGATGTTTAAATCACCTTTCCTTAAAAAACACTTCCCACACTGATCACATTTGTAAGGCTTTTCACCAGTATGAATTCTCTGATGGATTCTGAAACCTGATTTATCTGAAAAACACTTCCCACACTGAGTACATGTGTAGGGCTTTTCACCAGTATGAATTCTCTGATGTTGGCTTAAATAAGATTTATCTGAAAAACACTTCCCACACTGCGTACATTTGTAGGGTTTTTCACCTGTATGAATTCTCTGATGGAGGCTGAAATTAGATTTACTTGAAAAACACTTCCCACACTGCATACATTTGTAGGGTTTTTCACCTGTATGAATTCTCTGATGGAGGCTGAAATTAGATTTACCTGAAAAACACTTCCCACACTGCGTACATTTGTAGGGCATTTCACCAGTATGAATTCTCTGATGTTTTCTGAAACCTGATTTATCTGAAAAACACTTCCCACACTGAGTACATGTGTAGGGCTTTTCACCAGTATGAATTCTCTGATGTTGGCTTAAATTAGATTTAGCTGGAAAGCACTTGCCACACTGATCACATTTGTAAGGTTTTTCACCAGTATGAATTCTCTGATGTCTGGTTAAAAGGGTTTTCTTGAAGTAACACTTCCCACACTGAGTACACTTGAAGGGCTTTTCACCAGTATGGATTCTGTGATGGCTGTTTAAATCACCTTTCCTGAAAAAACACTTCCCACACTGCGTACAAATGTAGGGCTTTTTACCTGTATGAATTATCTGATGCTTATTTAAATACGTTTTCTGACTAAAACACTTCTCACACATATCACATTTGAAGGGCTTTTCACCAGTATGAATAATCTCATGTTTGCTTACATCATCTTTCGTGAAAAAACACTTCCCACACTGCGTACATGTGAAGGGCTTTTCACCGGTATGACCTGCCTGATGTCGACTTAAACGACATTTTGCAGAAAAGCACTTCCCACACAGTATACATTTATAGGGCTTTTCACCAGTATGAACTCTCTGATGTTGGCTTAAATAAGATTTATCTGAAAAACACTTCCCACACTGATCACATTTGTAAGGTTTTTCACCTTTATGAATTCTCAGATGTTTGTTTAAATTACATTTTTGAGGAAAACGCTTTCCACACTGAGCGCATTGGTGGGGCATTTCACCAGTATGAATTCTCTGATGGAGGCTTAAATTATATTTAGATGAAAAACACTTCCCACACTGATCACATTTGTAAGGTTTTTCACCTGTATGAACTCTCTGATGTTTGGTTAAATCACATTTCGTGAAGGAACACTTCCCACACTGAGAGCATTGGTGGGGCTTTTCATCAGTATGGTTTCCCTTGTCTTGGATGAACTCTGATGGCTCATTAAGGCATCTCACATGCTGGGTGGAAAGGTCCTGTTCATTTCCTGGTTTCCTGCAGTGTGGATTTGGCTCTCCTGCACACTGCCATGGTTCAGTCTGGTCTTTGTGAACGACACCAGCTCCATTAAGCACAGTGTTCACTTCATCAGATGTAATATCATCACATTTAATGTCCTGCAGCACACTGATGTGTTCAGCCTTGATGTAGCCTCCATCATCAGTCTGTTTTCATTTGGTCAGAATGCAGATGGGTTACATATCCTGGCTCTGTAACTTCTAGATTCTCTGTCTTAATAAGATCCCCAGTGTGTGTGTGACCCGGATAAGTTTCTGTTTTGATTTGGTCAGGGTGCAGATGGATTCTATATGCCAGCTCTGTAAAGTCTAGGCTCTCTGTCTTAATAAGATCCCCAGTGTTGGTGGGACCCAGATCAGGTTCTGTTTTTATCAATGGTGAGTCAGTGTGGTGTACAGCACTGACCCCACTGTGTGCTGTAACACACTCTGGCTCCAGTGTGTTGAGTCCTGGTGTAGTACACTCAGTCTCTGACTCTGCCATGTGGACAGACTCCAGTCCACTGAGTTCCTCTTCTTTCAGTCTGATCCTGTGCTGCTCAGTGAGCTCTGGTAGTGTTGTCTCAGTGTCCTGTCTCAGACAGACTCCTGCCTGCATCATACTGCTGCTCAAAGGTGTGCAGAAGTGCAGCTCCTGGAGGGAAACAGGGGAAGGGATTTAGCCTGAAACTGGTCTAACCACATCAGCTGACAAGTGAAGACAACTGAAATTTTTTTTATTCCCGATTAGCATCATTATGTATGCTAGGTATAAAAATCCGGACCTTTTTTTATATTCTCTGCAGGTATGATAACTAAACTGGTGCATTACAATTTTCGGTCGTAATGGTGGCTCCGTCACGAAATCGCAGTTTTCGATCGCTGGTTCGATCCCAACTTGATACTTTTCATTTAGGTTTCACGAGTAGCGTACAGTTTTTCTTTTTGTTAGGGATTCATTATCCAATTTGATTTTGAACGTTTCCCGCTACGATGGAATTACTTTCAGCAGGCGATTGACGTTTATTTTTCCCATTTATGCGTTTGATTCATGCTGTGACAGGATATAACCTTGCATTTCTCCCCCAAACTTATTGCTTGCATTTTAAGCATACCACACACCAAATCAGAAAATATCATACATTATTTAATACTGGCTCCCTATATGCATTTTAACATGCTGGGCAGAGGTGCAGTTTACGCAAATCTTTGAAGTAATCCTACATCTTTCTCAATGGCCTACGACATGCTCTAGATCATACATCAGATAGAATGTACTGGTACAATTAATTCACTGTCCAGGAAATAAGACACTTTGCAATTTGTTCATACGAGTTATTTTAACTTTCATTGCACCACAGAAGACCAAGTGAGTAATGCTCTTTTCCCAGCAGTGCTATGGCATACATAACAATGCGCAAATCATATCAGTACAAAATACAAAGAAGAATCACAATGACAAGATGAAGGTAAGTAGAAGTTGATAAACTGAACGCATTACGAGAAACAAGAGCGTGTAATCGGCAATTAAAATAATTATCGAGCCCTCCACGTTATTTCGGTGATCCAGTTTTCAGGTGTCGTGTACACGGTTCCAGTTATGAGCAGCGTAATGAAGCTGCTTTCACCTGTTCTGTATTCATACGACTGATCTGAAGTAATGCAGCATGACCATGAAAGCGAGTAGGCTAAGCTAACTCATCTAAAACATAAGACTGAACAGCATTACACCGTGTAAATAAATAGCGTGGACCGATTATTGTTATAAATCCACAATTTCGGAGACAATAGCTTGTGCGTAGGCTTACGTTACGTGTAGGGCATTTTGCACGATAAGAAGGAATTTTAGGACTGCGCGAGCATGAAGTGCCTGAGCCTCAAAGTGTGTTTTTAAAAAAAGTGGTGACTAGTCTTCTTTTTTCAAAAACGGTATTACTCGAAACAACTTCCGCCGTGTAAACAAATTTGTAGACTACGTTTGCGGGTCAGGCACTCTTTTCTTGATTATCGGTTAAAAAAAAAAAATAATAATCTCAGGACCTCCCGTGTCGAATGTGCTTCTACCAAAACGAAGATAGCAATTAGCTTGAATGCACATCTGGCGAAATGTAAACAGGTAGGGACTTCTCACGGTAAGAAGAAATATTATGACAACGGGGAAACTTGTGTAAACAGTCGTGCGACTAATGAAAT
Organism: Conger conger; assembly: GCF_963514075.1. NCBI lineage: Eukaryota > Metazoa > Chordata > Actinopteri > Anguilliformes > Congridae > Conger > Conger conger. The sequence goes on along the minus strand of NC_083763.1, from coordinate 77,767,736 downwards.
ACCGCATTGAAAACTTCGCGTGAAAACAAAAAACGTACATAAAGACAATTCCAAGCTTACCCATATTTATTCCATTGATTTGATTTATTGTGCTGATAGGCGAAATTATTTCCAAATAAATAATCTCAAGTGTGTGTTAAACACAGTAGGTGAACGAAACGAAAGTCATCAATTCCACTCCGGAACTGAATTGGTTCTTTAGAAAAAGAAGAAAGTTTATTCGACCGCGGCTGCTAGCAGGCAGATTTTCTGGCCATCTGACATAAAAGCCTCTCAACCATTGTCCCTTGAACCGTAAGTGCAATGGTATCCACAGATTTAAAAAAAGAAAGAAAAAAAAACCCGACAGAAGAAAAAATGTGTTCGTCTTTTTCTTCGTCTTCGGGTATTGTAAGGCTCATTCACCGCCACCTACTGGACTGGAGTGTGCCGCCCCAAAAGGCCCTTATTATCCCCTTCCACAACAGTTTTTGTGTAACAAAATCAAACGCTTTACTGTTTAAGATATAATTGAACTGGCATTGGCGTAAAATGCTCATTATTTCATTGAACCAGGGTAACTGAAGGAAATTAAACTGAATCGTCCATCCTTGGCCCCTGATACATACAGCATAGCTGCCAACTCTCACGCTTTCGGCGTGAGACACACGCATTTGCATGTGCGTGTGAAAACAGGCAAATGCGTGTGTCTCACGCCAAAAGCGTGAGAGTTGGCAGCTATGATACAGTGTAGGAGCTTCACTCCATGTTGTGCCCAGTGCATATCCATGTTATAAACAATTTCACTCTTTTGGTCATCACTGAAACTCCCCATACATTTTCAGAATCTGATGGGTTTATTTTACCAATGAGATACATTTCCTCACAACAGTCAGGACACTGGTCCACAAATGTGGGGTACATTACATTAATGCCATTCTTGTCCAGAGCGACGTACAGTTGATTAGACTAAGCAGGAGACAATCCTCCCCTGGAGCAATGCTTAAGGACCTTCCTCAAGGGCCCAATGGGTGGGGATTGTGGCAACACAGAGGATCGAACTACTAACCTTGCGAGTCCCAGTCATGTACCATAACCACTACGATACAGGCCGCTACAAATATGTTTTACACGCCTTCGTATTCCCGTACTCTCTGAATCAAACATACTCTGCTGTTACGGAAGACATACACTCACCAAACACTTTATTAGTAACACCTGTACACCTACTTATTCATGTGATGACCTAATCAGCCAATCGTGTGGCAGCAGTGCAATGCATAAAGTCATACAGATACCAGTCAGGAGCTTCAGGTTATGTTCACGTCAACTATCAGAATGTGATCGAAGTGACTTTGACCGTGGAATGATCATGCTGCTTGGTGATTTTTTTCTCAATATTTACTACATCAGCACCACTTGGTCATGCATGTTAATGATGTTGGCTAGCTAACATTCGGGAAGGGCGCTGACATCTAACATTAACGTTACATTAGCTAGCATCATATGAATGAAACAACTTTGTTCAGGTTTCATGAATTATTTTTATATTCCAACACTGAGTTTACGTTTTAAGACCTTGGTTAAAATGACACTGAAAACACTGCCTGCTATTCACATTCCTCAACCCTATCCACACAGAACTAAGCTATTTGCTGTTGTGATGTCATGGTGATTTTATTTATTGCTTTCAGGATAGAACACAAAGCGTCCCACCTCAAATCCATGTGTCCCACCTCAAATCCATCACAGACCCCCTCCTGGACCCCCTGCAGTTTGCCTACAGAGCCAACAGGTCTGTAGATGATGCCGTAAACATGGCTCTACACTTCATCCTACAGCACCTGGACTCCGCAGGAACCTACGCCAGGATCCTGTTTGTGGATTTCAGCTCTGCCTTCAATACAATAATGCCAACTATGCTACAGGACAAGCTCTCCCAGCTGAACGTGCCTGATTCAACCTGCAGGTGGATCACAGACTTCCTGTCTGACAGGAGGCAGCACGTGAAGCTGGGAAAACATGTCTCTGACTCCCGGACCATCAGCACCGGTTCCCCCCAAGGCTGCGTTCTTTCCCCTCTGCTCTTCTCCCTGTACGCCAACAGCTGCACTTCCAGTCACCAATCTGTCAAGCTCCTGAAGTTTGCGGATGACACCACCCTTATTGGACTCATCTCTGGTGGGGATGAGTCCACCTACAGGTGGGAGATTGACCGTCTGGTGACCTGGTGCAGTCAGAACAACTTGGAGCTCAACGCTGTGAAGCCAGTGGAGATGGTTGTAGACTTCAGAAAGAACCCAGCCCCACCCGCCCCCATCACCTTGAGAGACTCCCCTGTCAACATTGTGGAGTCCTGCCACTTTCTGGGAACCATCATCTCCCAGGACCTCAAGTGGGAGCTGAACATCAGCTCCCTCACCAAAAAGCCCAGCAGAGGATGTTCTTCCTGCGGCAGTTGAAAAAGTTCAACCTGCCAAAGACAATGATGGTGCACTTTTACACCGCCATAATTGAGTCCATCCTCACCTCCTCCATCACCATCTGGTATGCTGCTGCCACTGCCAAGGACAAGGGCAGACTGCAGCGTATCATCCGCTCTGCAGAGAAGGTGATTGGCTGCAATCTGCCATCTCTTCAGGACCTGTACGCCTCCAGAACCCTGAGGCGTGCAGGAAGGATTGTGGCCGACCCCTCTCACCAGACCATTGGAAACACTCCCCTCTGGCAGGATGCTGCGCCACAGAAACAGCTTCTATCCATCGGCAGCTGGCCTCATCAACAAGGCCCGGGGTCTCCATTGTCATAGACTTTTATCCTTCCCCCATGAACTTTATATTTTATATTTTGCACTTTGACAATACTTCATATACCCCGCTTCAGCATCATGTTGTATTGTAAATATTTAGTTTTATTTTTGTATTCATAATCTACATCACATTCTACCTTATTTTATATCTATGTTTCTATTATTCTTTATGTCTGCATGCACCCACATACCTCAGCAAATTCCATGTACGTAAAAAATACATGGCGAATAAAGAGATTCTGATTCTGATTCTGAGTAGTAGTAGGAGGGGCCTTATCCAAACAGGGTATTGTGGGAAGTGGAGTCCCACAGGGATCGGTGCTGGGGGCACTGCTCTTCCTCATTTACATAAATGATCTAGACATGGGCATTGAAAGTAATTTAGTTAAATTAGAGCAGATGATACATAAATAGGTTTAGCTAACAGTATGGACTGTACTAAAGTAATCCAGGAAGACTTAAACAGAATCCATAAATGGTCAGAAATCTGGCATATGAAATTCAAGAAAACTAAAAGTTCTACAGGTGGGAAATGCAAATTTAAGGCAGGATTACTTCATGGGGGGTACGAAATTGGATAGTGCTCAAGTTGAAAAAGACTTGGGGGTAATAGTTAATGTGCGGTAGCAGTAAAAATGGCCAATAGGATGCTAGGATACATAGCCAGGAGTATTGAGTCCAAGTCCAAGGAAGTTACCTTTTACAATACTCTTGTTAGACCACACTTGGAGTACTGTGTGCAGTCAATGTATAAAATATGTATATGACGAACAGCAGTGAAGAAAGGTTACTAGATATTACTATTACACTAGAAATCCATCTCTTGCTTCATCTCTCCTAATAGCCCTTATCCCCAGATTTCTTTGGTGTTCTTTGGGAGGAATTAAATGACAAATATGGTTGTTTTGTCTCCGAGCAGAAAAACAATGCAAGCTTTATTTGTGTCTGAACCAGAGTTTTGTGCTCGGAAATCATCCCTTTTCCACAATGAACTAACTCAGAACCGAGCTACAGGAAGGCTGCCAGCACACCTCCCAGTGAACTAACTCAGAACCGAGCTACAGGAAGGCTGCTAGCACTCCTCCCAGTGAACTAACTCAGAACCAAGCTACAGGAAGGCTGCCAGCACACCTCCCAGTGAACTAACTCAGAACCAAGCTACAGGAAGGCTGCCAGCACACCTCCCAGTGAACTAACTCAGAACCAAGCTACAGGAAGGCTGCCAGCACACCTCCCAGTGAACTAACTCAGAACCGAGCTACAGGAAGGCTGCCAGCACACCTCCCAGTGAACTAACTCAGAACCAAGCTACAGGAAGGCTGCCAGCACTCCTCCCAGTTTGCCTACCTGGAAATGTGAGATCGGCCTCTAAAACACCGTCAGGAAAAATCTCTCCTTCGTCTGATTTTATTTGTGGATATTGTTACACCTGTTCTGTGCGTTACCACCACCTACTGGGCTGGAGTATGGTCCTCAGGTTACCCTTTTACCACACACCATGATACGCTGCAGACAGCCCACCCTGGCGAGCTGGTGTGGGGGCTGAGGAGGAGGAGGGGGTGGGTTGTGTGGAAGTCCTGGTGGAGCAGTGAACCAGCACATCTTTCCACAATTGCCAACAAAACAGAGAAACACACTTGGGTTTCTTTTAGTTACCATGTTTATTTTCATATTCAAGCAGCTGTCCAAAAATTATTTCCAAACAAATACATTTCTGTCATTTCCATCATTGAAGCCATTTCATTGATACAAATATGAAATTTATTAAACAATAAAATCATATATAACAGTCCAAAAGATTTGGTACTCAATAAAAATGCAACCCCAGTTTGTCCCAGTCAGCTAGCTGTCCAAAACATAGTTTATTTGATAAGGACAGTTCAGCCACTCAACAGTACCAGAATTGGCTCCAGTAAATTTTCATCCATCATCTCAGGGCAGGAAATCTATGAATGCTGTAGTTGGGAGTTTTCATGATAACTGCATTATGCTGTAAATATGTATTTGTGCCTCTCATGGTAATATACCTTTTGAATAAACCTGATTTGGGTGAATGAAAGGAAAGGAGACACCCCAGACTGTTTGGTTTCTTCTCCTTATCTCTGAAATCCAGGCCTAAATTCTTGACCATAAAAGTGAGTCACCCATCTATAATTTACAGCCAGGCCCACCAGGCAGGGGGCTAAAACACATGGCTTCTACAGAGACAGCTTTTCCCCAGTTTCCCCTTGGCTCCTGAATGGTTATGCTATCAAAGGTAGACTGTTACAAAAACTAGACCATTACACCAGTCGCACTGAACCAATCAGAATAACACCAAACATTACTATATTCTGACCTGGGATTATCATGAAACATCTTTATACCATATCCAATCTCTAACCTATCAGGAATGTGAGAAAAGGGGGGCCCCCAGGGCCCAAGAAGGCGCCTCTAAGAATCCTTCTCTAGCTCTCCCCCACAGGCATGTGTGCCAACGGTGGGGGCTAACAATGTATGCTCCAGGAGGGGGAAGTCAGCAAGCTGACCAGCGCAAGGGACCAAATGTTGCTTATGACTGGCTTACACAATGTTTCTCAGGTGGAAGAAAGCAGGCTTGGTCACCTTGTTAATGTGTCTTGGCCACCTTGTTAATGTGTGGTTTAAAACTTAGATCAGAGTCTAAAATTACACCCAGGCTTGTTCCTTATGATTTAACCTGAGGAGTCAAATTTCCTAACCCGTTACAAAGTGCATCTTCTTTGGCTTTGGGGCCAACTAGAAGTAATACTCTCTTATCTTCATTCAACTTGAAAAAAATGTTGTTCATCTATTGATTAATTGCAGATAGACAGGTAGTCGGGGAACATAATGCATTTGGATCATTTGGCTCAACTGCAGTGTATAGTTGTGTGTCATCAGCATAGCTGTGGAAATTAACATTGTGTTCTCTGATGACATCACCTTTGGGAAGCATGTATAATGAAAAAAGAAGGGGACCAAGGCAGCTCCCTTGTGCAACACCAATGTCATATTGTTCTGACGTGTGATTTCCAAGATTAATATAAAATATTCTCCCTGTAATGTATGTTTAAGAGTGCATCCGGAGAGACCAACCCAGTTTTCAAGGCGTTTGATTCGAATATTGTGATCAATTGTATTAAAAGCTGCACTCAAATCTAAAAGAATTAGAACTGAAACTTCTTAGCATCAGCTATCTTCGTGAGATCATTCACTATCTTAGTGAGATAGGTCTGTACTGTGATTAGATCTAAAACCTGACTTCTCTAAAGTACTGTTTTCATTCAGAAAGATGGTAAGTTGATTAAAAACTACCTTTCCAAGTATCTTGCCCATGAAAGGTAAGTTGGATATAGGTCTATAGTTGCTTAGGACACTAGAATCAAAATGAGTTTTCTTCAAAAGAGGTTTCACAACTGCAGTTTTAAAAGCCTCCAGAGATGTGTTGACTATCTTAAGAATAGTTGTGGAGACACTCTTAAAATAAAAAAATTAAAATGTGGTAGGAACAGGGTCAAGATGACATGGTTTACTGTGTTACAGTAGAGAACCCATGGACATTTCTACATCGGTTCTTGTCAAGTTATCTTTACGGAGCCCTCTAAATGCACGCCGACCTGGGCTCGCAACTATCTACGCAAAATATAAGGCATGTATTGTGTTGGCTAGACCCCCAACCTCTGTGTTCTCCACCGAACTGAGATTCAGCAATAGTGCTAATCCCAGGAGCACATATTGAGTAATGGTAGCATATAAAGGAGAGTCGAGTGTAACCACTCCTGAGGTTCATGCTTGATAAAAAAAAAAATGTCTAAATGCTAGTTTAAAATGGAGTTGGATAATAAAGGTAAATGTACTGGCCCTATTGTGGAGATTCTTGGTCAGCCCGGACCAGTAGAGAGTGAAAGGCAGAGTGGTACGACTGTCTTTGTAACGTGGTTTGATTATTGGCTGATCTAGACTCTCCGCATCATGGTAATTATTATTTAACCCTATTGACATCATTTCAGCAACACCAGAAGGACAAGCACGCAGATACCTAAATTCCGTTGTTGGGTTAGCGTGGGGTTTTACAGTTCTAAGTTGTCTAATAGATTCATAAATTCCATTGCCGTGGAGTCGGCACTAGTATTAATATGAATATTCTTGTCCCCATTTAAAATTATTTGGTCATAACTAGTGAGCACAACGGACATGAGCTCAGAAAACTCAGGAGAAATACTGAGGACTGCTTAGGTGGCCGATATAATCTTAAAATAAGCACGGCTGGGTCAGCCTTAAGCACAAAGGCAAAATATTCAAAGGATGAAAATGTACCTTACACAATCTCAGTACAGCTAAACTGATGGGAGAAAATAGCATCTATTCCAGCCCCTCTTCTGCCCTGTCTTATCGACTGGAGGAAGTTATAGTTTGGGGGACAAGCTTCAATAAGTGTTGCCACACCGTCATTGTTAAGCCAGGTCTCAACAAGAAACATAAAATGCTAATTCTTAGCAGAGATAATGTTATTAATATAATCTTATTTGTGAGTGAACTAACATTAAACGATGCCATACTAATATGGCCTGAAACAGACTGACAGTGGCTGAAAGGGAGAGAGAGGTCTCAAGTTGGAGAGATTAGCAGTGTGTGTGGGATGTGCTGTTCTGTGTAGTCTGTGTGTAATAACAACAGACACTGACATTGAAGCCAGGGGGGGAGAGGCCAATTAAATAAATTTGCTGTTGCTGTTGCTCTCATCAGTCAAGACACTGTTACACAAAAGAGGGGGACATTATATTAATGGCATTTGGCAGACACTCTTATCCAGAGCAACGGACAGTTGATTTAACTAAGCAGGAGACAATCCTCCCCTGGAGTATTGCTTAAGGACCTTGCTCAAGTGCCCTCCGGCTGTGCGGATTCTATTGTGGTTACACCGAGGATCAAACCACCGACCTTGCGGGTCCCAGTCATGTACTTTAACCACCATGCTACAAGCTGCTACAAACATCTTTTACACGCCTTACATTTGCATACATTCAAATGTCTACAAATCAAGTGTGACCTCTGATTGCTGGTAAAGAATTGCGCCTATCCCGAGAACTTTGGATTGGGCCATTCAAATCCCTAATGGTCCTGGGGCCTCACCCCGCTCCCCCCTGGAGCCCAGAGGGGGAACATTGAAACTGATAGCGGTCATTATCATATGTGAAGTGGTCCGATACACAAATTTGTTCTGTCTCCCTGCGTTAATGGCCAACACTGAATATTTAGAAGTCTCAGAACAATATTAAAATGGGAAAATGACGGGATTCTTTCCAACAACCGTATACTTGAGTAATAACAGGCACACGGTCAACTGAATCTACGTCCGACAGATACCACAGTACGCTTTTTAGGAAAAGCTGCTATCAATAGCCAACCACTTCACCTCATACCCCAGGTAGGAGGGGACACCTCTGGCCCCTGGACTGAGGGCCAAATCCTCAGCCAGCCTCAGCGGGACACTTCACACAAACCCAAGTGAGACTTCACATACTCCCTGTCTCTCAATTTAGGCCGGGGTGTAAAATACTCACTTTCTCCGTAACATATAAACACAGACACGGGATAAGTAACATATAAACACAGACACGGGATAAGTAACATATAAACACAGACACAGGATACGTAACGTATAAACACAGACACGGGATACGTAACATATAAACACAGACACGGGATACGCTTCTTAGGTAACTCTCCTTCCCTGGCGAGAAAATATTTTGTCACCCGGGGTGTGGGCGAACACTCAGCCTGCCACAGCAACGCACCCACGTATTTCCTCAAGGCGTGAATACCTCAGGTAGGATGATACACCGGTCACCCTTTCACATAAAGTTATACTTCAAGACAAGATAAATAAGCAACAGCACTGGTGCAAAATCAGTTAAAACAGTTGTAGATGCCACACCACCGGAGACAAATTACACACAGGACACAACCTTTTACTATGAACTTACAAACAATTGATCGCTTCGACACAGGTAATTACGGTAATCGTACCATAGATGTTAGATTTCGCACCACTGAGCGGAGCATTCCAGACCTCCACAGATTTGTCGTCTATCAAACTAAACTTTGGTGGTAAAACAAAGTACTCACCCTTTTGCACAAGTCGGGAAACCCAGGAGGTTTCAAGCTTCACCCTGCTGGCAGGGCCAGATGTTAGTAAATTCTGAATTTACCGAGGAATGAGAAAATGACCTTTATCCCAGTAAAGAAGCAGATCAACCGTTCACAGTAAAAAGCAGGAAAGTTTATTACACAGTCAGGAAAATGTTCTGCAGAACAATGATGTTTGGGGAGTTATATTTGCATACATTCAAATATGTCTACAAATCAAGTGTGACCTCTGATTGCTGGTAAAGAATTGCGCCTATCCCGAGAACTTTGGATTGGGCCATTCAAATCCCTAATGGTCCTGGGGCCTCGCCCCGCTCCCCCCTGGAGCCCAGTGGAAAATCCCCAGAGGGGGAACCTTGAAACTGATAGCGGTCATTATCATATGTGAAGTGGTCCAATTCACAAATCTGTCTGTCTCCCCAGAGTCACTCCTTTTTCACACAACATGAATTCCATGGTGAGGTCAATTTTAGTTAAACCCTTTAGTCATTGTTCAAGGTGGGGGCGAGAATTGTTTTAGGAACAATTCAGGAAAAATTCCCCCACGTCCCCTTATGGGCGAACAAGATATTCTCCAAGCACATGGCTCATAAGAGAAAGCCCTGTGCTGCTGGATAATGAAGGAGCAAGAAAGACGGAAAGAAAGAATCCTAAAATGATCTTGTCCAAGGCCTCTTACCAGATACAGGCATCTCTACTTATAGTGTGACTGTGGAAATACAAGCACTACATGTAGGTGAGCACATAGGTCAACAGGCAGGGCCCAGAATTGTAGGTTATCGTCATGTACATCAAGACTTGGGAAATCCTTTCATAGCGCTCTCATGTCGGTTACACTCAGTGGTATGTGGTCAACCTGAAGTCGCTGTTCGAACATTGAAACTGATAGCGGTCATTATCATATACATGTGAAGTGGTCCAATACACAAATTTGTCGTTCTCCCCACAATAGGCTACAGCAGCAGAAGACTTAATACGCCTAAAAAAATACCAAAGAAAGTGGTAAGTGAGTTTATAATGTCACATAAGAAACAGTTTTAAGTATTAAGATTTACAAGCACAAGCATTCGAAGCATCCGCACAGCGTAACAGTATTTTCTCTTATCAGCAATTTTTCTCTTACATCACACCTTGAGGTAACTACCGACAGATATCTTGCAGGATCCCCTTCTTGGGGTTCTTTCCTTCCAAGTCTCTGACACCTCTTATAACATAACACTTTTCACACAGTTTACAACATTACACCACACTTATACTCGTATACTCACAGTTCGCTGCACGTGCGTGTTTCCTGAAGAATTTGCTGAATTTTTTCCCTCAATTTGCAGTGTTAGTTGCCAGGTTAGTTATACGAGAGGATTTTGCCTCCGGCGTCAGGGAGAGGAGATCAGAGTGGTTAAATACTCTCACTCCCCGATAAGCTGAAGCTGGGTACTAACAGGCTTTTGACCTGTATGAATTCTCTGATGTATGTTTAAAGAATATTTCCATAAAAAACACTTCCCACACTGATCACATTTGTTGGGCTTTTCACCTGTATGAATTCTCTGATGGATGTTTAAATCACCTTTCCTTAAAAAACACTTCCCACACTGATCACATTTGTAAGGCTTTTCACCAGTATGAATTCTCTGATGGATTCTGAAACCTGATTTATCTGAAAAACACTTCCCACACTGAGTACATGTGTAGGGCTTTTCACCAGTATGAATTCTCTGATGTTGGCTTAAATAAGATTTATCTGAAAAACACTTCCCACACTGCGTACATTTGTAGGGTTTTTCACCTGTATGAATTCTCTGATGGAGGCTGAAATTAGATTTACTTGAAAAACACTTCCCACACTGCATACATTTGTAGGGTTTTTCACCTGTATGAATTCTCTGATGGAGGCTGAAATTAGATTTACCTGAAAAACACTTCCCACACTGCGTACATTTGTAGGGCATTTCACCAGTATGAATTCTCTGATGTTTTCTGAAACCTGATTTATCTGAAAAACACTTCCCACACTGAGTACATGTGTAGGGCTTTTCACCAGTATGAATTCTCTGATGTTGGCTTAAATTAGATTTAGCTGGAAAGCACTTGCCACACTGATCACATTTGTAAGGTTTTTCACCAGTATGAATTCTCTGATGTCTGGTTAAAAGGGTTTTCTTGAAGTAACACTTCCCACACTGAGTACACTTGAAGGGCTTTTCACCAGTATGGATTCTGTGATGGCTGTTTAAATCACCTTTCCTGAAAAAACACTTCCCACACTGCGTACAAATGTAGGGCTTTTTACCTGTATGAATTATCTGATGCTTATTTAAATACGTTTTCTGACTAAAACACTTCTCACACATATCACATTTGAAGGGCTTTTCACCAGTATGAATAATCTCATGTTTGCTTACATCATCTTTCGTGAAAAAACACTTCCCACACTGCGTACATGTGAAGGGCTTTTCACCGGTATGACCTGCCTGATGTCGACTTAAACGACATTTTGCAGAAAAGCACTTCCCACACAGTATACATTTATAGGGCTTTTCACCAGTATGAACTCTCTGATGTTGGCTTAAATAAGATTTATCTGAAAAACACTTCCCACACTGATCACATTTGTAAGGTTTTTCACCTTTATGAATTCTCAGATGTTTGTTTAAATTACATTTTTGAGGAAAACGCTTTCCACACTGAGCGCATTGGTGGGGCATTTCACCAGTATGAATTCTCTGATGGAGGCTTAAATTATATTTAGATGAAAAACACTTCCCACACTGATCACATTTGTAAGGTTTTTCACCTGTATGAACTCTCTGATGTTTGGTTAAATCACATTTCGTGAAGGAACACTTCCCACACTGAGAGCATTGGTGGGGCTTTTCATCAGTATGGTTTCCCTTGTCTTGGATGAACTCTGATGGCTCATTAAGGCATCTCACATGCTGGGTGGAAAGGTCCTGTTCATTTCCTGGTTTCCTGCAGTGTGGATTTGGCTCTCCTGCACACTGCCATGGTTCAGTCTGGTCTTTGTGAACGACACCAGCTCCATTAAGCACAGTGTTCACTTCATCAGATGTAATATCATCACATTTAATGTCCTGCAGCACACTGATGTGTTCAGCCTTGATGTAGCCTCCATCATCAGTCTCTGTTTTCATTTGGTCAGAATGCAGATGGGTTACATATCCTGGCTCTGTAACTTCTAGATTCTCTGTCTTAATAAGATCCCCAGTGTGTGTGTGACCCGGATAAGTTTCTGTTTTGATTTGGTCAGGGTGCAGATGGATTCTATATGCCAGCTCTGTAAAGTCTAGGCTCTCTGTCTTAATAAGATCCCCAGTGTTGGTGGGACCCAGATCAGGTTCTGTTTTTATCAATGGTGAGTCAGTGTGGTGTACAGCACTGACCCCACTGTGTGCTGTAACACACTCTGGCTCCAGTGTGTTGAGTCCTGGTGTAGTACACTCAGTCTCTGACTCTGCCATGTGGACAGACTCCAGTCCACTGAGTTCCTCTTCTTTCAGTCTGATCCTGTGCTGCTCAGTGAGCTCTGGTAGTGTTGTCTCAGTGTCCTGTCTCAGACAGACTCCTGCCTGCATCATACTGCTGCTCAAAGGTGTGCAGAAGTGCAGCTCCTGGAGGGAAACAGGGGAAGGGATTTAGCCTGAAACTGGTCTAACCACATCAGCTGACAAGTGAAGACAACTGAAATTTTTTTTATTCCCGATTAGCATCATTATGTATGCTAGGTATAAAAATCCGGACCTTTTTTTATATTCTCTGCAGGTATGATAACTAAACTGGTGCATTACAATTTTCGGTCGTAATGGTGGCTCCGTCACGAAATCGCAGTTTTCGATCGCTGGTTCGATCCCAACTTGATACTTTTCATGAAGGTTTCACGAGTAGCGTACAGTTTTTCTTTTTGTTAGGGATTCATTATCCAATTTGATTTTGAACGTTTCCCGCTACGATGGAATTACTTTCAGCAGGCGATTGACATTTATTTTTCCCATTTATGCGTTTGATTCATGCTGTGACAGGATATAACCTTGCATTTCTCCCCCAAACTTATTGCTTGCATTTTAAGCATACCACACACCAAATCAGAAAATATCATACATTATTTAATACTGGCTCCCTATATGCATTTTAACATGCTGGGCAGAGGTGCAGTTTACGCAAATCTTTGAAGTAATCCTACATCTTTCTCAATGGCCTACGACATGCTCTAGATCATACATCAGATAGAATGTACTGGTACAATTAATTCACTGTCCAGGAAATAAGACACTTTGCAATTTGTTCATACGAGTTATTTTAACTTTCATTGCACCACAGAAGACCAAGTGAGTAATGCTCTTTTCCCAGCAGTGCTATGGCATACATAACAATGCGCAAATCATATCAGTACAAAATACAAAGAAGAATCACAATGACAAGATGAAGGTAAGTAGAAGTTGATAAACTGAACGCATTACGAGAAACAAGAGCGTGTAATCGGCAATTAAAATAATTATCGAGCCCTCCACGTTATTTCGGTGATCCAGTTTTCAGGTGTCGTGTACACGGTTCCAGTTATGAGCAGCGTAATGAAGCTGCTTTCACCTGTTCTGTATTCATACGACTGATCTGAAGTAATGCAGCATGACCATGAAAGCGAGTAGGCTAAGCTAACTCATCTAAAACATAAGACTGAACAGCATTACACCGTGTAAATAAATAGCGTGGACCGATTATTGTTATAAATCCACAATTTCGGAGACAATAGCTTGTGCGTAGGCTTACGTTACGTGTAGGGCATTTTGCACGATAAGAAGGAATTTTAGGACTGCGCGAGCATGAAGTGCCTGAGCCTCAAAGTGTGTTTTTAAAAAAAGTGGTGACTAGTCTTCTTTTTTCAAAAACGGTATTACTCGAAACAACTTCCGCCGTGTAAACAAATTTGTAGACTACGTTTGCGGGTCAGGCACTCTTTTCTTGATTATCGGTTAAAAAAAAATAATAATAATCTCAGGACCTCCCGTGTCGAATGTGCTTCTACCAAAACGAAGATAGCAATTAGCTTGAATGCACATCTGGCGAAATGTAAACAGGTAGGGACTTCTCACGGTAAGAAGAAATATTATGACAACGGGGAAACTTGTGTAAACAGTCGTGCGACTAATGAAATACCGCATTGAAAACTTCGCGTGAAAACAAAAAACGTACATAAAGACAATTCCAAGCTTACCCATATTTATTCCATTGATTTGATTTATTGTGCTGATAGGCGAAATTATTTCCAAATAAATAATCTCAAGTGTGTGTTAAACACAGTAGGTGAACGAAACGAAAGTCATCAATTCCACTCCGGAACTGAATTGGTTCTTTAGAAAAAGAAGAAAGTTTATTCGACCGCGGCTGCTAGCAGGCAGATTTTCTGGCCATCTGACATAAAAGCCTCTCAACCATTGTCCCTTGAACCGTAAGTGCAATGGTATCCACAGATTTAAAAAAAGAAAGAAAAAAAAACCCGACAGAAGAAAAAATGTGTTCGTCTTTTTCTTCGTCTTCGGGTATTGTAAGGCTCATTCACCGCCACCTACTGGACTGGAGTGTGCCGCCCCAAAAGGCCCTTATTATCCCCTTCCACAACAGTTTTTGTGTAACAAAATCAAACGCTTTACTGTTTAAGATATAATTGAACTGGCATTGGCGTAAAATGCTCATTATTTCATTGAACCAGGGTAACTGAAGGAAATTAAACTGAATCGTCCATCCTTGGCCCCTGATACATACAGCATAGCTGCCAACTCTCACGCTTTCGGCGTGAGACACACGCATTTGCATGTGCGTGTGAAAACAGGCAAATGCGTGTGTCTCACGCCAAAAGCGTGAGAGTTGGCAGCTATGATACAGTGTAGGAGCTTCACTCCATGTTGTGCCCAGTGCATATCCATGTTATAAACAATTTCACTCTTTTGGTCATCACTGAAACTCCCCATACATTTTCAGAATCTGATGGGTTTATTTTACCAATGAGATACATTTCCTCACAACAGTCAGGACACTGGTCCACAAATGTGGGGTACATTACATTAATGCCATTCTTGTCCAGAGCGACGTACAGTTGATTAGACTAAGCAGGAGACAATCCTCCCCTGGAGCAATGCTTAAGGACCTTCCTCAAGGGCCCAATGGGTGGGGATTGTGGCAACACAGAGGATCGAACTACTAACCTTGCGAGTCCCAGTCATGTACCATAACCACTACGATACAGGCCGCTACAAATATGTTTTACACGCCTTCGTATTCCCGTACTCTCTGAATCAAACATACTCTGCTGTTACGGAAGACATACACTCACCAAACACTTTATTAGTAACACCTGTACACCTACTTATTCATGTGATGACCTAATCAGCCAATCGTGTGGCAGCAGTGCAATGCATAAAGTCATACAGATACCAGTCAGGAGCTTCAGGTTATGTTCACGTCAACTATCAGAATGTGATCGAAGTGACTTTGACCGTGGAATGATCATGCTGCTTGGTGATTTTTTTCTCAATATTTACTACATCAGCACCACTTGGTCATGCATGTTAATGATGTTGGCTAGCTAACATTCGGGAAGGGCGCTGACATCTAACATTAACGTTACATTAGCTAGCATCATATGAATGAAACAACTTTGTTCAGGTTTCATGAATTATTTTTATATTCCAACACTGAGTTTACGTTTTAAGACCTTGGTTAAAATGACACTGAAAACACTGCCTGCTATTCACATTCCTCAACCCTATCCACACAGAACTAAGCTATTTGCTGTTGTGATGTCATGGTGATTTTATTTATTGCTTTCAGGATAGAACACAAAGCGTCCCACCTCAAATCCATGTGTCCCACCTCAAATCCATCACAGACCCCCTCCTGGACCCCCTGCAGTTTGCCTACAGAGCCAACAGGTCTGTAGATGATGCCGTAAACATGGCTCTACACTTCATCCTACAGCACCTGGACTCCGCAGGAACCTACGCCAGGATCCTGTTTGTGGATTTCAGCTCTGCCTTCAATACAATAATGCCAACTATGCTACAGGACAAGCTCTCCCAGCTGAACGTGCCTGATTCAACCTGCAGGTGGATCACAGACTTCCTGTCTGACAGGAGGCAGCACGTGAAGCTGGGAAAACATGTCTCTGACTCCCGGACCATCAGCACCGGTTCCCCCCAAGGCTGCGTTCTTTCCCCTCTGCTCTTCTCCCTGTACGCCAACAGCTGCACTTCCAGTCACCAATCTGTCAAGCTCCTGAAGTTTGCGGATGACACCACCCTTATTGGACTCATCTCTGGTGGGGATGAGTCCACCTACAGGTGGGAGATTGACCGTCTGGTGACCTGGTGCAGTCAGAACAACTTGGAGCTCAACGCTGTGAAGCCAGTGGAGATGGTTGTAGACTTCAGAAAGAACCCAGCCCCACCCGCCCCCATCACCTTGAGAGACTCCCCTGTCAACATTGTGGAGTCCTGCCACTTTCTGGGAACCATCATCTCCCAGGACCTCAAGTGGGAGCTGAACATCAGCTCCCTCACCAAAAAGCCCAGCAGAGGATGTTCTTCCTGCGGCAGTTGAAAAAGTTCAACCTGCCAAAGACAATGATGGTGCACTTTTACACCGCCATAATTGAGTCCATCCTCACCTCCTCCATCACCATCTGGTATGCTGCTGCCACTGCCAAGGACAAGGGCAGACTGCAGCGTATCATCCGCTCTGCAGAGAAGGTGATTGGCTGCAATCTGCCATCTCTTCAGGACCTGTACGCCTCCAGAACCCTGAGGCGTGCAGGAAGGATTGTGGCCGACCCCTCTCACCAGACCATTGGAAACACTCCCCTCTGGCAGGATGCTGCGCCACAGAAACAGCTTCTATCCATCGGCAGCTGGCCTCATCAACAAGGCCCGGGGTCTCCATTGTCATAGACTTTTATCCTTCCCCCATGAACTTTATATTTTATATTTTGCACTTTGACAATACTTCATATACCCCGCTTCAGCATCATGTTGTATTGTAAATATTTAGTTTTATTTTTGTATTCATAATCTACATCACATTCTACCTTATTTTATATCTATGTTTCTATTATTCTTTATGTCTGCATGCACCCACATACCTCAGCAAATTCCATGTACGTAAAAAATACATGGCGAATAAAGAGATTCTGATTCTGATTCTGAGTAGTAGTAGGAGGGGCCTTATCCAAACAGGGTATTGTGGGAAGTGGAGTCCCACAGGGATCGGTGCTGGGGGCACTGCTCTTCCTCATTTACATAAATGATCTAGACATGGGCATTGAAAGTAATTTAGTTAAATTAGAGCAGATGATACATAAATAGGTTTAGCTAACAGTATGGACTGTACTAAAGTAATCCAGGAAGACTTAAACAGAATCCATAAATGGTCAGAAATCTGGCATATGAAATTCAAGAAAACTAAAAGTTCTACAGGTGGGAAATGCAAATTTAAGGCAGGATTACTTCATGGGGGGTACGAAATTGGATAGTGCTCAAGTTGAAAAAGACTTGGGGGTAATAGTTAATGTGCGGTAGCAGTAAAAATGGCCAATAGGATGCTAGGATACATAGCCAGGAGTATTGAGTCCAAGTCCAAGGAAGTTACCTTTTACAATACTCTTGTTAGACCACACTTGGAGTACTGTGTGCAGTCAATGTATAAAATATGTATATGACGAACAGCAGTGAAGAAAGGTTACTAGATATTACTATTACACTAGAAATCCATCTCTTGCTTCATCTCTCCTAATAGCCCTTATCCCCAGATTTCTTTGGTGTTCTTTGGGAGGAATTAAATGACAAATATGGTTGTTTTGTCTCCGAGCAGAAAAACAATGCAAGCTTTATTTGTGTCTGAACCAGAGTTTTGTGCTCGGAAATCATCCCTTTTCCACAATGAACTAACTCAGAACCGAGCTACAGGAAGGCTGCCAGCACACCTCCCAGTGAACTAACTCAGAACCGAGCTACAGGAAGGCTGCTAGCACTCCTCCCAGTGAACTAACTCAGAACCAAGCTACAGGAAGGCTGCCAGCACACCTCCCAGTGAACTAACTCAGAACCAAGCTACAGGAAGGCTGCCAGCACACCTCCCAGTGAACTAACTCAGAACCAAGCTACAGGAAGGCTGCCAGCACACCTCCCAGTGAACTAACTCAGAACCGAGCTACAGGAAGGCTGCCAGCACACCTCCCAGTGAACTAACTCAGAACCAAGCTACAGGAAGGCTGCCAGCACTCCTCCCAGTTTGCCTACCTGGAAATGTGAGATCGGCCTCTAAAACACCGTCAGGAAAAATCTCTCCTTCGTCTGATTTTATTTGTGGATATTGTTACACCTGTTCTGTGCGTTACCACCACCTACTGGGCTGGAGTATGGTCCTCAGGTTACCCTTTTACCACACACCATGATACGCTGCAGACAGCCCACCCTGGCGAGCTGGTGTGGGGGCTGAGGAGGAGGAGGGGGTGGGTTGTGTGGAAGTCCTGGTGGAGCAGTGAACCAGCACATCTTTCCACAATTGCCAACAAAACAGAGAAACACACTTGGGTTTCTTTTAGTTACCATGTTTATTTTCATATTCAAGCAGCTGTCCAAAAATTATTTCCAAACAAATACATTTCTGTCATTTCCATCATTGAAGCCATTTCATTGATACAAATATGAAATTTATTAAACAATAAAATGATATATAACAGTCCAAAAGATTTGGTACTCAATAAAAATGCAACCCCAGTTTGTCCCAGTCAGCTAGCTGTCCAAAACATAGTTTATTTGATAAGGACAGTTCAGCCACTCAACAGTACCAGAATTGGCTCCAGTAAATTTTCATCCATCATCTCAGGGCAGGAAATACTAAAAGGTGGCAGCTATCAATGTCACCATCAATATTGGTTCTAGATTGACTAGAAAACAAGAAAGGTTTGTGATCAAAGCTGCAGGGCATAATACACTTCATTACAGTGGAGCTTTCCTACATGAAACATGCAGGCAGGAGAGCCAGTCTTGTAGTAGCTCAGGAGCATTTATCCGAGGCTTTGCGGAAAATAATTTTCCTTCTGAAAATGTTAATTTTAAAGTCTGAATTGTACAATTTCATTCTGTTTGTATCAGGTGATATTTAAAGGGGCAGGAATGTGCAAAGGGATTTTCATCTGCATAAACTGTCCAGAGTTTCCTTAAATCTTCCAAATTAGACTGTTCACCTGTCCAAATCTTCTCACACTGAAGGTGTTTTCACCTGTATGAATTTTCCTGTGCCTCCTTAAATTAGATGTACATGCAAAATACTTCCCACACTTAGTACACAGGTAATACTTTTCACCTGTATGAATTTTCTGATGGAGGCTTAAATAAGATTTAGCTGAAAAACACTTCCCACACTACGTACATTTGTAGGGCTTTTCACCAGTATGGATTCCTTGATGTTTTCTGACACTTGATTTATCTGAAAAACACTTCACACACTGCGTACATTTGTAGGGCTTTTCACCAGTATGAATTATCTGATGTTGGCTTAAATTAGATTTACAAGAAAAACACTTGCCACACTGATCACATTTGTAAGGTTTTTCACCAGTATGAATTCTCTGATGTCTGGTTAAATGAGTTTTCGAGAAGTAACACTTCCCATACTGCGTACATTTGTAGGGCTTTTCACCAGTATGAATTATCTGATGTTGGCTTAAATTAGATTTAGATGAAAAACACTTGCCACACTGATCACATTTGTAAGGTTTTTCACCAGTATGAATTCTCTGATGTTTTCTGACACTTGATTTATCTGAAAAACACTTCACACATTGCGTACATTAGTAAAGCTTTTCACCAGTATGAATTCTGATGTCTGGTTAAATGAGTTTTCCTGAAGTAACACTTCCCACAGTGGATACATTTGAAGGGCTTTTCACCAGTATGAATTCTCTGATGTCTGGTTAAATGAGTTTTCGTGAAGTAACACTTCCCACACTGATCACATCTGTAAGGTTTTTCACCAGTATGGATTCTCTGATGTTTGGTTAAACTAAATTTCTGAGGAAAACACTTCCCACACTGATTGCATTTGTATGGCTTTTCACCTGAATGAATTATCAGGTGTCTCTGTAAAACAGATGTTGTGCTAAAACACTTCCTACACAGAGTACACGTTGGGCTTTTCCCGTGTATGAATTCTCTGGTGGTTATTTAAATATCCTTTCTGAACAAAAGACTTCTCACACAGATGACATTTGTAGGGCTTTTCACCTGAATGAGTTATCTGATGATTGGTTAAAGCAGATTTCCTTAAGAAGTACTTCCCACACTGATTACATTTGTAGGGCTTTTCATCTGTATGAATTTTCTTGTGTTTGATTAAATATGATTTCTGTTTAAAACACTTCCCACACTGATCACATTTGTTGGGCTTTTCACCTGTATGAATTCTCTGATGGACCTTCAAAGCGTCCTTCGCTGAAAAATACTTCCCACACTGATCACATTTGTAGGGCTTTTCACCTGTATGAATTTTCTGGTGGATATTTATATACCATTTATGAGTAAAAAACTTCTCACACAGATGACATTTATAGGGCTTTTCACCTGAATGAATTCTCTGATGTTTGGTTAAAGCAGCTTTCCTTAAGAAGCATTTCCCACACTGATCACATTTGTAGGGCTTTTCACCTGTATGAATTCTCTGATGAACCTCCAAAACGGCCTTCGCTGAAAAATACTTCCCACACTGATCACATTTGTAGGGCTTTCCACCTGTATGAATTTTCTTGTGTTTGATTAAACATGATTTCTGTTTAAAACACTTCCCACACTGATCACATTTGTAGGGCTTTTCACCTGTATGAATTCTCTGATGAATCTTCAAAACGGCCTTCGCGGAAAAATACTTCCCACACTGATCACATTTGTAGGGCGTTTCTCCTGTATGAATTCTCTGGTGGATATTTAAATAACATTTATGAACAAAAGACTTCTCACACAGATGACATTTATAGGGCTTTTCACCTGAATGAATTCTCTGGTGGATATTTATATACCATTTATGAGTAAAAAACTTCTCACACAGATGACATTTATAGGGCTTTTCACCTGAATGAATTCTCTGATGTTTGGTTAAAGCAGCTTTCCTTAAGAAGCATTTCCCACACTGATCACATTTGTAGGGCTTTCCACCTGTATGAATTTTCTTGTGTTTGAATAAATATGATTTCTGTTTAAAACACTTCCCACACTGATCACATTTGTAGGGCTTTCCATCTGTATGATTTTTCTTGTCTCTGATTACATGCGATTTCTGTTTAAAACCCTTCCCACACCGATTAGTTTTGTAAGATTTTTCACCTCTATGAATTCTCAGATGTTTGTTTAAATTAGATTTATGAGGAAAACACTTCCCACACTGAGAGCATTGGTGGGGCTTTTCACCAGTATGGCTTCCCTTGTCTTGGATTAACTCTGATGACTCATTAAGGCATCTCACATGCTGGGTGGAACGGTCCTGTTCTTTCCCTGGTTTCCTGCAGTGTGGATTTGGCTCTCCTGCACACTGCCATGGTTCAGTCTGGTCTTTGTGAACAACACCAGCTCCATTAAGCACAGTGTTCATGAGATCACTCACTAACATTTCACTGGATTCAAGCTTCACTTCATCAGATGTAAAATCATCACATTTAATGTCCTGCAAGACACTGATGTGTTCGGCCTTAATGTAGCCTCCATCATCAGTCTCTGTTTTCATTTGGTCAGAATGCAGATGGATTCTATATGCCAGCTCTGTGAAGTCTAGGTTCTCTGTCTTAATAAGATCCCCAGTGTGTGTGTGACCCGGATAAGTTTCTGTTTTGATTTGGTCAGGGTGCAGATGGATTCTATATGCCAGCTCTGTAAAGTCTAGGCTCTCTGTCTTAATAAGATCCCCAGTGTTGGTGAGACCCAGATCAGGTTCTGTTTTTATCAATGGTGAGTCAGTGTGGTGTACAGCACTGACCCCACTGTGTGCTGTAACACACTCTGGCTCCAGTGTGTTGAGTCCTGGTGTAGTACACTCAGTCTCTGACTCTGCCATGTGCACAGACTCCAGTCCACTGAGTTACTCTTCTTTCAGTCTGATCCTGTGCTGCTCAGTGAGCTCTGGTAGTGTTGTCTCAGTGTCTGCATCATACTGCTGCTCAAAGGTGTGCAGAAGTGCAGCTCCTGGAGGGAAACAGGGGAAGGGATTTAGCCTTAAACTGGTGTAACCACATAAGCTGACAAGTGAAGACAACAGAATCCATTTTTATTCCCGATTAGCATCATTATGTATGCTAGCTATAAAAACAAAACCTTTGGTTGAGGATTCAATTCAACTCTGAATTTATCATCAATGAACGTCAAAATTCCACTTTTTGCTCGTAGATGACATCCGCTTAAGAGATGTGGAGGAAGGGCTTGCAAGTGATTTTCTTCAGCTCTTGTTAGATAGCGAGCCAAATACAAATGCGGCTGATGTTTGGTTTGGGCTGATCAATTTCATTTCCTGTCTTTTGAGGCTTTCGGCAAATGCAAACATTTATCTTAAAACTAAGTTTTTTTGTGATTAACACACTCTACAATATAAAAATAACACTTTGCAATTTGTGCACATCTGTTTAAAAAGTAAACAATTGCTTAAGAGATTTTCACGGCCGAGCCGTGAGAACTGCTTCCCAAGAGAAATCCAGACTTTCAAAAAATATTCTCTGCAGGTGTGATAACTAAACTGGTCCATTTCAATTTTTGGTCGTAATGGTGGCACCGTCACTAAATCGCAGTGTTCGATCCCAACTTGATACTTTTCATGAAGGTTTCACGAGTAGCGTACAGTTTTTGTTTTGTTAGGGATTCATTATCCAATTTGATTTTGAACGTTTCCCGCTACGATGGAATTACTTTCAGCAGGCGATTGACGTTTATTTTTCCCATTTATGCGTTTGATTCATGCTGTGACAGGATATAACCTTGCATTTCTCCCCCAAACTTATTGCTTGCATTTTAAGCCTACCACACACCAAATCAGAAAATATCATACATTATTTAATACTGGCTCCCTATATGCATTTTAACATGCTGGGCAGAGGTGGAGTATACGCAAATCTTTGAAGTAATCCTACATCTTTCTCAATGGCCTACGACATGCTCTAGATCATACATCAGATAGAATGTACTGGTACAATTCATTCATTGTCCAGGAAGACACTTTGCAATTTGTTCATAAGATTTATTTTAAATTTCATTTAACCAAAGAAGACCGAGTGAGTAATGCTCTTTTCCCAGCAGTCTTATGGGATACATAACAATGCGTAAATCATATCAATACAAAATACAGAGAAAGAAGAATCACAATGACAAGATGAAGGTAAGTAGAAGTTGATAAACTGAACGCATTACGAGAAACAAGAGCGTGTATCCGGCAATTAAAATAATGATCGAACCCTCCACGTTATTTCGGTGATCCAGTTTTCAGGTGTCGTGTACACGGTTCCAGTTATGAGCAGCGTAATGAAGCTGCTTTCACCTGTTCTGTATTCATACGACTTATGCGAAGTAAAGTAGCATGACCATGAGAGCGAGTAGGATAAGCGAACTCATCTAAAATATTAGACTGAAAACCATTATACCGTGTAAATAAATAGCGTGGACCGATTATTATTATAAATCCACAATTTCGGAGACAATAGCGTGTGTGTAGGCTTACGTTACGGGTAGGGCATTTTGCGCGGGAAGGAATTTTAGGACCGCGCGAGCTTGAAGTGCCTGAGCCTCAAAGTGTGTTTAAAAAAAAAAAACTGAAGTGGTGACTCGTCTTCTTTTTTCAAAAACGGTATTACTTGAAACAACTTCCGCCGTGTAAAACAATTTGTAGACTACGTTTGCGGGTCAGGCACTCTTCTTGATTATCGGTAAAAATAAAATAAAAATCTAAGGACCTCCCGTGTCGAATGTGCTTCGACCAAAACGAGGATAGCCATTAGATTGAATGCACATCTGGCGAAATGTAAACAGGGAGGTACTAAGAAGAAATATAATGAGAACGGGGAACGGGGAAACTTGTGGAAACAGTCGTGCGACTAATGAAATACCGCATAGAAAGCTTCGCATAAAAAAAAAAAAAAAAACGTACATAAAGACAATTCCCAGCTTACCCATATTTATTCCATTGATTTGATTTCTTGTGTTGATAGGCGAAGTTAATTCCAATTAAATAATCTCGTGTGTGTTAAACACAGTAGGTCGTTGTTAGGTGAACGAAACGAAAGTCATCAATTCCACTCCGTAACTGAATTGGTTCTTTAGAAAAAGAAGAAAGTTTATTCGACCGCGGCTGCTTGTAGGCAGGTTTTCTGGCCATCTCAACCATTGTCCCTTGAACTGTAAGTGCAATGGTATCCACAGATAAAAAAAAAGAAAAAAAAAAGACCGACAGTAAAAATGTGTTGTTCGTCTTCGGGTATTGTAAGGCTCATTCACCGCCACCTACTGGACTGGAATGTGCCGCCCCAAAAGCCCTTATTATCCCCTTCCACAACAGTTTTTGTGTAACAAAATCAAACGCTTTACTGTTTAAGATATAACTAAACTGGCATTGGCGTAAAATGCTCATTATTTTATTGAACCAGGGTAACTGAAGGAAATTAAATTGAATCGTCCATCCTTGGCCCATGATATATACAGTGTAGGAGCTTCACTCCATGTTGTGCCCAGTGCATATCCATGTTAAACAGTTTCACCCTTTTGGTCATCACTGAAACTCCCCATACATTTTCAGAATCTGATGGGTTTATTTTACCAATGAGATACATTTCCTCACAACAGTCAGGACACACAAATGTGGGGTACATTACATTAATGCCATTCTTACATTCGTACAGTTGATTAGACTAAGCAGGAGACAATCCTCCCCTGGAGCAATGCTTAAGGACGTTGCTCAAGGGCCCAATGGGTGTGGATCTTATTGTGGCTACACAGTGGATCAAATTACCAACCTTGCGGGTCCCAGTCATGTACCATAACCACTACGATACAGGCCGCTACAAACATGTTTTACACGCCTTTGTATTCCCGTACTCTCTGAATCAAACATACCCTGCTGTTACGGAAGACATACACTCACCAAACTTTATCAGTAACACCTGTACACCTACTTATTCATGCAATGATCTAATCAGCCAATCGTGTGGCAGCAGTGCAATGCATAAAGTCATACAGATACCAGTCAGGAGCTTCAGGTTATGTTCACGTCAACTATGAGAATGTGATCTAAGTGACTTTGACCATGGAATGATCATGCTGCTTGGTGATTTTTTTCTCAATATTTACTACATCAGCACCACTTGGTTATGCATGTTAATGATGTTGGCTAGCTAACTTTAGGGGAGGGCATTGACATCTAACATTAACGTTACATTAGCTATCATCATATAAATAAAACAGTTTTGTTCAGTTTTCATAAATTATTTTTACATTCCAACATTGAGTTTACGTTTTAAGACCTCAGTTAAAATGACACTGGAAACACTGCCTGCTATTCACATTCCTCAACCCTATCCACACAGAACTAAGTTATTTGCTGTTGTGACGTCATGGTGATTTTATTCATTGGTTACAGGATAGAACACAAATAGTAGTAGTAGGAGGGGCCTTATCCAAGCAGGGTATTGTGGGAAGTGGAGTCCCACAGGGGTCGGCGCTGGGGGCACTGCTCTTCCTCATTTACATCAATGATCTTGACACGGGCATTGAAAGGAATTTAGTTAAATTAGAGCAGATGATACAAAAATAGGTTTAGCTAACAGTATGGACTGTACTAGAGTAATCCAGGAAGACTTAAACAGAATCCATGAGTCAGAAATCTGGCAAATGAAATTCAAGACAACTAAGTACTACACGTGGGAAATAAAAATATAAGGCAGAATTACTTTATGGGGGGTACAAAATTGGATAGTGCTCGAGACTTGGGGGTAATAGTTAATGTGCGGTAGCAGTAGAAAAGGCCAAGAGGATGCTAGGATACATAGCCAGGAATATTGAGTCCAAGTCCAAGGAAGTTACCTTATACAATACTCTTGTTAGACCACACTTGAAGTACTGTGTGCAGTCAATGTATAAAAGATGTATACGATGAACAGCAGTGAAGAAATGTTACTAGATATTACTATTACACAAGAAATCCGTCTCTTGCTTCATCTCTCCTAATAGCCCTTATCCCCAGATTTCTTTGGTGTTCTTTGGAAGGAATTAAATGACAAATATGGTTGTTCTGTCTCCGAGCAGAAAAACAATGCAAGATTTATTTGTGTCTGAACCAGAGTTTTGTGCTCGGAACTCATCCCTTTTCTGCGATGAACTAACTCAGAACCGAGCTACAGGAAGGCTGCCAGCACACCTCCCAGTGAACTAACTCAGAACCAAGCTACAGGAAGGCTGCCAGCACTCCTTCCAGTGAACTAACTCAGAACCGAGCTACAGGAAGGCTGCCAGAGCTCCTTACGGTGAACTAACTCAGAACCAAGCTACAGGAAGGCTGCCAGAGCTCCTTACGGTGAACTAACTCAGAACCAAGCTACAGGAAGGCTGCCAGCACTCCTCCCAGTGAACTAACTCAGAACCGAGCTACAGGAAGGCTGCCAGAGCTCCTTACGGTGAACTAACTCAGAACCGAGCTTCAGGAAGAATGCCAGCACACCTCCCAGTGAACTAACTCAGAACCGAGCTTCAGGAAGGCTGCCAGCACTCCTCCCAGTTTGCCTACCTGGAAATGTGAGATCGGCCTCTAAAACACCGTCAGGAAAAATCTCTCCTTCGTCTGATTTTATTTGTGGATATTGTTACACCTGTTCTGTGCGTTACCACCACCTACTGGGCTGGAGTATGGTCCTAAGGTTACCCTTTTACCACACACCATGATACGCTGCAGACAGCCCACCCTGGCAAGCTGTTTCCCAGGCTGGTGTGGGGGCTGAGGAGGAGGGGGGGGGGGGGGGGGGGGGTTTGTGTGGAAGTCCTGGTGGAGCAGTGAACCAGCACATCTTTCCACAATTGCAATTGCCAACAAAACAGAGAAACACATTTGGGTTTCTTTTAGTTACCATGTTTATTTTCATATCCAAACAGCTGTCCAAAAATTTTTTCCAAACAAATACATTTCTGTCATTTCCATCATTGAAGCCATTTCATTGATACAAATATGAAATTTATTAAACAATAAAATCATATATGACAGTCCAAAAGATTTGGTACTCAATAAAAATGCAACCCCAGTTTGTCCCAGTCAGCGAGCTGTCCAAAACATAGTTTATTTGACAAGGACAGTTCAGCCACTCAACGGTACCAGAATTGGCTCCAGTAAATTTTCATCCATCATCTCTGGGCAGGAAATACTAAAAGGTGGCAGCTATCAATTTCACTATCAATATTGGTTCTAGATTGACTAGAAAACAAGAAAGGTTTGTGATCAAAGTTGCAGGGCATAATACACTTCATTACAGTGGAGCTTTCCTATATGATAGGCAGGAGAGCCAGTCTTGTAGTAGCTCAGGAGCATTCATCCGAGGCTTTGCGGAAAATAATTTTCCTTCTGAAAATGTTAGTTTTAAAGTCTGAATTGTACAATTTCATTCTGTTTGTATCAGGTGATAATTGAAGGGGCAGGAATGTGCAAAGGGATTTTCATCTGCATAAACTGCCCAGAGTTTCCTTAAATCTTCCAAATTAGACTGTTTACCTGTCCAAATCTTCTCACACTGAAGGTGTTTTCACCTGTATGAATTTTCCTGTGCCTCCTTAAATTAAACACTTCCCACACTTAGTACACATGTAAGACTTTTCACCTGTATGAATTTTCTGATGGAGGCTTGAATAAGATTTAGCTGAAAAACACTTCCCACACTACTTACATTTGTAGGGCTTTTCACCAGTATGGATTCTTTGATGTTTTCTGACACTTGATTTATCTGAAAAACACTTCACACATTGCGTACATTTGTAGGGCTTTTCACCAGTATGAATTATCTGATGTTGGCTTAAAATAGATTTACAAGAAAAACACTTGCCACACTGATCACATTTGTAAGGTTTTTCACCAGTATGAATTCTCTGATGTCTGGTTAAATGAGTTTTCGTGAAGTAACACTTCCCACACTGCGTACATTTGAAGGACTTTTCACCAGTATGGATTCTCTGATGTTTTCTGGAACTTGATTTATCTGAAAAACACTTCCCACATTGCGTACATTTGTAGGGCTTTTCACCAGTATGAATTATCTGATGTTGGCTTAAAATAGATTTACAAGAAAAACACTTGCCACACTGATCACATTTGTAAGGTTTTTCACCAGTATGAATTCTCTGATGTCTGGTTAAATGATTTTTCGTGAAGTAACACTTCCCACAGTGCGTACATTTGAAGGACTTTTCACCAGTATGAATTCTCTGATGTCTGGTTAAATGAGTTTTCGTGAAGTAACACTTCCCACAGTGCGTACATTTGAAGGACTTTTCACCAGTATGAATTATCTGATGTCTGGTTAAATTAGTTTTCGAGAAGTAACACTTCCCACACTGAGTACATGTGTAGGGCATTTCACCAGTATGGATTCTCTGATGTTTTCTGAAACTTGATTCGTATGAAAAACACTTCTCACACTCAGTACATGTGTAGGGCTTTTCACCAGTATGGATTCTCTGATGTTGGCTTAAATAAGATTTAGATGAAAAACACTTCCCACACTCAGTACATGTGTAGGGCTTTTCACCAGTATGGATTCTCTGATGTTGGCTTAAATAAGATTTAGATAAAAAACACTTCCCACACTGATCACATCTGTAAGGTTTTTCACCAGTATGGATTCTCTGATGTTGGCTTAAATAAGATTTAGATAAAAAACACTTACCACACTGATCACATTTGTAAGGTTTTTCACCTGAATGAATTCTCTGGTGCCTATGTAAATTAGATTCATGAGGAAAACGCTTCCCACACTGAGAGCATTGGTGGGGCTTTTCACCAGTATGGCTTCCCTTGTCTTGGATTAACTCTGATGGCTCATTAAGGCATCTAACATGCTGGATGGAACGGTCCTGTTCTTTCCCTGGTTTCCTGCAGTGTGGATTTGGCTCTCCTGCACACTGCCATGGTTCAGTCTGGTCTTTGTGAACACCACCAGCTCCATTAAGCACAGTGTTCATGAGATCACTCACTAACATTTCACTGGGTTCACACTTCACTTTATCAGATTTAATGTCATCACATTTAATGTCCTGCAGGACACTGATGTGTTCGGCCTTAATGTAGCCTCCATCATCAGTCTCTGTTTTCATTTGGTCAGAATGCAGATGGATTCTATATGCCAGCTCTGTGAAGTCTAGGTTCTCTGTCTTAATAAGATCCCCAGTGTTGGTGGGACCCAGATCAGTTTCTGTTTTGATTTGGTCAGGGTGCAGATGGTTTCTATATGCAAGCTCTGTAAAGTCTAGGCTCTCTGTCTTAATAAGATACCCAGTGTTGGTGGGACCCAGATCAGTTTCTGTTTTTATCAATGGTGAGTCAGTGTGGTGTACAGCACTGACCCCACTGTGTGCTGTAACACACTCTGGCTCCAGTGTGTTGAGTCCTGGTGTAGTACAGTCAGTCTCTGACTCTGCCATGTGGACAGACTCCAGTCCACTGAGTTCCTCTTCTTTCAGTCTGATCCTGTGCTGCTCAGTGAGCTCTGGTAGTGTTGTCTCAGTGTCCTGTCTCAGACAGACTCCTGCCTGCATCATACTGCTGCTCAAAGGTGTGCAGAAGTGCAGCTCCTGGACGGAAACAGGGGAAGAGATTTAGCCTTAAAACAAAACTGCATCAGCTGAAAATTCTACATATTTAAACACATTTCTTTAATCACTGATTTGGTGAATGTAGACCCCACGCTAACCCAATGACGGAATTTAGCGGGGGCCGAAGGGGGTTTTGCGTGCTTGTCCTTCTGGCGTTGCTGGGAGAACATTAGTTGGGTTAATTATTATCCTCCGTACAAGAATAGAGCACAATTATGTTTAAGAATATACCGGGTCCATTGCCATGGGTCAGATATGGATTGACCGGCCCCATATCCCGCTTACAGCTGGCCAGAAACGGATCAGTACAATTCTTAATATTCTCCGTTCTCAAACGGGGCAGTATTGTACGCTTAGTGGTTACTATAGTTTTACTCGTTTATCTGACTCCATTTAAAATATAATTTAGAAATTTGGGTTTGCAACTTACGCAGACCTTGGGAGTGATTACATTCGACTTGTACCTGCGCCACCATTACTCAATATATGCTCCCGGGATTAGCATTACTGCTGAAATCTTAGTTCGGTGGAGAACTCAGAGGCTGAGGGTCCAGTCAACACAATACATGCAAACCTGCCATGATAGTTGCGAGCCCAGGTCGGCGTAGCATTAACTGGGCTCCTTAGAGCTAATTTGGCAGGAACCAGCGCCGTAACGCCCATGGGTTCCCTTCACACCAAATCACAAGAGCCGTGCGTCACCAACCCTTTAACGGACAGAAACTTGCTGGCCTCACAGCTTAGAACTACCGCAGGTGTACCGCCGATCGGTCGGTCTCTAGCCACCATTTCCCCCTGAGTATTCAGTTGTAATTTAGGCTGAAAAGGTACAAGATGAATTAGAGTCATGGAGATCACGCAAGTTACAAACAAAATAGTTTATTCGCAGACAGGTAGGTTATTAGCTTTAGAATATCACAATCAATTACAAAATACACAAATTAAGAATAGAGATAGAGTAAATAATCATACCTAGCCTGCTTGGACTACAAGTCGAATACGATCTTCCGCTGCTACACATACATACATACATACATACTTACACAAGACATGTTGTGTGGGAAGTCGAATACGATCTTCCCGATACTTACATATACGTACAATGTGCTGTGTGGGAAGTCGAATACGATCTTCCCAGATTGGTCTGTCTCCCTTGCTTTTATGCCAAATCATACATTTGGAACCAGGCGGCAGTGCCATAAATCAACCTGGAGGGGTGGTCAAATCTGGAATTTAGAAGGGTTGTTAAGTAGGGAAAATTAGATGATTACCAAGAGAGGACATGCAGGTTTTCCCTTGAGTTACTGAAACTGTAGTTTATTAAATTCCATTTGGTATGAAATGTATCTCATCCGATTCCTTGATTTTATCAGATCACATCCATACCAAACAGATTACCCTTATGTTTTATTATGTTGCAGTTATCATGAAACTTCCCTCCAGATTATCCATTTTACATGCAATTCCTGTTACCATTACATAAGACTTAACGCAATAATACAAGGATCACATGGGCAATGTTTTCAAGGTGTTACCGGGTCTATTTACTATCTTAATAGCAGTTTTGAATATTTAATCTAGGAGAGCAGTCACCGGTGTAATGACAGCAGTGCCCAAATGAGGGCACTGTGGCATTGTCCGGAGTCTTCCCCCTTGGAAGTGACCAGGTATGGGGTCACAGGGAGGTCACCAATGTTCGAGAGGATTCTTTTCCCATGACCCAACTGCCCTTGGACCACTCATACATCTTTCTCTTATCTTTGCCCGAAACTCCCCAAATCTAGTTTAAACAACATTGAAACCCCAGCTCTCAGGCCCCTCACAAATGGCAGCCCTTCCTGACCTTAACCACTATGCTACAGGCCGGCCCATCATATCTATGAATGCTGTAGTTGGGAGTTTTCATGATAACTGCATTATGCTGTAAATATGTATTTGTGCCTCTAATGGTAATATACCTTTTGAATAAACCTGATTTGGGTGAATGAAAGGAAAGGAGACACCCCAGACTGTTTGGTTTCTTCTCCTTGTCTCTGAAATCCAGGCCTAAATTCTTGACCATAAAAGTGAGTCACCCATCTATAATTTACAGCCAGGCCCACCAGGCAGGGGGCTAAAACACATGGCTTCTACAGAGACAGCTTTTCCCCAGTTTCCCCTTGGCTCCTGAATGGTTATGCTATCAAAGGTAGACTGTTACAAAAACTAGACCATT
This sequence comes from Conger conger, assembly GCF_963514075.1. Classification (NCBI taxonomy): domain Eukaryota; kingdom Metazoa; phylum Chordata; class Actinopteri; order Anguilliformes; family Congridae; genus Conger; species Conger conger. The sequence goes on along the minus strand of NC_083763.1, from coordinate 77,735,710 downwards.
ACACCAGTCGCACTGAACCAATCAGAATAACACCAAACATTACTATATTCTGACCTGGGATTATCATGAAACATCTTTATACCATATCCAATCTCTAACCTATCAGGAATGTGAGAAAAGGGGGGCCCACAGGGCCCAAGAAGGCGCCTCTAAGAATCCTTCTCTAGCTCTCCCCCACAGGCATGTGTGCCAACGGTGGGGGCTAACAATGTATGCTCCAGGAGGGGGGAAGTCAGCAAGCTGACCAGCGCAAGAGACCAAATGTTGCTTATGACTGGCTTACACAATGTTTCTCAGGTGGAAGAAAGCAGGCTTGGCCACCTTGTTAATGTGTGGTTTAAAACTTAGATCAGAGTCTAAAATTACACCCAGGCTTGTTCCTTATGATTTAACCTGAGGAGTCAAATTTATCTTCATTCAACTCGAAAAAAATGTTGTTAATCTATTGATTAATTGCAGATAGACAGGTAGTCGGGGAACATAATGCATTTGGATCATTTGGCTCAACTGCAGTGTATAGTTGTGTGTCATCAGCATAGCTGTGGAAATTAACATTGTGTTCTCTGATGACATCACCTTTGGGAAGCATGTATAATGAAAAAAGAAGGGGACCTAGGCAGCTCCCTTGTGCAACACCAATGTCATATTGTTCTGACGTGTGATTTCCAAGATTAATATAAAATATTCTCCCTGTAATGTATGTTTAAGAGTGCATCCGGAGAGACCAACCCAGTTTTCAAGGCGTTTGATTCGAATATTGTGATCAATTGTATTAAAAGCTGCACTCAAATCTAAAAGAATTAGAACTGAAACTTCTTAGCATCAGCTATCTTCGTGAGATCATTAACTATCTTAGTGAGATAGGTCTGTACTGTGATTAGATCTAAAACCTGACTTCTCTAAAGTACTGTTTTCATTCAGAAAGATGGTAAGTTGATTAAAAACTACCTTTCCAAGTATCTTGCCCATGAAAGGTAAGTTGGATATAGGTCTATAGTTGCTTAGGACACTAGAATCAAAATGAGTTTTCTTCAAAAGAGGTTTCACAACTGCAGTTTTAAAAGCCTCCAGAGATGTGTTGACTATCTTAAGAACAGTTGTGGAGACACTCTTAAAATAAAAAAATTAAAATGTGGTAGGAACAGGGTCAAGATGACATGGTTTACTGTGTTACAGTAGAGAACCCATGGACATTTCTACGTCGGTTCTTGTCAAGTTATCTTTACGGAGCCCTCTAAATGCACGCCGACCTGGGCTCGCAACTATCTACGCAAAATATAAGGCATGTATTGTGTTGGCTAGACCCCCAACCTCTGTGTTCTCCACCGAACTGAGATTCAGCAATAGTGCTAATCCCAGGAGCACATATTGAGTAATGGTAGCATATAAAGGAGAGTCGAGTGTAACCACTCCCGAGGTTCATGCTTGATAAAAAAAAAAATGTCTAAATGCTAGTTTAAAATGGAGTTGGATAATGAAGGTAAATGTACTGGCCCTATTGTGGAGATTCTTGGTCAGCCCGGACCAGTAGAGAGTGAAAGGCAGAGTGGTACGACTGTCTTTGTAACGTGGTTTGATTATTGGCTGATCTAGACTCTCCGCATCGTGGTAATTATTATTTAACCCTATTGACATCATTTCAGCAACACCAGAAGGACAAGCACGCAGATACCTAAATTCCGTTGTTGGGTTAGCGTGGGGTTTTACAGTTCTAAGTTGTCTAATAGATTCATAAATTCCATTGCCGTGGAGTCGGCACTAGTATTAATATGAATATTCTTGTCCCCATTTAAAATTATTTGGTCATAACTAGTGAGCACAACGGACATGAGCTCAGAAAACTCAGGAGAAATACTGAGGACTGCTTAGGTGGCCGATATAATCTTAAAATAAGCACGGCTGGGTCAGCCTTAAGCACAAAGGCAAAATATTCAAAGGATGAAAATGTACCTTACACAATCTCAGTACAGCTAAACTGATGGGAGAAAATACCATCTATTCCATCCCCTCTTCTGCCCTGTCTTATCGACTGGAGGAAGTTATAGTGTGGGGGACAAGCTTCAATAAGTGTTGCCACACCGTCATTGTTAAGCCAGGTCTCAACAAGAAACATAAAATGCTAATTCTTAGCAGAGATAATGTTATTAATATAATCTTATTTGTGAGTGAACTAACATTAAACGATGCCATACTAATATGGCCTGAAACAGACTGACAGTGGCTGAAAGGGAGAGAGAGGTCTCAAGTTGGAGAGATTAGCAGTGTGTGTGGGATGTGCTGTTCTGTGTAGTCTGTGTGTAATAACAACAGACACTGACATTGAAGCCAGGGGGGGAGAGGCCAATTAAATAAATTTGCTGTTGCTGTTGCTCTCATCAGTCAAGACACTGTTACACAAAAGAGGGGGACATTATATTAATGGCATTTGGCAGACACTCTTATCCAGAGCAACGGACAGTTGATTTAACTAAGCAGGAGACAATCCTCCCCTGGAGTATTGCTTAAGGACCTTGCTCAAGTGCCCTCCGGCTGTGCGGATTCTATTGTGGTTACACCGAGGATCAAACCACCGACCTTGCGGGTCCCAGTCATGTACTTTAACCACCATGCTACAAGCTGCTACAAACATCTTTTACAGGCCTTACATTTGCATACATTCAAATGTCTACAAATCAAGTGTGACCTCTGATTGCTGGTAAAGAATTGCGCCTATCCCTTTGGATTGGGCCAAATCCCTAATGGTCCTGGGGCCTCACCCCACTCCCCCCTGGAGCCCAGTGGAAAATCCCCAGAGGGGGAACATTGAAACTGATAGCGGTCATTATCATATGTGAAGTGGTCCGATACACAAATTTGTTCTGTCTCCCTGCGTTAATGGCCAACACTGAATATTTAGAAGTCTCAGAACAATATTAAAATGGGAAAATGACGGGATTCTTTCCAACAACCGTATACTTGAGTAATAACAGGCACACAGTCAACTGAATCTACGTCCGACAGATAACACAGTACGCTTTTTAGGAAAAGCTGCTATCAATAGCCAACCACTTCACCTCATACCCCAGGTAGGAGGGGACACCTCTGGCCCCTGGACTGAGGGCCAAATCCTCAGCCAGCCTCAGCGGGACACTTCACACAAACCCAAGTGAGACTTCACAGCTACAAAAACCCGGACCTTTTTTTATATTCTCTGCAGGTATGATAACTAAACTGGTCCATTACAATTTTCGGTCGTAATGGTGGTTCCGTCACTAAATCGCAGTTTTCGATCGCTGGTTCGATCCCAACTTGATACTTTTCATGAAGGTTCCACGAGTAGCATACAGTTTTTCTTTTTGTTAGGGATTCATTATCCAATTTGATTTTGAACGTTTCCCGCTACGATGGAATTATTTTCAGCAGGCGATTGACGTTTATTTTTCCCATTTATGTGTCTGATTCATGCTGTGACAGGATATAACCTTGCATTTCTCCCCCATTTTAAGCCTACCAGACACCAAATCAGAAAATATCATACTTTATTTAATATGGGCTCCCTATATGCATTTTAACATGTTGGGCAGAGGTGCAGTATACGCAAATCGTTGAAGTAATCCTACATCTTTCTCAATGGCCTACGACATGCTCTAGATCATACATCAGATAGAATGTACTGGTACAATTCATTCATTGTCCAGGAAATAAGACACTTTGCAATTTGTTCCTAAGATTTATTTTAACTTTCATTTAACCAAGAAGACCGAGTGAGTAATGCTCTTTTCCCAGCGGTCCTAAGGGATACATAACAATGCGCAAATCATATCAATACAGAGAAAGAAGAATCACAATGACAAGATGAAGGTAAGAAGTTGATAAACTGAACGCATTACGAGAAACAAGAGCGTGTAATCGGCAATTAAAATCATTATCGAACCCTCCACGTTATTTCGGTGATCCAGTTTTCAGGTGTCGTGTACACGGTTCCAGTTATGAGCAGCGTAATGAAGCTGCTTTCACCTTTTCTGTATTCATACGACTGATCTGAAGTAATGTAGCATGACCATGAAAGCGAGTAGGCTAAGCTAACTAATCTAAAACATGAGACTGAACAGCATTACACCGTGTAAATAAATAGCGTGGACCGATTATTGTTATAAATCCACAATTTCGGAGTCAACAGCTTATGTGTAGGCTAACGTTACGTGTAGGGCATTTTGCACGATAAGAAGGAATTTTAGGACTGCGCGAGCATGAAGTGCCTGAGCCTCAAAGTGTGTTTTAAAAAAAAGTGGTGACTAGTCTTCTTTTTTCAAAAACGGTATTACTCGAAACAACTTCCGCCGTGTAAACAAATTTGTAGACTACGTTTGCGGGTCAGGCACTCTTTTCTTGATTATCGGTTAAAAAAAAATAATAATAATAAAAATAATCTCAGGACCTCCCGTGTCGAATGTGCTTCTACCAAAACGAAGATAGCAATTAGCTTGAATGCACATCTGGCGAAATGTAAACAGGTAGGGACTTCTCACGGTAAGAAGAAATATTATGACAACGGGGAAACTTGTGTAAACAGTCGTGCGACTAATGAAATACCGCATTGAAAACTTCGCGTGAAAACAAAAAACGTACATAAAGACAATTCCAAGCTTACCCATATTTATTCCATTGATTTGATTTCTTGTGCTGATAGGCGAAGTTAATTCCAAATAAATAATCTCAAGTGTGTGTTAAACACAATAGGTCGTTGTTAGGTGAACGAAACGAAAGTCATCAATTCCACTCCGGAACTGAATTGGTTCTTTAGAAAAAGAAGAAAGTTTATTCGACCGCGGCTGCTAGCAGGCAGATGTTCTGGCCATCTGACATAAAAGCCTCTCAACCATTGTCCCTTGAACCGTAAGTGCAATGGTATCCACAGATTTAAAAAAAGAAAGAAAAAAAAACCCGACAGAAGAAAAAATGTGTTCGTCTTTTTCTTCGTCTTCGGGTATTGTAAGGCTCATTCACCGCCACCTACTGGACTGGAGTGTGCCGCCCCAAAAGGCCCTTATTATCCCCTTCCACAGCAGTTTTTGTGTAACAAAATCAAACGCTTTACTGTTTAAGATATAATTGAACTGGCATTGGCGTAAAATGCTCATTATTTCATTGAACCAGGGTAACTGAAAGAAATTAAACTGAATCGTCCATCCTTGGCCCCTGATACATACAGCATAGCTGCCAACTCTCACGCTTTCGGCGTGAGACACACGCATTTGCATGTGCGTGTGAAAACAGGCAAATGCGTGTGTCTCACGCCGAAAGCGTGAGAGTTGGCAGCTATGATACAGTGTAGGAGCTTCACTCCATGTTGTGCCCAGTGCATATCCATGTTATAAACAATTTCACTCTTTTGGTCATCACTGAAACTCCCCATACATTTTCAGAATCTGATGGGTTTATTTTACCAATGAGATACATTTCCTCACAACAGTCAGGACACTGGTCCACAATTGTGGGGTACATTACATTAATGCCATTCTTGTCCAGAGCGACGTACAGCTGATTAGACTGAACAGGAGACAATCCTCCCCTGGAGCAATGTTTAAGGACCTTCCTCAAGGGCCCAATGGGTGGGGATTGTGGCAACACAGAGGATCGAACTACTAACCTTGCGAGTCCCAGTCATGTACCATAACCACTACGATACAGGCCGCTACAAATATGTTTTACACGCCTTCGTATTCCCGTACTCTCTGAATCAAACATACCCTGCTGTTACGGAAGACATACACTCACCAAACACTTTATTAGTAACACCTGTACACCTACTTATTCATGCGATGATCTAATCAGCCAATCGTGTGGCAGCAGAGATTCTTGGTCAGCCCGGACGAGTAGAGAGTGAAAGGCAGAGTGGTACGACTGTCTTTGTAACGTGGTTTGATTATTGGCTGATCTAGACTCTCCGCATCGTGGTAATTATTATTTAACCCTATTGACATCATTTCAGCAACACCAGAAGGACAAGCACGCAGATACCTAAATTCCGTTGTTGGGTTAGCGTGGGGTTTTACAGTTCTAAGTTGTCTAATAGATTCATAAATTCCATTGCCGTGGAGTCGGCACTAGTATTAATATGAATATTCTTGTCCCCATTTAAAATTATTTGGTCATAAATAGTGAGCACAACGGACATGAGCTCAGAAAACTCAGGAGAAATACTGAGGACTGCTTAGGTGGCCGATATAATCTTAAAATAAGCACGGCTGGGTCAGCCTTAAGCACAAAGGCAAAATATTCAAAGGATGAAAATGTACCTTACACAATCTCAGTACAGCTAAACTGATGGGAGAAAATAGCATCTATTCCATCCCCTTTTCTGCCCTGTCTTATCGACTGGAGGAAGTTATAGTGTGGGGGACAAGCTTCAATAAGTGTTGCCACACCGTCATTGTTAAGCCAGGTCTCAACAAGAAACATAAAATGCTCATTCTTAGCAGAGATAATGTTATTAATATAATCTTATTTGTGAGTGAACTAACATTAAACAATGCCATACTAATATGGCCTGAAACAGACTGACAGTGGCTGACAGAGAGAGAGAGGTCTCAGGTTGGAGAGATTAGCAGTGTGTGTGGGATCTGCTGTTCTGTGTAGTCTGTGTGTAATAACAACAGACACTGACATTGAAGCCAGGGGGGGAGAGGCCAATTAAATAAATTTGCTGTTGCTGTTGCTCTCATCAGTCAAGACACTGTTACACAAAAGAGGGGGACATTATATTAATGGCATTTGGCAGACACTCTTATCCAGAGCAACGGACAGTTGATTTAACTAAGCAGGAGACAATCCTCCCCTGGAGTATTGCTTAAGGACCTTGCTCAAGTGCCCTCCGGCTGTGCGGATTCTATTGTGGTTACACCGAGGATCAAACCACCGACCTTGCGGGTCCCAGTCATGTACTTTAACCACCATGCTACAAGCTGCTACAAACATCTTTTACACGCCTTACATTTGCATACATTCAAATGTCTACAAATCTAGTGTGACCTCTGATTGCTGGTAAAGAATTGCGCCTATCCCGAGAACTTTGGATTGGGCCAAATCCCTAATGGTCCTGGGGCCTCACCCCACTCCCCCCTGGAGCCCAGTGGAAAATCCCCAGAGGGGGAACATTGAAACTGATAGCGGTCATTATCATATGTGAAGTGGTCCGATACACAAATTTGTTCTGTCTCCCTGCGTTAATGGCCAACACTGAATATTTAGAAGTCTCAGAACAATATTAAAATGGGAAAATGACGGGATTCTTTCCAACAACCGTATACTTGAGTAATAACAGGCACACAGTCAACTGAATCTACGTCCGACAGATACCACAGTACGCTTTTTAGGAAAAGCTGCTATCAATAGCCAACCACTTCACCTCATACCCCAGGTAGGAGGGGACACCTCTGGCCCCTGGACTGAGGGCCAAATCCTCAGCCAGCCTCAGCGGGACACTTCACACAAACCCAAGTGAGACTTCACAGCTATAAAAACCCGGACCTTTTTTTATATTCTCTGCAGGTATGATAACTAAACTGGTCCATTACAATTTTCGGTCGTAATGGTGGTTCCGTCACTAAATCGCAGTTTTCGATCGCTGGTTCGATCCCAACTTGATACTTTTCATGAAGGTTCCACGAGTAGCATACAGTTTTTCTTTTTGTTAGGGATTCATTATCCAATTTGATTTTGAACGTTTCCCGCTACGATGGAATTATTTTCAGCAGGCGATTGACGTTTATTTTTCCAATTTATGCGTTTGATTCATGCTGTGACAGGATATAACCTTGCATTTTTCCCCCATTTTAAGCCTACCAGACACCAAATCAGAAAATATCATACTTTATTTAATATGGGCTCCCTATATGCATTTTAACATGTTGGGCAGAGGTGCAGTATACGCAAATCGTTGAAGTAATCCTACATCTTTCTCAATGGCCTACGACATGCTCTAGATCATACATCAGATAGAATGTACTGGTACAATTCATTCATTGTCCAGGAAATAAGACACTTTGCAATTTGTTCCTAAGATTTATTTTAACTTTCATTTAACCAAGAAGACCAAGTGAGTAATGCTCTTTTCCAGCAGTCCTATGGGATACATAACAATGCGCAAATCATATCAGTACAAAATACAGAGAAAGAAGAATCACAATGACAAGATGAAGGTAAGAAGTTGATAAACTGAACGCATTACGAGAAACAAGAGCGTGTAATCGGCAATTAAAATCATTATCGAACCCTCCACGTTATTTCGGTGATCCAGTTTTCAGGTGTCGTGTACACGGTTCCAGTTATGAGCAGCGTAATGAAGCTGCTTTCACCTTTTCTGTATTCATACGACTGATCTGAAGTAATGTAGCATGACCATGAAAGCGAGTAGGCTAAGCTAACTAATCTAAAACATGAGACGGAACAGCATTACACCGTGTAAATAAATAGCGTGGACCGATTATTGTTATAAATCCACAATTTCGGAGACAACAGCTTATGTGTAGGCTAACGTTACGTGTAGGGCATTTTGCACGATAAGAAGGAATTTTAGGACTGCGCGAGCATGAAGTGCCTGAGCCTCAAAGTGTGTTTTAAAAAAAAGTGGTGACTAGTCTTCTTTTTTCAAAAACGGTATTACTCGAAACAACTTCCGCCGTGTAAACAAATTTGTAGACTACGTTTGCGGGTCAGGTACTCTTTTCTTGATTATCGGTAAAAAAAATAATAATAATAATAAAAATAATCTCAGGACCTCCCGTGTCGAATGTGCTTCTACCAAAACAAAGATAGCAATTAGCTTGAATGCACATCTGGCGAAATGTAAACAGGTAGGGACTTCTCACGGTAAGAAGAAATATTATGACAACGGGGAAACTTGTGTAAACAGTCGTGCGACTAATGAAATACCGCATTGAAAACTTCGCGTGAAAACAAAAAACGTACATAAAGACAATTCCAAGCTTACCCATATTTATTCCATTGATTTGATTTCTTGTGCTGATAGGCGAAGTTAATTCCAAATAAATAATCTCAAGTGTGTGTTAAACACAATAGGTCGTTGTTAGGTGAACGAAACGAAAGTCATCAATTCCACTCCGGAACTGAATTGGTTCTTTAGAAAAAGAAGAAAGTTTATTCGACCGCGGCTGCTAGCAGGCAGATGTTCTGGCCATCTGACATAAAAGCCTCTCAACCATTGTCCCTTGAACCGTAAGTGCAATGGTATCCACAGATTTTAAAAAAGAAAGAAAAAAAACCCGACAGAAGAAAAAATGTGTTCGTCTTTTTCTTTGTCTTCGGGTATTGTAAGGCTCATTCACCGCCACCTACTGGACTGGAGTGTGCCGCCCCAAAAGGCCCTTATTATCCCCTTCCACAGCAGTTTTTGTGTAACAAAATCAAACGCTTTACTGTTTAAGATATAATTGAACTGGCATTGGCGTAAAATGCTCATTATTTCATTGAACCAGGGTAACTGAAAGAAATTAAACTGAATCGTCCATCCTTGGCCCCTGATATATACAGCATAGCTGCCAACTCTCACGCTTTCGGCGTGAGACACACGCATTTGCATGTGCGTGTGAAAACAGGCAAATGCGTGTGTCCCACGCCAAAAGCGTGAGAGTTGGCAGCTATGATACAGTGTAGGAGCTTCACTCCATGTTGTGCCCAGTGCCTATCCATGTTATAAACAATTTCACTCTTTTGGTCATCACTGAAACTCCCCATACATTTTCAGAATCTGATGGGTTTATTTTACCAATGAGATACATTTCCTCACAACAGTCAGGACACTGGTCCACAATTGTGGGGTACATTACATTAATGCCATTCTTGTCCAGAGCGACGTACAGTTGATTAGACTAAGCAGGAGACAATCCTCCCCTGGAGCAATGCTTAAGGACCTTCCTCAAGGGCCCAATGGGTGGGGATTGTGGCAACACAGAGGATCGAACTACTAACCTTGCGAGTCCCAGTCATGTACCATAACCACTACGATACAGGCCGCTACAAATATGTTTTACACGCCTTCGTATTCCCGTACTCTCTGAATCAAACATACCCTGCTGTTACGGAAGACATACACTCACCAAACACTTTATTAGTAACACCTGTACACCTACTTATTCATGCGATGATCTAATCAGCCAATCGTGTGGCAGCAGTGCAATGCATAAAGTCATACAGAAACCAGTCAGGAGCTTCAGGTTATGTTCACGTCAACTATCAGAATGTGATCGAAGTGACTTTGACCGTGGAATGATCATGCTGCTTGGTGATTTTTTTCTCAATATTTACTACATCAGCACCACTTGGTCATGCATGTTAATGATGTTGGCTAGCTAACATTCGGGAAGGGCGCTGACATCTAACATTAACGTTACATTAGCTAGCATCATATGAATAAAACAACTTTGTTCAGGTTTCATGAATTATTTTTATATTCCAACATTGAGTTTACGTTTTAAGACCTTGGTTAAAATGACACTGAAAACACTGCCTGCTATTCACATTCCTCAACCCTATCCACACAGAACTAAGCTATTTGCTGTTGTGATGTCATGGTGATTTTATTTATTGCTTTCAGGATAGAACACAAAGAGTCCCACCTCAAATCCATGTGTCCCACCTCAAATCCATCACAGACCCCCTCCTGGACCCCCTGCAGTTTGCCTACAGAGCCAACAGGTCTGTAGATGATGCCGTAAACATGGCTCTACACTTCATCCTACAGCACCTGGACTCCGCAGGAACCTACGCCAGGATCCTGTTTGTGGATTTCAGCTCTGCCTTCAATACAATAATGCCAACTATGCTACAGGACAAGCTCTCCCAGCTGAACGTGCCTGATTCAACCTGCAGGTGGATCACAGACTTCCTGTCTGACAGGAGGCAGCACGTGAAGCTGGGAAAACATGTCTCTGACTCCCGGACCATCAGCACCGGTTCCCCCCAAGGCTGCGTTCTTTCCCCTCTGCTCTTCTCCCTGTACACCAACAGCTGCACTTCTAGTCACCAATCTGTCAAGCTCCTGAAGTTTGCGGATGACACCACCCTTATTGGACTCATCTCTGGTGGGGATGAGTCCACCTACAGGTGGGAGATTGACCATCTGGTGACCTGGTGCAGTCAGAACAACTTGGAGCTCAACGCTGTGAAGCCAGTGGAGATGGTTGTAGACTTCAGAAAGAACCCAGCCCCACCCGCCCCCATCACCTTGAGAGACTCCCCTGTCAACATTGTGGAGTCCTGCCACTTTCTGGGAACCATCATCTCCCAGGACCTCAAGTGGGAGCTGAACATCAGCTCCCTCACCAAAAAGCCCAGCAGAGAAGTTCAACCTGCCAAAGACAATGATGGTGCACTTTTACACCGCCATAATTGAGTCCATCCTCACCTCCTCCATCACCATCTGGTATGCTGCTGCCACTGCCAAGGACAAGGGCAGACTGCAGCGTATCATCCGCTCTGCAGAGAAGGTGATTGGCTGCAATCTGCCATCTCTTCAGGACCTGTACGCCTCCAGAACCCTGAGGCGTGCAGGAAGGATTGTGGCCGACCCCTCTCACCAGACCATTGGAAACACTCCCCTCTGGCAGGATGCTGCGCCACAGAAACAGCTTCTATCCATCGGCAGCTGGCCTCATCAACAAGGCCCGGGGTCTCCATTGTCATAGACTTTTATCCTTCCCCCATGAACTTTATATTTTATATTTTGCACTTTGACAATACTTCATATACCCCGCTTCAGCATCATGTTGTATTGTAAATATTTAGTTTTATTTTTGTATTCATAATCTACATCACATTCTACCTTATTTTATATCTATGTTTCTATTATTCTTTATGTCTGCATGCACCCACATACCTCAGCAAATTCCATGTATGTAAAAAATACATGGCGAATAAAGAGATTCTGATTCTGATTCTGATTCTGAGTAGTAGTAGGAGGGGCCTTATCCAAACAGGGTATTGTGGGAAGTGGAGTCCCACAGGGATCGGTGCTGGGGGCACTGCTCTTCCTCATTTACATAAATGATCTAGACATGGGCATTGAAAGTAATTTAGTTAAATTAGAGCAGATGATACATAAATAGGTTTAGCTAACAGTATGGACTGTACTAAAGTAATCCAGGAAGACTTAAACAGAATCCATAAGTGGTCAGAAATCTGGCATATGAAATTCAAGAACACTAAATGTAAAGTTCTACATGTGGGAAATGCAAATTTAAGGCAGGATTACTTCATGGGGGGTACGAAATTGGATAGTGCTCAAGTTGAAAAAGACTTGGGGGTAATAGTTAATGTGCGGTAGCAGTAAAAATGGCCAATAGGATGCTAGGATACATAGCCAGGAGTATTGAGTCCAAGTCCAAGGAAGTTACCTTTTACAATACTCTTGTTAGACCACACTTGGAGTACTGTGTGCAGTCAATGTATAAAATATGTATATGACGAACAGCAGTGAAGAAAGGTTACTAGATATTACTATTACACTAGAAATCCATCTCTTGCTTCATCTCTCCTAATAGCCCTTATCCCCAGATTTCTTTGGTGTTCTTTGGGAGGAATTAAATGACAAATATGGTTGTTTTGTCTCCGAGCAGAAAAACAATGCAAGCTTTATTTGTGTCTGAACCAGAGTTTTGTGCTCGGAAATCATCCCTTTTCCACAATGAACTAACTCAGAACCGAGCTACAGGAAGGCTGCCAGCACTCCTCCCAGTGAACTAACTCAGAACCGAGCTACAGGAAGGCTGCCAGCACTCCTCCCAGTGAACTAACTCAGAACCGAGCTACAGGAAGGCTGCCAGCACACCTCCCAGTGAACTAACTCAGAACCGAGCTACAGGAAGGCTGCCAGCACACCTCCCAGTGAACTAACTCAGAACCGAGCTACAGGAAGGCTGCCAGCACACCTCCCAGTGAACTAACTCAGAACCGAGCTACAGGAAGGCTGCCAGCACACCTCCCAGTGAACTAACTCAGAACCAAGCTACAGGAAGGCTGCCAGCACTCCTCCCAGTGAACTAACTCAGAACCAAGCTACAGGAAGGCTGCCAGCACTCCTCCCAGTGAACTAACTCAGAACCGAGCTACAGGAAGGCTGCCAGCACACCTCCCAGTGAACTAACTCAGAACCGAGCTACAGGAAGGCTGCCAGCACACCTCCCAGTGAACTAACTCAGAACCGAGCTACAGGAAGGCTGCCAGCACACCTCCCAGTGAACTAACTCAGAACCGAGCTACAGGAAGGCTGCCAGCACTCCTTCCGGTGAACTAACTCAGAACCGAGCTACAGGAAGACTGCCAGCACACCTCCCAGTGAACTAACTCAGAACCAAGCTACAGGAAGGCTGCCAGCACACCTCCCAGTGAACTAACTCAGAACCGAGCTACAGGAAGGCTGCCAGCACACCTCCCAGTGAACTAACTCAGAACCAAGCTACAGGAAGGCTGCCAGCACTCCTCCCAGTTTGCCTACCTGGAAATGTGAGATCGGCCTCTAAAACACCGTCAGGAAAAATCTCTCCTTTGTCTGATTTTATTTGTGGATATTGTTACACCTGTTCTGTGCGTTACCACCACCTACTGGGCTGGAGTATGGTCCTCAGGTTACCCTTTTACCACACACCATGATACGCTGCAGACAGCCCACCCTGGCGAGCTGGTGTGGGGGCTGAGGAGGAGGAGGGGGTGGGTTGTGTGGAAGTCCTGGTGGAGCAGTGAACCAGCACATCTTTCCACAATTGCCAACAAAACAGAGAAACACACTTGGGTTTCTTTTAGTTACCATGTTTATTTTCATATCCAAGCAGCTGTCCAAAAATTATTTCCAAACAAATACATTTCTGTCATTTCCATCATTGAAGCCATTTCATTGATACAAATATGAAATTTATTAAACAATAAAATCATATATGACAGTCCAAAAGATTTGGTACTCAATAAAAATGCAACCCCAGTTTGTCCCAGTCAGCGAGCTGTCCAAAACATAGTTTATTTGACAAGGACAGTTCAGCCACTCAACGGTACCAGAATTGGCTCCAGTAAATTTTCATCCATCATCTCTGGGCAGGAAATACTAAAAGGTGGCAGCTATCAATTTCACAATCAATATTGGTTCCAGATTGACTAGAAAACAAGAAAGGTTTGTGATCAAAGCTGCAGGGCATAATACACTTCATTACAGTGGAGCTTTCCTACATGAAACATGCAGGCAGGAGAGCCAGTCTTGTAGTAGCTCAGGAGCATTTATCCGAGGCTTTGCGGAAAAAAATTTTCCTTCTGAAAATGTTAATTTTAAAGTCTGAATTGTACAATTTCATTCTGTTTGTATCAGGTGATATTTGAAGGGGCAGGAATGTGCAAAGGGATTTTCATCTGCATAAACTGTCCAGAGTTTCCTTAAATCTTCCAAATTAGACTGTTCACCTGTCCAAATCTTCTCACACTGAAGGTGTTTTCACCTGTATGAATTTTCCTGTGCCTCCTTAAATTAGATGTACATGCAAAATACTTCCCACACTTAGTACACAGGTAAGACTTTTCAACTGTATGAATTTTCTGATGGAGGCTTAAATAAGATTTAGCTGAAAAACACTTCCCACACTACGTACATTTGTAGGGCTTTTCACCAGTATGGATTCTTTGATGTTTTCTGACACTTGATTGATCTGAAAAACACTTCACACATTGGGTACATTTGTAGGGCTTTTCACCAGTATGAATTATCTGATGATGGCTTAAATTAGATTTACAAGAAAAACACTTGCCACACTGATCACATTTGTAAGGTTTTTCACCAGTATGAATTCTCTGATGTCTGGTTAAATGAGTTTTCGAGAAGTAACACTTCCCATACTGCGTACATTTGTAGGGCTTTTCACCAGTATGAATGATCTGATGTTGGCTTAAATTAGATTTAGATGAAAAACACTTGCCACACTGATCACATTTGTAAGGTTTTTCACCAGTATGAATTCTCTGATGTTTTCTGACACTTGATTTATCTGAAAAACACTTCACACATTGCGTACATTAGTAAAGCTTTTCACAAGTATGAATTCTCTGATGTCTGGTTAAATGAGTTTTCCTGAAGTAACACTTCCCACAGTGCATACATTTGAAGGGCTTTTCACCAGTATGAATTCTCTGATGTCTGGTTAAATGAGTTTTCGTGAAGTAACACTTCCCACAGTGGATACATTTGAAGGGCTTTTCACCAGTATGAATTCTCTGATGTCTGGTTAAATGAGTTTTCGTGAAGAAACACTTCCCACACTGATCACATCTGTAAGGTTTTTCACCAGTATGGATTCTCTGATGTTTGGTTAAACTAAATTTATGAGGAAAACACTTCCCACACTGATCACATCTGTAAGGTTTTTCACCAGTATGGATTCTCTGATGTTTGGTTAAACTAAATTTATGAGGAAAACACTTCCCACACTGATTGCATTTGTATGGCTTTTCACCTGAATGAATTATCAGGTGTCTCTGTAAAACAGATGTTGTGCTAAAACACTTCCTACACAGAGTACACATGTTGGGCTTTTCCCGTGTATGAATTCTCTGGTGGATATTTAAATATCCTTTCTGAACAAAAGACTTCTCACACAGATGACATTTGTAGGGCTTTTCACCTGAATGAGTTATCTGATGATTGGTTAAAGCAGATTTCCTTAAGAAGTACTTCCCACACTGATTACATTTGTAGGGCTTTTCATCTGTATGAATTTTCTTGTGTTTGATTAAATATGATTTCTGTTTAAAACACTTCCCACACTGATCACATTTGTTGGGCTTTTCACCTGTATGAATTCTCTGATGGACCTTCAAAGCGTCCTTCGCTGAAAAATACTTCACACACTGATCACATTTGTAGGGCTTTCCACCTGTATGAATTTTCTTGTGTTTGATTAAATATGATTTCTGTTTAAAACACTTCCCACACTGATCACATTTGTAGGGATTTTCAGCTGTATGAATTCTCTGATGAACCTCCAAAACGGCCTTCGCTGAAAAATACTTCCCACACTGATCACATTTGTAGGGCTTTCCACCTGTATGAATTTTCTTGTGTTTGATTAAATATGATTTCTGTTTAAAACACTTCCCACACTGATCACATTTGTAGGGATTTTCAGCTGTATGAATTCTCTGATGAATCTTCAAAACGGCCTTCGCGGAAAAATACTTCCCACACTGATCACATTTGTAGGGCGTTTCTCCTGTATGAATTCTCTGGTGGATATTTAAAGAACATTTATGAACAAAAGACTTCTCACACAGATGACATTTATAGGGCTTTTCACCTGAATGAATTCTCTGATGTTTGGTTAAAGCAGCTTTCCTTAAGAAGCATTTCCCACACTGATCACATTTGTAGGGCTTTTCACCTGTATGAATTCTCTGATGAACCTCCAAAACGGCCTTCGCTGAAAAATACTTCCCACACTGATCACATTTGTAGGGCTTTCCATCTGTATGATTTTTCTTGTCTCTGATTACATGCAATTTCTGTTTAAAACCCTTCCCACACCGATTAGATTTGTAAGATTTTTCACCTCTCTGAATTCTCAGATGTTTGTTTAAATTAGATTTATGAGGAAAACACTTCCCACACTGAGAGCATTGGTGGGGCTTTTCACCAGTATGGCTTCCCTTGTCTTGGATGAACTCTGATGACTCATTAAGGCATCTCGCATGCTGGGTGGAACGGTCCTGTTCTTTCCCTGGTTTCCTGCAGTGTGGATTTGACTCTCCTGCACACTGCCATGGTTCAGTCTGGTCTTTGTGAACAACACCAGCTCCATTAAGCACAGTGTTCATGAGATCACTCACTACCATTTCACTGGGTTCACACTTCACTTCATCAGATTTAATGTCATCACATTTAATGTCCTGCAGGACACTGATGTGTTCGGCCTTAATGTAGCCTCCATCATCAGTCTCTGTTTTCATTTGGTCAGAATGCAGATGGGTTACATATCCTGGCTCTGTAAAGTCTAGGTTCTCTGTCTTAATAAGATCCCCAGTGTTGGTGGGACCCAGATCAGGTTCTGTTTTTATCAATGGTGAGTCAGTGTGGTGTACAGCACTGACCCCACTGTGTGCTGTAACACACTCTGGCTCCAGTGTGTTGAGTCCTGGTGTAGTACACTCAGTCTCTGACTCTGCCATGTGGACAGACTCCAGTCCACTGAGTTCCTCTTCTTTCAGTCTGATCCTGTGCTGCTCAGTGAGCTCTGGTAGTGTTGTCTCAGTGTCTGCATCATACTGCTGCTCAAAGGTGTGCAGAAGTGCAGCTCCTGGAGGGAAACAGGGGACGGGATTTAGCCTTAAACTGGTGTAACCACATAAGCTGACAAGTGAAGACAACAGAATCCATTTTTATTCCTGATTAGCATCATTATGTATGCTAGCTATAAAAACAAAACCTTTGGTTGAGGATTCAATTCAACTCTGAATTTATCATCAATGAACGTCAAAATTCCACTTTTTGCTAGTAAATGACATCCGCTTAAGAGATGTGGAGGCTTGCAAGTGATTTTCTTCAGCTCTTGTTAGATAGTGAGCCAAATACAAATGCGGCTGATGTTTCGTTTGGGCTGATCAATTTAATTTCCTGTCTTTTGAGGCTTTCGGCAAATGCAAACATTCATCTTAAAACTAAGTTTTTTTGTGATTAACACACTCTACAATATAAAAATAACACTTTGCAATTTGTGCACATCTGTTTAAAAAGTAAACAATTGCTTAAGAGATTTTCACGGCCGAGCCGTGAGAACTGCTTCCCAAGAGAAATCCAGACTTTTTAAAAATATTCTCTGCAGGTGTGATAACTAAACTGGTCCATTTCAATTTTTGGTCGTAATGGTGGCACCGTCACTAAATCGCAGTGTTCGATCCCAACTTGATACTTTTCATGAAGGTTCCACGAGTAGCATACAGTTTTTCTTTTTGTTAGGGATTCATTATCCAATTTGATTTTGAACGTTTCCCGCTACGATGGAATTACTTTCAGCAGGCGATTGACGTTTATTTTTCCCATTTATGCGTTTGATTCATGCTGTGACAGGATATAACCTTGCATTTCTCCCCCAAACTTATTGCTTGCATTTTAAGCATACCACACACCAAATCAGAAAATATCATACATTATTTAATACTGGCTCCCTATATGCATTTTAACATGTTGGGCAGAGGTGGAGTATACGCAAATCTTTGAAGTAATCCTACATCTTTCTCAATGGCCTACGACATGCTCTAGATCATACATCAGATAGAATGTACTGGTACAATTCATTCATTGTCCAGGAAGACACTTTGCACTTTGTTCATAAGATTTATTTTCAATTTCATTTAACCAAAGAAGACCGAGTGAGTAATGCTCTTTTCCAGCAGTGCTATGGGATACATAACAATGCGCAAATCATATCAGTACAAAATACAGAGAAAGAAGAATCACAATGACAAGATGAAGGTAAGAAGTTGATAAACTGAACGCATTACGAGAAACAAGAGCGTGTATCCGGCAATTAAAATCATTATCGAACCCTCCACGTTATTTCGGTGATCCAGTTTTCAGGTGTCGTGTACACGGTTCCAGTTATGAGCAGCGTAATGAAGCTGCTTTCACCTGTTCTGTATTCATACGACTGATCTGAAGTAATGCAGCATGACCATGAGAGCGAGTAGGATAAGCGAACTCATCTAAAACATTAGACTGAAAACCATTATACCGTGTATAATAAATAGCGTGAACCGATTATTATTATAAATCCACAATTTCGGAGACAATAGCGTGTGTGTAGGCTTACGTTACGGGTAGGGCATTTTGCGCGGGAAGGAATTTTAAGACCGCGCGAGCATGAAGTGCCTGAGCCTCAAAGTGTGTTTAAAAAAAAAAATCTGAAGTGGTGACTCGTCTTCTTTTTTCAAAAACGGTATTACTTGAAAGAACTTCCGCCGTGTAAAACAATTTGTAGACTACGTTTGCGGGTGAGGCACTCTTCTTGATTATCGGTAAAAATAAATAAATAAATAAATAAATAAAAAAAATCTAAGGACCTCCCGTGTCGAATGTGCTTCGACCAAAACGAAGATAGCAATTACATTGAATGTACATCTGGCGAAATGTAAACAGGGAGGGACTAAGAAGAAATATAATGAGAACGGGGAACGGGGAAACTTGTGGAAACAGTCGTGCGACTAATGAAATACCGCATAGAAAGCTTCGCATAAAAAATAAAACAAACGTACATAAAGACAATTCCAAGCTTACCCATATTTATTCCATTGATTTGATTTCTTGTGCTGATAGGCGAAGTTAATTCCAAATAAATAATCTCAAGTGTGTGTTAAACACAGTAGGTCGTTGTTAGGTGAACGAAACGAAAGTCATCAATTCCACTCCGGAACTGAATTGGTTCTTTAGAAAAAGAAGAAAGTTTATTCGACCGCGGCTGCTAGCAGGCAGATTTTCTGGCTATCTGACATAAAAGCCTCTCAACCATTGTCCCTTGAACTGTAAGTGCAATGGTATACACAATTTAAAAAAAATATCTTCATCTTCGGGTATTGTAAGGCTCATTCACCGCCACCTACTGGACTGGAGTGTGCCGCCCCAAAAGGCCCTTATTATCCCCTTCCACAGCAGTTTTTGTGTAACAAAATCAAACGCTTTACTGTTTAAGATATAATTGAACTGGCATTGGCGTAAAATGCTCATTATTTTATTGAACCAGGGTAACTGAAAGAAATTAAACTGAATCGTCCATCCTTGGCCCCTGATACATACAGCATAGCTGCCAACTCTCACGCTTTCGGCGTGAGACACACGCATTTGCATGTGCGTGTGAAAACAGGCAAATGCGTGTGTCTCACGCCGAAAGCGTGAGAGTTGGCAGCTATGATACAGTGTAGGAGCTTCACTCCATGTTGTGCCCAGTGCATATCCATGTTATAAACAATTTCACTCTTTTGGTCATCACTGAAACTCCCCATACATTTTCAGAATCTGATGGGTTTATTTTACCAATGAGATACATTTCCTCACAACAGTCAGGACACTGGTCCACAATTGTGGGGTACATTACATTAATGCCATTCTTGTCCAGAGCGACGTACAGTTGATTAGACTGAACAGGAGACAATCCTCCCCTGGAGCAATGTTTAAGGACCTTGCTCAAGGGCCCAACGGGTGTGTGGATCTTATTGTGGCAATACGCTTGTTCGACCCCACTTTGAGTACTGTGTGCAGTCAATGTATAAAAGATAAGTGTTACGACTTTATACACAATTTTGTATGACGAACAGCAGTGAAGAAATGTTACTTGATATAACTATTGTACAGGACATTGCTGCAGTGAACCAGCACATCTTTCCAGAATTGGCAACAAAACAGACTTGGGTTTCTTTTAGTCACCATTTTTATTTTCATATCTAAGCAGCTGTTCAAAAATTCCTTCCAAACAAATACATTTCTGTCATTTCCATCACTGTAGACATTTCATTGATACAAATATGAAATTTATTAAGCAATAAGATTATATATTACACTCCAAAAGATTTGGTACTTAATAAAAATGCAACCCCAGTTTGTCCCAGTCAGCTAGCTGTCCAAAACATAGTTTATTTGACAAGGACAGTTCAGCCACTCAACGGTACCAGAATTGGCTCCAGTAAATTTTCATCCATCATCTCTGGGCAGGAAATACTAAAAGGTGGCAGCTATCAATTTCACAATCAATATTGGTTCCAGATTGACTAGAAAACAAGGAAGGTTTGTGATCAAAGCTGCAGGGCATAATACACTTCATTACAGTGGAGCTTTCCTCTATGAAACATGCAGGCAGGAGAGCCAGTCTTGTAGCATTCATCCGAGGCTTTACGGAAAATAATTTTCCTTCTGAAAATATTATTTTTAAAGTCTGAATTGTACAATTTCATTCTGTTTGTATCAGGTGATATTTGGAGGGGCAGGAATGTGCAAAGGGATTTTCATCTGCATAAACTGTCCAGAGTTTCCTTAAATCTTACAAATTAGACGGTTCACCTGTCCAAATCTTCTCACACTGAACATCTGTAGGTGTTTTCACCTGTATGAATTTTCCTGTGCCTCCTTAAATTAGATGTACATGCGAAACACTTCCCGCACTTAGTACATGTGTAAGGCTTTTCACCTGTATGAATTTTCTGATGTTAGCTTGAATTAGATTTCCTTAAAAAACACTTCCCACACTGATCGTATGCGTCAGGCTTTTTACCTGTATGAATTCTCTGATGCTTATTTAAATTAGTTTTTTGAAGAAAACACTTCTCACGCATCACATGTGTAGGGCTTTTCACCGGTATGACCTGCCTGATGTCTTATTAAACCTGATTGATCTGAAAAACACTTCCCACACTGCGTACATGTGAAGGGCTTTTCACCAGTATGGATTCTCCGATGTTGGCTTCAATGAAATTTAGCTGAAAAACACTTGCGACACTGATCACATTTGTAAGGTTTTTCACCAGTATGAATTCTCTGATGGATAATGAATATACCATTATTAAAAAAACACTTCCCACATTGAGTACATGCGTAGGGCTTTTCACCAGTATGGATTCTCTGATCTTTGCTTCAATAAGATTTTGATGAAAAACACTTCCCACACTGCGAATATGTGTAGGGCTTTTCACCAGTATAATTTTTCTGATGGAGGCTTAAATTATATTTAGCTGAAAAACACTTGCCACACTGATCACATTTGTAAGGTTTTTCACCTGTATGAATTCTCTGATGTTTGGTTAAATCACTTTTTGTGAAGGAACACTTCCCACACTGAGAGCATTGGTGGGGCTTTTTACCGGTATGGTTTCCCTTGTCTTGGATGAACTCTGATGGCTCATTAAGGCATCTCACATGCTGGGTGGAACGGTCCTGTTCTTTCCCTGGTTTCCTGCAGTGTGGATTTGGCTCTCCTGCACACTGCCATGGTTCAGTCTGGTCTTTGTGAACGACACCAGCTCCATTAAGCACAGGGTTCACTTCATCAGATGTAATATCATCACATTTAATGTCCTGCAGGACACTGATGTGGTCAGCCTTAATGTAGCTTTCATCATCAGTCTCTGTTTTGATTTGGTCAGGGTGCAGATGGTTTCTATATGCCAGCTCTGTAAAGTCTAGGCTCTCTGTCTTAATAAGATCCCCAGTGTTGGTGGGACCCAGATCAGTTTCTGTTTTTATCAATGGTGAGTCAGTGTGGTGTACAGCACTGACCCCACTGTGTGCTGTAACACACTCTGGCTCCAGTGTGTTGAGTCCTGGTGTAGTACACTCAGTCTCTGACTCTGCCATGTGGACAGACTCCAGTCCACTGAGTTCCTCTTCTTTCAGTCTGATCCTGTGCTGCTCAGTGAGCTCTGGTAGTGTTGTCTCAGTGTCCTGTCTCAGACAGACTCCTGCCTGGATCATACTGCTGCTCAAAGGTGTGCAGAAGTGCAGCTCCTGGAGGGAAACAGGGGAAGAGATTTAGCCTGAAACTGGTGTTACCACATCAGCTGACAAGTGAAGACAACTGAATCAATTTTTTTTCATACAGGTGAAAAGCCCTACAAATGTGATCAGTGTTAAGGAAACGTGATTAAAACATCCATCAGAGAATTCATACAGGTGAAAAGCCTGTTAGGACCCAGCTTCCCTCAGAAATTCCTGAAAAGAAAGGTGTGTCACTGTCCAAATACTTATGAGGCAATGTGGATAAATATTACATAATATATGTTTTATACTGTTTTTATTATTGTCATCTGTATCTTTAGTTTCAGTATCTTTTTGTTTCAGTGATCATATACACTCACCGAGTACTTCATGAGGTATTTCCAACTTATTTCTTAGACTTCTGATTCTGTAGCCTATCCACTGAAGAGTTATGATGCGCTGTGTGCTCAGAGATGCTCTTCTGCTTCTGTAGCCTATCCACTGAAGAGTTATGATGCGCTGTGTGCTCAGAGATGCTCTTCTGCACACCTGTTGTAATTTGAATTACTGTCCCCTCCCTGACATTCCCAGGAGATCAGCAGTTTCTGAGATACTTGTTCAGGAAAAACCCTTTTCACATCTTTGTGAGCATCCTCTGATAAAACAGATCCACAGCAAAACAACAGTGAGACTTTCTTATTTAATTTCAAATAGATACAGAAAGTGAGAGGGCCTACTGGCTCTCTGATTTGAAACAGATTTGTCCACAAGGATGGATTCTTAACAAAACAAGGAAGACATGCAGCTGAACCTAGGATTATCAGTATTTAGTCTCCAGATAAACTTCGACTTTGCCATAAGATCAGAATGTGCAAGCAACCCCCTTCCAGGAAAAGCAGAGACATTGATCTCTGGGAGGGCGACATGGCTCAGGCAGTCAGAGCAGTCGTCTGGCAGTCGGAGGGTTGCTGGTTCGATCCCCCGCCCGGGCTGTGTCAAAGTGTCCCTGAGCAAGACACCTAACCCCCAAATGCTCCTGACGAGCTGGTCGGGGCCTTGCATCAATAACACTAAGTGGATAGACTACAGCAGTAGAGGTCTAAATAATAAGTCTAATAAATACATAAAAAAGTGCTCACTGAGTATATTTATCATACATTTCACATACATTCATAAAACATTTCTAAATATGTGAAATGGACAATTCTTTACAAATGTTGACACAAAATAAATGCATCTTAAAATGTATTTGAAATGTATAGACATAGTTCTGACTTCCTGATCAAATAAAAAATGATACAGAATCTGACTGTCGCTGATCTGATTTATTGTGTAGTTCGCGTCACTGGAGTCGAAATAAAAATGCATCCTCCTTTCTACTCGTTTCCTCCCCCCACAATTTTACCGAATAGGATAATTTCTTGATTTAAAAAACGCATTTAATTGGTTACAATGAAACATGTCGAACTGACGTCACGCATACTATTTTACTTCTGTCTTTCGGGATTACATTCTTTAGTGGCTTTAGCTGTGGAGGAGCTAATTGTTCTAGAAACAATTGACATCCACTGGGTGTACGCCTATTTGTCCAGAACAGT
Organism: Conger conger; assembly: GCF_963514075.1. Taxonomy (NCBI): domain Eukaryota; kingdom Metazoa; phylum Chordata; class Actinopteri; order Anguilliformes; family Congridae; genus Conger; species Conger conger. Next base: position 77,711,632 of record NC_083763.1, on the reverse strand, counting down.
ACACGTTGCCAAGCTAGCTAGCCATGAGCCTCCCTATCATCTCATATCAGACTCACCACTAGGGGGGCACAGGCTCCAGCTACACCAGGCCCAGGCTCCAGCTACACCAGCTACCCCAGGCCCAGGCTCCAGCTACACCAGCTACCCCAGGCCCAGGCTCCAGCTACACCAGCTACCCCAGGCTCCAGCTACACCAGCTACCCCAGGCCCAGGCTCCAGCTACACCAGCTACCCCAGGCTCCAGCTACACCAGCTACCCCAGGCCCAGGCTCCAGCTACACCAGCTACCCCAGGCTCCAGCTACACCAGCTACCCCAGGCTCCAGCTACACCATCTACCCCAGGCCCAGGCTCCAGCTACACCAGCTACCCCAGGCCCAGGCTCCAGCTACACCAGCTACCCCAGGCTCCAGCTACACCAGCTACCCCAGGCCCAGGCTCCAGCTACACCAGCTACCCCAGGCCCAGGCTCCAGCTACACCAGCTACCCCAGGCTCCAGCTACACCAGCTACCCCAGGCCCAGGCTCCAGCTACACCAGCTACCCCAGGCTCCAGCTACACCAGCTACCCCAGGCCCAGGCTCCAGCTACACCAGCTACCCCAGGCTCCAGCTACACCAGCTACCCCAGGCTCCAGCTACACCATCTACCCCAGGCCCAGGCTCCAGCTACACCAGCTACCCCAGGCCCAGGCTCCAGCTACACCAGCTACCCCAGGCTCCAGCTACACCAGCTACCCCAGGCCCAGGCTCCAGCTACCCCAGGCCCAGGCTACAGTAGCCCAGCTACTTCCAGGCCAGGCCCAGGGCTAGCAACTGCTAACATTCCCAGAAACTATTTTCTCCACTAACCCTGGTTAAACGGACTGAAATCACCTTTGGGTGAGTGTTAACTTGTTCTTAAACTGCTAAACAGGACAGTATGGCCCCCTCCAAACTGCTATGTGTTGCTTTTGTGTTTTTCCTGATGTTCCTGATGTTCCTGATGTTTTTCCTGATGTTGCCAGGCTCCAGCTACACCAGCTACCCCAGGCCCAGGCTTCAGCTACACCAGCTACCCCAGGCTCCAGCTACACCAGCTACCCCAGGCCCAGGCTCCAGCTACACCAGCTACCCCAGGCTCCAGCTACACCAGCTACCCCAGGCTCCAGCTACACCAGCTACCCCAGGCCCAGGCTCCAGCTACACCAGCTACCCCAGGCCCAGGCTCCAGCTACACCAGCTACCCCAGGCCCAGGCTCCAGCTACCCCAGGCCCAGGCTACAGTAGCCCAGCTTCCATCAGTACAGGCCCAGGCTCCGGCAGCCCAGCTACTTCCAGGCCAGGCCCAGGGCTAGCTACTGCTAACATTCCCAGAAACTATTTTCTCCACTAACCCTGGTTAAACGGACTGAAATCACCTTTGGGTGAGTGTTAACTTGTTCTTAAACTGCTAAACAGGACAGTATGGCCCCCTCCAAACTGCTATGTGTTGCTTTTGTGTTTTTCCTGATGTTGTCATCTGCTGTTTTTTGCCATATGTTGATTGTAATGCTACTTATTATTTCTGGAAATGTTCATGTTCATCCTGGCCCTACCATTGATGTTATTTCCCCCAATACTGGTCTGCCTGCAAAGGACCTCTATTCTGGTATCCCTGCAACTATTGATTTTATTCGGATTCCTGTCCGAACAACAATCAGATTCATAAAACCCCCTTCCTTCAGAAAGATAATCCCACCTACTGGAAGGAATGTTTCCTACAGTAAGACTGGCACTATTCCCTCTGTCTGGTCCTCTTCATATTTCCCCCGTACTCCAGCTGCTGTTAAAACCAAGCGCACTGTTAACAGTAATGTTTTACAATCTGTTACCCTGACAACGACTCACCCTACACACTGAACTCATTTCTGATTTCATCACTGACAATAACATGGACTTTCTCTGTCTGACTGAGACCTGGCAGCAGCCCCAGGATTACTACCACCTAAATCAGGCTACTCCAGCTTGGTTCTCCTACTTTGACCAGCCTCGTCTCAGTGGCCGTGGGGGTGGGATTGCTGTACTTTACCGTTCCACTCTCAAGTTCACTACTGTAACTCTACCTCAGCACACCTCCTTTGAATACCTTGTTGTTAAACTGCCTAGTTCTTGTCCATTAATCATTGTGTCTATCTATCGCCCAACCAAACCTTCTCCTGTATTTCTCACTGAGCTTTCTGAACTCCTGTCCACAGTCTGCACCATGTCTCCCAACATGCTTGTCATAGGTGACTTTAACATTCCTATTAACCCAGCCCAATCCACCTTGGCCACTGATTTCCTATCTCTACTGGACTGTCTAGACATTGAGCAACACGTTACCTTCCCCACCCATAACAAAGGCAACACACTTGACCTAGTCTGTTCCACCGGCCAAACTCCCATCAATCTCACTGACCTACTGCCCCCCATCTCTAATCATAAAGCTGTCATGTTTGAGGTCCCTACTCAGCTATATAGGAAAAAACCTCAACGCACCATCACATTTCAAAATATTAAAAACATTAACAATGCTGATCTCATCAGTCTGATCACCTCGCACCCCACCCTGACCAACTCTCATCTACCGACGAACTGGTCACCCATTACAATGCCTGTCTCTCCTCCTCACCGGACACTTTAGCCCCTCTTAAGGCACGTACTGTCTCTTTTAACCACTCTGCGCCCTGGTTTACCCCTCAACTCCGCCTTCTAAAAACTGCAGGCCGCCGTCTAGAGAGACTATCCAAGAGAACTGGTTTAACCGTCCACTCCCAAGCCTACTCTGACCATATTGACTTCTACAGAAATGCCCTCACAGCGGCCAAAAGCTCCTACTACTCCAATATCATCAACAGTGAGAGAGACAATTCCAAAGCCCTCTTCTCTACAGTGAAACACCTCCTTCAACCACTTGATAACTCCCCTGACAACACCTCCACTGACCTGTGCAATAAATTCCTGAGCTTCTTTCTAACTAAAATTGACGACATCCATAAACAGCTGTGCCTGTCACCCCCACCCACTGCCCTGCCCTCCTGGAAGTCCACCCCCATGGACCCCCTATATCAAAGCTGTCTCTCCACCTTCACTCCAGTCACTGAGGAGACTAATACAGCCAAGTCCTCCACCTGCCAGTTGGACCCTCTGCCTACCACTCTGGTTAAAGCTGCACTCCCTGCCCTCTCCCCACTGCTCACCCAGATTATAAACTCATCCCTGGTTTCTGGCTCTGTTCCTCCCTGACTAAAATTGGCGGCCATTACACCAATACCCAAAAAATCTTGGGTAGATTGTTATAATCTAAACAATTTCCGTCCCTTTTCCAACCTCCCATTTGTGTCAAAAGTACTTGAACGTGTTGTGGCAGCCCAACTTCAAACTCACCTGGATTCAAATAACCTCATTGAACCCTTCCAATCTGGCTTCCGACCAAAACATAGTACAGAGACTGCCCTTGTCAAGATCACAAACCTCCTCCGTGCTGCAGACTCTGGACTTCTCACCATCCTCATCCTCCTCGACCTCAGCGCTGCTTTTGACACCATCTCCCACCCACTCCTTCTGGACTGCCTAGCAACCCTGGGGGTCACCGGTACTGTGCTAGCCTGGCTAACATCCTACCTGATGGGGAGACAACAGTTTGTCAAGCGAAAACATCATAGGTCCGGGTCAGCTGCAGTTACCCATGGTGTCCCTCAGGGGTCAGTGCTTGGTCCATTATTGTTCATCATTTACCTCCTCCCCCTTGGCTGTATCATGCGTTATCATCACATCAACTTCCACTGTTATGTAGACGATACGCAACTCTATATCTCAACCAGGCCCTTTGTCCCCTTGCCATCATGCTCATTGGTTCAAAATCCACATTGTCCAAGACACCCAGCTTCCTGACAACCATTGATGGTTTCCCTGTCCCCCTGTCAACACAAGTCAAAAGCCTTGTCATCATCCTGGACAATACCCTATCCTTTGGTCCCCACATAAAAAACATCTCAAGGATTGCCTTTCTTCACCTACGCAATATCTCCCGACTCTGTCCCTCACTCTCCCACACCAGTGCTGAAACTCTAATCCATGCCTTTGTCACCTCCCGGCTGGATTACTGCAACAGCATCCTCTCAGGACTCCCCACCAAACTCACGACAAACTTCAAATGATACAAAATTCTACTGCTCGAATCCTCACCCACACAAAAACTCATGACCACATCACACCCATCCTCACTCAGCTACACTGGTTACCAGCGCATTGATTTCAAGATCCTCCTACTCACATACAAGGCTTTGAACACCCTTGCACCCCCCTATCTCTCTGACCTTCTTCACGACGACACCCCAACTCGCGCTCTCCGCTCCTTCTCAGCTGGCCTCCTGTCTATCCCCACCACCCGACTCTCTACTATGGGTGCTTGAGCATTCATTTCTACAGCACCCAAGCTCTGGAACTCTCTACCAATACACATCCGCCATACAGAGCCAATGTCATCTTTCAAAAAACTTCTCAAAACTCATCCGTTTATTCTTGCATACCCCTGACTGTTTCGTTCTCTTTACATGTTCTTGTGTCTATCTCTGTCTGCTGTCTGTTTGTTTAAAATGAATTGTATGTTCATTGTATGTTCATTTTGGGATATATTGTATCATGTTTTCTTTTTTGTTGATTATTTAAATTGGATATTTGGTATGTTTTTACCATGTTCATTTTGTACTTGCCCAATGTAGGGTGACCTTGAGTTTCCAGAAAGGTGCCATTTCAAATAAAATGTATTATTATTATTATTATTATTATTATTATTATTATGTACAAGTGTACAGGTGTTACTAATAAAGTGTTTGGTGAGTGAATGTCTTCCATAACAGCAGGGTATGTTTGATTCAGAGAGTGTGGAAATACGAAGGCATGTAAAACATGTTTGTAGCGGCCTGTATCGTAGTGGTTATGGTACATGACTGGGAACCGCAAGGTTAGTAGTTTGATCCTCTTTGTAACCACAATCCCCACCCATTGGGCCATTGAGCAAGGTCCTTAAGCATTGCTCCAGGGGAGGATTGTCTCCTGCTTAGTCTAATCAACTGTACGTCGCACTGGACAAGAATGGCATTAATGTAATGTACCCCACATTTGTGGACCAGTGTCCTGACTGTTTTGAGTAAATGTATCTCATTGGTAAAATAAACCCATCAGATTCTGAAAATGTATGGGGAGTTTCAGTGATGACCAAAAGGGTGAAACTGTTTAACATGGATATGCACTGGGCACAACATGGAGTGAAGCTCCTACACTGTATATATCATGGGCCAAGGATGGACGATTCCATTTAATTTCCTTCAGTTACCCTGGTTCAATAAAATAATGATCATTTCATGCCAATGCCAGTTTAGTTATATCTTAAACAGTAAAGCGTTTGATTTTGTTACACAAAAACTGTTGTGGAAGGGGATAATAAGGGCTTTTGGGGCGGCACACTCCAGTCCAGTAGGTGGCGGTGAATGAGCCTTACAATACCCGAAGACGAACAACACATTTTTACTGTCGGTCTTTTTTTTATTTTTTATCTGTGGATACCATTGCACTTACAGTTCAAGGGACAATGGTTGAGATGGCCAGAAAACCTGCCTACTAGCAGCCGCGGTCGAATAAACTTTCTTCTTTTTCTAAAGAACCAATTCAGTTACGGAGTGGAATTGATGACTTTCGTTTCGTTCACCTAACAACGACCTACTGTGTTTAACACACACGAGATTATTTAATTGGAATTAACTTCGCCTATCAACACAAGAAATCAAATCAATGGAATAAATATGGGTAAGCTGGGAATTGTCTTTATGTACGTTTTTTTTAATTTTTTATGCGAAGCTTTCTATGCGGTATTTCATTAGTCGCACGACTGTTTCCACAAGTTTCCCCGTTCCCCGTTCTCATTATATTTCTTCTTAGTACCTCCCTGTTTACATTTCGCCAGATGTGCATTCAATCTAATGGCTATCCTCGTTTTGGTCGAAGCACATTCGACACGGGAGGTCCTTAGATTTTTTTTATTTATTTATTTATTTTTACCGATAATCAAGAAGAGTGCCTCACCCGCAAACGTAGTCTACAAATTGTTTTACACGGCGGAAGTTGTTTCAAGTAATACAGTTTTTGAAAAAAGAAGACGAGTCACCACTTCAGATTTGTTTTTTTTAAACACACTTTGAGGCTCAGGCACTTCAAGCTCGCGCGGTCCTAAAATTCCTTCCCGCGCAAAATGCCCTACCCGTAACGTAAGCCTACACACACGCTATTGTCTCCGAAATTGTGGATTTATAATAATAATCGGTCCACGCTATTTATTTACACGGTATAATGGTTTTCAGTCTAATGTTTTAGATGAGTTCGCTTATCCTACTCGCTCTCATGGTCATGCTGCATTACTTCAGATCAGTCGTATGAATACAGAACAGGTGAAAGCAGCTTCATTACGCTGCTCATAACTGGAACCGTGTACACGACACCTGAAAACTGGATCACCGAAATAACGTGGAGGGTTAGATCATTATTTTAATTGCCGGATACACGCTCTTGTTTCTCGTAATGCGTTCAGTTTATCAACTTCTTACCTTCATCTTGTCATTGTGATTCTTCTTTCTCTGTATTTTGTACTGATATGATTTGCGCATTGTTATGTATCCCATAGCACTGCTGGAAAAGAGCATTACTCACTCGGTCTTCTTTGGTTAAATGAAATTTAAAATAAATCTTATGAACAAATTGCAAAGTGTCTTCCTGGACAATGAATGAATTGTACCAGTAGGCTTAAAATGCAAGCAATAAGTTTGGGGGAAAAATGCAAGGTTATATCCTGTCACAGCATGAATCAAACGCATAAATGGGAAAAATAAACGTCAATCGCCTGCTGAAAGTAATTCCATCGTAGCGGGAAACGTTCAAAATCAAATTGGATAATGAATCCCTAACAAAAAAAAAACTGGAGGCTACTCGTGAAACCTTCATGAAAAGTATCAAGTTGGGATCGAACACTGCGATTTGGTGACGGTGCCACCATTACGACCAAAAATTGAAATGGACCAGTTTAGTTATCATACCAGCAGAGAATATTTTTTAAAAGTCTGGATTTCTCTTGGGAAGCAGTTCTCACGGCTCGGCTGTGAAAATCTCTTAAGCAATTGTTTACTTTTTAAACAGATGTGCACAAATTGCAAAGTGTTATTTTTATATTGTAGAGTGTATTAATCACAAAAAAACTTAGTTTTAAGATGAATGTTTGCATTTGCCGAAAGCCTCAAAATACAGGAAATTAAATAGATCAGCCCAAACAAAACATCAGCCGCATTTGTATTTGGCTCACTATCTAACAAGAGCTGAAGAAAATCACTTGCAAGCCCTTCCTCCACATCTCTTAAGCGGATGTCATCTACGAGCAAAAAGTGGAATTTTGACGTTCATTGATGATAAATTCAGAGTTGAATTGAATCCTCAACCAAAGGTTTTGTTTTTATAGCTAGCATACATAATGATGCTAATCGGGAATAAAGATGGATTCTGTTGTCTTCACTTGTCAGCTTATGTGGTTACACCAGTTTAAGGCTAAATCCCTTCCCCTGTTTCCCTCCAGGAGCTGCACTTCTGCACACCATTGAGCAGCAGTATGATGCAGGCAGGAGTCTGTCTGAGACAGGACACTGAGACAACACTACCAGAGCTCACTGAGCAGCACAGGATCAGACTGAAAGAAGAGGAACTCAGTGGACTGGAGTCTGTCCACATGGCAGAGTCAGAGACTGAGTGTACTACACCAGGACTCAACACACTGGAGCCAGAGTGTGTTACAGCACACAGTGGGGTCAGTGCTGTACACCACACTGACTCACCATTGATAAAAACAGAACCTGATCTGGGTCCCACCAACACTGGGGATCTTATTAAGACAGAGAACCTAGACTTTACAGAGCTGGCATGTAGAACCCATCTGCACCCTGACCAAATCAAAACAGAAACTTATCCGGGTCACACACACACTGGGGATCTTATTAAGACAGAGAACCTAGAAGTTACAGAGCCAGGATATGTACCCCATCTGCATTCTGACCAAATGAAAACAGAGACTGATGATGGAGGCTACATCAAGGCTGAACACATCAGTGTGCTGCAGGACATTAAATGTGATGATATTACATCTGATGAAGTGAACCCTGTGCTTAATGGAGCTGGTGTTGTTCACAAAGACCAGACTGAACCATGGCAGTGTGCAGGAGAGCCAAATCCACACTGCAGGAAACCAGGGAAAGAACAGGACCGTTCCACCCACCATGCGAGATGCCTTAATGAGTCATCAGAGTTAATCCAAGACAAGGGAAGCCATACTGGTGAAAAGCCCCACCAATGCTCTCAGTGTGGGAAGTGTTTTCCTCATAAATATAATTTAAACAAACATCTGAGAATTCATAGAGGTGAAAAATCTTACAAATCTAATCGGTGTGGGAAGGGTTTTAAACAGAAATCGCATGTAATCAGAGACAAGAAAAATCATACAGATGGAAAGCCCTACAAATGTGATCAGTGTGGGAAGTATTTTTCCACGAAGGCCGTTTTGAGGATTCATCAGAGAATTCATACAGCTGAAAATCCCTACAAATGTGATCAGTGTGGGAAGTGTTTTAAACAGAAATCATATTTAATCAAACACAAGAAAGTTCATACAGATGAAAAGCCCTACAAATGTAATCAGTGTGGGAAGTCCTTCTTAAGGAAATCTGCTTTAACCAATCATCAGATAACTCATTCAGGTGAAAAGCCCTACAAATGTCATCTGTGTGAGAAGTCTTTTGTTCATAAATGTTATTTAAATATCCACCAGAGAATTCATACAGGTGAAAAGCCCAACAAATGTGATCAGTGTGGGAAGTGTTTTAAACAGAAATCATATTTAATCAAACACAAGAAAATTCATACAGATGAAAAGCCCTACAAATGTGATCAGTGTGGGAAGTGTTTTAGCACAACATCTGTTTTACAGAGACACCTGATAATTCATTCAGGTGAAAAGCCATACAAATGCAATCAGTGTGGGAAGTGTTTTCAACAGAAATCATCTTTAATCAAACACAAGAAAGTTCATACAGATGAAAAGCCCTACAAATGTAATCAGTGTGGGAAGTACTTCTTAAGGAAATCTGCTTTAACCAATCATCAGATAACTCATTCAGGTGAAAAGCTCTACAAATGTCATCTGTGTGAGAAGTCTTTTGTTCAGAAAGGATATTTAAATAACCACCAGAGAATTCATACAGGTGAAAAACCCTACAAATGTGATCAGTGTGGGAAGTGTTTTAGCACAACATATGTTTTACAGAGACACCTGATAATTCATTCAGGTGAAAAGCCCTACAAATGTAATCAGTGTGGGAAGTACTTCTTAAGGAAATCTGCTTTAACCAATCATCAGATAACTCATTCAGGTGAAAAGCTCTACAAATGTCATCTGTGTGAGAAGTCTTTTGTTCAGAAAGGATATTTAAATAACCACCAGAGAATTCATACAGGTGAAAAACCCTACAAATGTGATCAGTGTGGGAAGTGTTTTAGCACAACATATGTTTTACAGAGACACCTGATAATTCATTCAGGTGAAAAGCCCTACAAATGCAATCAGTGTGGGAAGTACTTCTTAAGGAAATCTGCTTTAACCAATCATCAGATAACTCATTCAGGTGAAAAGCCCTACAAATGTCATCTGTGTGAGAAGTCTTTTGTTCAGAAAGGATATTTAAATATCCACCAGAGAATTCATACACGGGAAAAGCCCAACAGGTGTACTCTGTACTCTGTGTAGGAAGTGTTTTAGCACAACATCTGTTTTACAGAGACACCTGATAATTCATTCAGGTGAAAAGCCATACAAATGCAATCAGTGTGGGAAGTGTTTTCAACAGAAGTCATGTAAACAGACACGAGAAAATTCATACCGATAAAGCCCAGCAGATATGATCAGTGTGAGATGTATTTTCTTTGTAAATCTAAGTGAAATACCCACCAGATAATTCATGCAGGTGTAAGGCGGAAATAATTTACATCTGGTATCGTCACTCTGGCATATCGTCTCCCCCCCCCCCCCCCCCCCCCCCGTAGTTGAAGCAGGCTGGGTAAGATTATTGACTTTGTATTTCTCTTCTTAATAATTGACTGTTGAATTCTAAGATAATTACCTACTTGCCGGTTAATAAATTGTCATTTTTAACTTTGTAACATTTTTAATCTCCATGACTCTCTGTATCTTTTACAGCCTAAATTACAGCTGAATACTGAACGATTCTGACCAAAGAGCAACTGATCAGTGGCTTGGTACTTTAGTGGAGTTCCCAAGTTGGGAAAGGCAGCCAAGTTCTGCCCGTGAAACAGGACCCATGGATGTTTCTACGTCAAATTAGCTTTAAGGAGCCCTCTAAATGCATGCTGGCCTGGGCTCACAACTATCTATGAAAGTATAATATAAAATATAGTATAATAGTGCCTGTATTGTGTTGTCTAGACCCCCAACCTCTGTGTTCTCCAACGAACTGAGATTCAGCAATAGTGCTAATCCCAGGAGCATATATTGAGTAATGGTGGCACAGGGAAGAGGCAGGAGTGAAGTGTAGCCACTCCAAATGCATGATTAAAACCACATTCTAAATTCTAGTTTCAAATGGAGTCAGATAACGAAGGTAAATGTATTGGCCCTATTGTGTCGAGTCGCGGTCAGCCCAGACCAGTCGAGAGTGGAAGGCAGAGTGGTACAACTGTCTTTAACGTGGTTTATTTATTGGCTGATCAGTGTGGGAAGTGCTTCTTCAGGAAAGGTGAATTAACCAAATGTCAGAATTCATTCAGGTGAAAAGCCCTACAAATAATCTGTGTGAGAAGTCTTCAGTTCAGAAATGTCATCTAAAAATCCACCAGGGAATTCATACAGAGAAAATGCACTACAAATGTGATCAGTGAGGGAAGGGTTTCATTAGAAAATACTAATTAAGTGCTCACCAGAGAATTCACAACAGGTGAAAATTAAATTAAATTAAATGAATATTCACAGGTGAAAGGTCTGTATTTGCATTGTATTTGCCCTAGCAATGTTGTCAGTGTGGGTAGCATCTAATTTACACTCCTGAGAATTCTTAGAGGTGAACATCGCTATGTATATACTTAAGTGTTTTTTCCCCAGAATATCTTTAGTTTTATTAAGCTTTTATTTACACAGGGTAGGTTGACTGGACATGCATGCTTTTTTGCAGCAACACCCTATTAATGCCCACCCAAGACAGGGCAGACAGTGGTCAAATAAACAGTGTTTTGGACAGCTGACTGGGACAATCTGGGCTTGGATTCTTATTAACACTAAGTGTTTTGGACTGTAATATAGCTGTAATATAGACTGTCATATTTCATTCTATTGTCTGAATAAATGTCATTCTTTTGACTGAAATGTCTGCAGTGATGAAAATTACAGAAATGTATTTGCTTGGAAGGAATTTTTGGACAGCTGCTTGGATATGAAAATAAACATGGTGACAAGAAGAAACCCCAGTGTATTTCTCTGTTTTGTTGGCAATTGTGGAAAGATGTGCTGGTTCACTGCCCCACCAGGACTTCCACACAACCGCGCCCCCCCCTCCTCCTCAGCCCCCACACCAGCCTGGGAAACAGCATGCCAGGTTGGGCTGTCTGCAGCGTATCATGGTGTGTGGTAAAAGGGTAACCTTAGGACCATACTACAGCCCAGTAGGTGGTGGTAATGCACAGAACAGGTGTAAGAATATCCACAAATAAAATCAGACGAAGGAGAGATTTTTCCTGACGGTGTTTTAGAGGCTGATCTCACATTTCCAGGTAGGCAAACTGGGAGGAGTGCTGGCAGCCTTCCTGTAGCTCGGTTCTGAGTTAGTTCACTGGGAGGTGTGCTGACAGTCTTCCTCTTGCTCAGTTCTGAGTTAGTTCACCGGAAGGAGTGCTGGCAGCCTTCCTGTAGCTCGGTTCTGAGTTAGTTCACCGGAAGGAGTGCTGGCAGCCTTCCTGTAGCTCGGTTCTGAGTTAGTTCATCACAGAAAAGGGATGAGTTCCGAGCACAAAACTCTGGTTCAGACACAAATAAATCTTGCATTGTTTTTCTGCTCGGAGACAGAACAACCATATTTGTCATTTAATTCCTTCCAAAGAACACCAAAGAAATCTGGGGATAAGGGCTATTAGGAGAGATGAAGCAAGAGACAGATTTCTTGTGTAATAGTAATATCTAGTAACATTTCTTCACTGCTGGTCATCGTATACATCTTTTATACATTGACTGCACACAGTACTTCAAGTGTGGTCTAACAAGAGTATTGTATAAGGTAACTTCCTTGGATTTGGACTCAATATTCCTGGCTATGTATCCTAGCATCCTCTTGGCCTTTTCTACTGCTACCGCACATTAACTATTACCCCCAAGTCTCGAGCACTATCCAATTTTGTACCCCCCATAAAGTAATTCTGCCTTAATTTTTATTTCCCATGTGTAGTACTTAGTTTTCTTGAATTTCATTTGCCAGATGAAAATGTACCTTACTCAAACTCAGTACAGCTAAACTGATGGGAGAAAACAGCATCTATTCCAGCCCCTCTTCTGCCCTGTCTCACTGACTGGAAGAGGTTATAGTCTGGGGGACAAGCTTCCATAAGTGTTGCCACACTGTCATTGTTAAGCCAGGTCTCAACAAGAAACATGAAATGCTCATTTGTAAAACCCCACGCTAACCCAACGACGGAATTTAGCGAGGGCCGAAGGTATTTGCATGCTTGTCCTTCTGGTATTGCTGGAAGAAGATTAGTAGGGTTAAATTATAATGACCGCTATGCGGAGAGTCTAGATCAGCCAATGAATAAACCATGTTACAAAGACAGTAGTACCACTCTGCCTTCCGCTCTTTACTGGTCTGGGCTGACCAAGCATCTCCACAGTAGGGCCAATACATTTACCTTCGTTATCTGACTCCATTTAAGATATAATTTACAAATTTGGGTTTGTAACGTACGTGAACCTCGGGAGTGATTACACTCGACTCTTACCTGCGCCACCATTACTCAATATATGCTCCCGGGATTAGCATTATTGCTGAAATCTCAGTTCGGCGGAGAACTCAGAGGCTGAGGGTCTAGCCAACACAATACATGCACTACATTTGACATGATAGTTGCGAGCCCAGGTCGGCATGCATTTAGAGGGCTCCTTAGAGCTAACTTGACAGGACCCGGCGTAGAAACACACACACAAACAAAGAATAGAACATGCAGAGTGTGGGAAGCCGATTACGATCTTCCGCTGCTACACATACATACACAAGACATGTTTTGTGGGAAGTCGAATACGATCTTCACAGATTGGTCTGTCTCCCTTGCTTTTATGCCAAATCATATGTTTGGACCATGGGGCAGTGGGGTTTGGGGGTTGTTAGAAGGGAAAAATAGATGATTAGCAGAGAGGACATATAGTTTTCCCTTGAGTAATTGAAACTATGCTAGTAAACTCTATTTGGTATGAAATGTATCTCATTTGATTCCTTGATATTACCCGATTGCATCCATACCAAACAGATTATTATCCTGTCTGATTATGTTGCAGTTGTCATGAAAAGTCCCTCCTTAATCCAGGAGCGGCGTAAAGGGTGTAATGACAGAAGTGTCCAAATGGGGGCACTGTGGGAGTGTCCTGAGTCTTTCCCATAGGAATTGACCAGGGGTTGGGTCACGGAGACATTCCTTTCTCATGATTTGGCCAGGGGCTTAATGACCTCTCTGACCTAAAGGCCCCTAGAACACACATCCACAGCCATTCCCCTTTATCTCAGTCTTCCCAGATGCGGACACTCTTAGGAGCAAATGGTCTGAATCCCCAAAAGGAAGTCTGAATCGTAGAGCTGACTGGAGATACCTGGAGAGGGATGTAGTTGGGCGTTTTCATGACAGCCGCATAATGTAATAACTGTTTTTGTACCTCCCATGGTAATATGCCTTGTGATTTTGCATAAACATGATTTGTGTGAATCAAAGGAAAGGAGACAAAACCCCAGATTGCTTGGTTTATTTTCTCCTTATAACCCAAAATCAGGCCTTAGTTCTTTACCATACAAATGGGTCAACCATTTGGATTTTAGAGGGAAAACCCCCACCAGGCAGGGAGACCTAGCTTCTACAGGGAATGACGGTATCACCTGCCTGATGTCTACTTAAACCACATTTTGCTGAAGAGCACTCCCCACACTGTATACATTTGTAGGGCTTTTCACCAGTATGGATTCTCTGATGTTGGCTTAAATGAGATTGAGCAGAAAAACACTTCCCGCATTGAGAGCATTGGTGGGGCTTTTCACCAGTATGAATTCTCAGATGTTTTCTGAAACTTGATTGATCTGAAAAACACTTCCCACACTGAGTACACGTGTAGGGCTTTTCACCAGTATGAATTCTCTGATGTTTTCTTAAACTTGATTGATCTGAAAAACACTTCCCACACTGAGTACATGTGAAGGGCTTTTCACCAGTATGGATTCTCTCATGCACAATTAATTGTTGATTATGAATAAAACACTTCCCACACTGCGTACATTTGAAGGGCTTTTCACCAGTATGAATTCTCTGATGTTTGCTTAAATAAGATTTATCTGAAAAACACTTCCCACATTGAGTACACGTGTAGGGCTTTTCACCAGTATGAATTCTCTGATGTTTTATGAAACTCGATTGATCTGAAAAACACTTCCCACACTGAGTACCTGTGAAGGGCTTTTCACCAGTATGGATTCTCTCATGCCTAATTAATTGTTGATTATGAATAAAACACTTCCCACACTGCATACATTTTAAGGGCTTTTCACCAGTATGAATTCTCTGATGGCTGCTTAAATGAGATTTATCTGAAAAACACTTCCCACATTGAGTACAAGTGTAAGGTTTTTCACCAGTATGAATTCTCTGATGGATAATTAATTGATAATTATTTTTAAAAAACTTCCCACATTGAGTACATGCATAGGGCTTTTCACCAGTATGGATTCTCTGATGTTGGCTTAAATAAGATTTAGCTGAAAAACACTTGCCACACTGATCACATTTGTAAGGTTTTTCAGCTGAATGAATTCTCTGGTGCTTATATAAATTAGATTCATGAGGAAAAAGCTTCCCACACTGAGAGCATTGGTGGGGCTTTTCACCAGTATGAATTCTCTGATGTTTTCTGAAACATGATTGATCTGAAAAACACTTGCCACACTGATCACATTTGTAAGGTTTTTCACCTGAATGAATTCTCTGGTGGGTGATTAAAGCACTTTTTGTCAAAAAACACTTCCCACACTGATCACATTTGTAAGATTTTTCACCTGTATGAATTCTCTGATGTTTGTTTAAAGAAGATTTCTGAAGGAAACGCTTCCCACACTGAGAGCATTGGTGGGGCTTTTCACCAGTATGGTTTCCCTTGTCTTGAATTAACTCTGATGGCTCATTAAGGCATCTCACATGCTGGGTGGAACGGTCCTGTTCTTTCCCTGGTTTCCTGGAGTGTGGATTTGGTTCTCCTGCACACTGCCATGGTTCAGTCTGGTCTTTGTGAACAACACCAGCTCCATTAAGCACAGGGTTCACTTCATCAGATGTAATATCATCACATTTAATGTCCTGCAGCACACTGATGTGTTCAGCCTTGATGTAGCCTCCATCATCAGTTTCTGTTTCGATTTGGTCAGAATGCAGATGGGTTACATATCCTGGCTCTGTAACTTCTAGGTTCTCTGTCTTAATAAGATCCCCAGTGTGTGTGTGACCCGGATAAGTTTCTGTTTTGATTTGGTCAGGGTGCAGATGGATTCTATATGCCAGCTCTGTAAAGTCTAGGCTCTCTGTCTTAATAAGATCCCCAGTGTTGGTGGGACCCAGATCAGGTTCTGTTTTTATCAATGGTGAGTCAGTGTGGTGTACAGCACTGACCCCACTGTGTGCTGTAACACACTCTGGCTCCAGTGTGTTGAGTCCTGGTGCAGCACACTCTGTCTCTGACTCCAGTCCACTGAGTTCCTCTTCTTTCAGTCTGATCCTGTGCTGCTCAGTGAGCTCTGGTAGTGTTGTCTCAGTGTCCTGTCTCAGACAGACTCCTGCCTGCATCATACTGCTGCTCAAAGGTGTGCAGAAGTGCAGCTCCTGGAGGGAAACAGGGGAAGAGATTTAGCCTTAAACTGGTCTAACCACATCAGCTGACAAGTGAAGACATTTTATTCTATTTTTATCCCCGATTAGCATCATTATGTATGCTAGCTATAAAAACAAAACCTTTGGTTGAGGATTCAATTCAACTACGAATTTATCATCAACGAATGTCAAAATTTGTTATAAAATAGATGACATCCGCTAAAGCGATGTGGAGGAAGGGCTTGTTCAGCTCTTGTTAGATAGTGAGCCAAATACAAATTAGGCTGATGTTTCGTTTGGGCTGATCAATTTAATTTCCTGTCTTTTGAGGCTTTCGGCAAATGTATCCAATGTATCTTTGTGATTAATACACTCTACACTACAGAATATAAAAATAACACACTGCAATTTGTGCACATCTGTTCAAAAAGTAAACAATTGGGGAAGGAATTTACTCAATTCCTTACCCAATGAGAACTGCTTACCGTGAGAAATCCGGACCTGTTTTTATATTCTCTGCAGGTATGATAACTAAACTGGTGCATTACAATGTTCGGTCGTAATGGTGGCTCCGTCACTAAATCGCAGTTTTCGATCGCTGGTTCGAGGTTTCACGAGTAGCCTACAGTTTTTCTTTTTGTTAGGGATTCATTATCCAATTTGATTTTGAACGTTTCCCGCTACGATGGAATTATTTTCAGCAGGCGATTGACGTTTATTTTTCGCCATTTATGTGTTTGATTCATGCTGTGACAGGATATAACCTTGCATTTCTCCCCCAAACTTATTGCTTGCATTTTAAGCATACCACACACCAAATCAGAAAATATCATACATTATTTAATACTGGCTCCCTATATGCATTTTAACATGCTGGGCAGAGGTGGAGTATACGCAAATCTTTGAAGTAGTCCTACATCTTTCTCAATGGCCTACGACATGCTGCAGATCATTCATAGTCAGATAGAATCTACTGGTACAATTCATTCATTGTCCAGGAAATAAGACACTTTGCAATTTGTTCCTAAGATTTATTTTAACTTTCATTTAACCCAAGAAGACCAAGTGAGTAATGCTCTTTTCCAGCAGTGCTATGGGATACATAACAATGCGCAAATCACATCTGTTGTTGAATTTATACATTTTTGTGATTATGTTATTATTAATTGCTTATCCTTGAGTGATCCAGATCATACATAATTATTAAAGTATCATAATTTGCTTTGTGCCAATGAAAATTATTTTCTGTAACTGTGTGAGTTGAGATGTCTCTCTCCTTCTGTGCCCTGTGAGCCTCCAAGGCTACGGCCATAAAACTGTGTTCTATGTCATCGCTTCTCAATCTATGGGCCGGGAGAGGTCGCTGCCGTTCCCCTGAAACCTGCCCTTCCTCCAAAATCCATTTGTTTTACTGTCTATGATCGCGACTCCGCTCGGCACACCCCGTCCCTACGTCGCCCGTCCAACAGTCTCTAACGTGAAGCTTTCCCGCCCGCGAGAGGTTACGTGCTCCGTTCTATCTCTGTCACTGTCACTCTGAACGTTCAATCGCAGGCAAGCACACACTACGTCTACGAGCTCAATATGGCATGCTCAAAGCAAGCTAGCATCAAGGGTTTCTTTAAAAGGCAACCTGATACACCTACTAATGCTACACCTGATGTTCCCAATGAACCACCGGCAAAAAAAACATCACCCGTTTACTCGAAATTATGACCAAGATTACATCAAATTCGGCTTTGTGTCCAACAATTCTTGTCCCCCCCAACCCATCTGTGTTATTTGCCAGGCAATGCTCAGCAAGGAGGCAATCAAAATTGCGCCGGCATTTAGAAACTCAACATCCCCACCTAAAAGACAAGCCAGAAGATTTGATTTTGAACGTTTCGCGCTACGATGGAATTATTTTCAGCAGGCGATTGACATTTATTTTTCCCATTTATGCGTTTGATTCATGCTGTGACAGGATATAACCTTGCATTTCTCCCCCAAACTTATTGCTTCCATTTTAAGCCTAAGAGGCACCAAATCAGAAAATATCATACATTATTTAATACTGGCTCCCTATATGCATTTTAACA
This sequence comes from Conger conger, assembly GCF_963514075.1. Taxonomy (NCBI): domain Eukaryota; kingdom Metazoa; phylum Chordata; class Actinopteri; order Anguilliformes; family Congridae; genus Conger; species Conger conger. Next base: position 77,693,356 of record NC_083763.1, on the reverse strand, counting down.
TGTTGGGCAGAGGTGCAGTATACGCAAATCTTTGAAGTAATCCTACATCTTTCTCAATGGCCTACGACATGCTCTAGATCATATATCAGATAGAATGTACTGGTACAATTCATTCATTGTCCAGGAAGACACTTTGCAATTTGTTCATAAGATTTATTTTAAATTTCATTTAACCAAAGAAGACCGAGTGAGTAATGCTCTTTTCCAGCAGTGCTATGGGATACATAACAATGCGCAAATCACATCAGTACAAAATACAGAGAAAGAAGAATCACAATGACAAGATGAAGGTAAGAAGTTGATAAACTGAACGCATTACGAGAAACAAGAGCGTGTATCCGGCAATTAAAATAATGATCGAACCCTCCACGTTATTTCGGTGATCCAGTTTTCAGGTGTCGTGTACACGGTTCCAGTTATGAGCAGCGTAATGAAGCTGCTTTCACCTGTTCTGTATTCATACGACTTATGCGAAGTAAAGTAGCATGACCATGAGAGCGAGTAGGATAAGCGAACTCCTCTAAAATATTAGACTGAAAACCATTATACCGTGTAAATAAATAGCGTGGACCGATTATTATTATAAATCCACAATTTCGGAGACAATAGCGTGTGTGTAGGCCTACGTTACTGGTAGGGCATTTTGAGCGGGAATTTTAGGACCGCGCGAGCTTGAAGTGCCTGAGCCTCAAAGTGTGTTTAAAAAAAAATCTGAAGTGGTGACTCGTCTTCTTTTTTCAAAAACGGTATTACTTGAAACAACTTCCGCCCTGTAAAACAATTTGTAGACTACGTTTGCGGGTCAGGCACTCTTCTTGATTATCGGTAAAAAAAAAAAAAATCTAAGGACCTCCCGTGTCGAATGTGCTTCGACCAAAACGAGGATAGCCATTAGATTGAATGCACATCTGGCGAAATGTAAACAGGGAGGTACTAAGAAGAAATATAATGAGAACGGGGAACGGGGAAACTTGTGGAAACAGTCGTGCGACTAATGAAATACCGCATAGAAAGCTTCGCATAAAAAATTTAAAAAAAAACGTACATAAAGACAATTCCCAGCTTACCCATATTTATTCCATTGATTTGATTTCTTGTGTTGATAGGCGAAGTTAATTCCAATTAAATAATCTCGTGTGTGTTAAACACAGTAGGTCGTTGTTAGGTGAACGAAACGAAAGTCATCAATTCCACTCCGTAACTGAATTGGTTCTTTAGAAAAAGAAGAAAGTTTATTCGACCGCGGCTGCTAGTAGGCAGGTTTTCTGGCCATCTCAACCATTGTCCCTTGAACTGTAAGTGCAATGGTATCCACAGATTAAAAAAAGAAAAAAAAAAGACCGACAGTAAAAATGTGTTGTTCGTCTTCGGGTATTGTAAGGCTCATTCACCGCCACCTACTGGACTGGAATGTGCCGCCCCAAAAGCCCTTATTATCCCCTTCCACAACAGTTTTTGTGTAACAAAATCAAACGCTTTACTGTTTAAGATATAACTAAACTGGCATTGGCGTAAAATGCTCATTATTTTATTGAACCAGGGTAACTGAAGGAAATTAAATGGAATCGTCCATCCTTGGCCCATGATATATACAGTGTAGGAGCTTCACTCCATGTTGTGCCCAGTGCATATCCATGTTAAACAGTTTCACCCTTTTGGTCATCACTGAATCTCCCCATACATTTGCAGAATCTGATGGGTTTATTTTACCAATGAGATACATTTCCTCACAACAGTCAGGACACACAAATGTGGGGTACATTACATTAATGCCATTCTTACATTCGTACAGTTGATTAGACTAAGCAGGAGACAATCCTCCCCTGGAGCAATGCTTTAGGACCTTGCTCAAGGGCCCAATGGGTGTGGATCTTATTGTGGCTACACAGTGGATCAAATTACCAACCTTGCGGGTCCCAGTCATGTACCATAACCACTACGATACAGGCCGCTACAAACATGTTTTACACGCCTTTGTATTCCCGTACTCTCTGAATCAAACATACCCTGCTGTTACGGAAGACATACACTCACCAAACTTTATCAGTAATACCTGTACACCTACTTATTCATGCAATGATCTAATCAGCCAATCGTGTGGCAGCAGTGCAATGCATAAAGTCATACAGATACCAGTCAGGAGCTTCAGGTTATGTTCACGTCAACTATGAGAATGTGATCTAAGTGACTTTGACCATGGAATGATCATGCTGCTTGGTGATTTTTTCTCAATATTTACTACATCAGCACCACTCGGTTATGCATGTTAATGATGTTGGCTAGCTAACTTTAGGGGAGGGCATTGACATCTAACATTAACGTTACATTAGCTATCATCATATAAATAAAACAGTTTTGTTCAGTTTTCATAAATTATTTTTACATTCCAACATTGAGTTTACGTTTTAAGACCTCAGTTAAAATGACACTGAAAACACTGCCTGCTATTCACATTCCTCAACCCTATCCACACAGAACTAAGTTATTTGCTGTTGTGACGTCATGGTAATTTTATTCATTGGTTACAGGATAGAACACAAATAGTAGTAGTAGGAGGGGCCTTATCCAAGCAGGGTATTGTGGGAAGTGGAGTCCCACAGGGGTCGGCGCTGGGGGCACTGCTCTTCCTCATTTACATAAATGATCTTGACACGGGCATTGAAAGGAATTTAGTTAAATTAGAGCAGATGATACAAAAATAGGTTTAGCTAACAGTATGGACTGTACTAGAGTAATCCAGGAAGACTTAAACAGAATCCATGAGTCAGAAATCTGGCAAATGAAATTCAAGACAACTAAGTACTACACGTGGGAAATAAAAATATAAGGCAGAATTACTTTATGGGGGGTACAAAATTGGATAGTGCTCGAGACTTGGGGGTAATAGTTAATGTGCGGTAGCAGTAGAAAAGGCCAAGAGGATGCTAGGATACATAGCCAGGAATATTGAGTCCAAGTCCAAGGAAGTTACCTTATACAATACTCTTGTTAGACCACACTTGAAGTACTGTGTGCAGTCAATGTATAAAAGATGTATACGATGAACAGCAGTGAAGAAATGTTACTAGATATTACTATTACACAAGAAATCCGTCTCTTGCTTCATCTCTCCTAATAGCCCTTATCCCCAGATTTCTTTGGTGTTCTTTGGAAGGAATTAAATGACAAATATGGTTGTTCTGTCTCCGAGCAGAAAAACAATGCAAGATTTATTTGTGTCTGAACCAGAGTTTTGTGCTCGGAACTCATCCCTTTTCTGTGATGAACTAACTCAGAACCAAGCTACAGGAAGGCTGCCAGCACTCCTTCCAGTGAACGAACTCAGAACCAAGCTACAGGAAGGCTGCCAGCACTCCTTCCAGTGAACTCAGAACTAAGCTACAGGAAGGCTGCCAGCACTCCTTCCAGTGAACTAACTCAGAACCGAGCTACAGGAAGGCTGCCAGCACTCCTTCCGGTGAACTAACTCAGAACCGAGCTACAGGAAGGCTGCCAGCACTCCTCCCAGTGAACTAACTCAGAACCGAGCTACAGGAAGGCTGCCAGCACTCCTTCCGGTGAACTAACTCAGAACCGAGCTACAGGAAGACTGCCAGCACTCCTTCCGGTGAACTAACTCAGAACCAAGCTACAGGAAGGCTGCCAGCACTCCTTCCAGTTTGCCTACCTGGAAATGTGAGATCAGCCTCTAAAACACCGTCAGGAAAAATCTCTCCTTCGTCTGATTTTATTTGTTGATATTCTTACACCTGTTCTGTGCATTACCACCACCTACTGGGCTGTAGTATGGTCCTAAGGTTACTACCCTTTTACCACACACCATGATACGCTGCAGACAGCCCAACCTGGCATGCTGTTTCCCAGGCTGGTGTGGGGGCTGAGGAGGAGGGGGGGGGGGCGGTTGTGTGGAAGTCCTGGTGGGGCAGTGAACCAGCACATCTTTCCACAATTGCCAACAAAACAGAGAAATACACTAGGGTTTCTTCTTGTCACCATGTTTATTTTCATATCCAAGCAGCTGTCCAAAAATTCCTTCCAAGCAAATACATTTCTGTAATTTTCATCACTGCAGACATTTCAGTCAAAAGAATGACATTTATTCAGACAATAGAATGAAATATGACAGTCTATATTACAGCTATATTACAGTCCAAAACACTTAGTGTTAATAAGAATCCAAGCCCAGATTGTCCCAGTCAGCTGTCCAAAACACTGTTTATTTGACCACTGTCTGCCCTGTCTTGGGTGGGCATTAATAGGGTGTTGCTGCAAAAAAGCATGCATGTCCAGTCAACCTACCCTGTGTAAATAAAAGCTTAATAAAACTAAAGATATTCTGGGGAAAAAACACTTAAGTATATACATAGCGATGTTCACCTCTAAGAATTCTCAGGAGTGTAAATTAGATGCTACCCACACTGACAACATTGCTAGGGCAAATACAATGCAAATACAGACCTTTCACCTGTGAATATTCATTTAATTTAATTTTTACCTGTTGTGAATTCTCTGGTGAGTACTTAATTCGTATTTTCTAATGAAACCCTTCCCTCACTGATCACATTTGTAGTGCATTTTCTCTGTATGAATTCCCTGGTGGATTTTTAGATGACATTTCTGAACTGAAGACTTCTCACACAGATTATTTGTAGGGCTTTTCACCTGAATGAATTCTGACATTTGGTTAATTCACCTTTCCTGAAGAAGCACTTCCCACACTGATCAGCCAATAAATAAACCACGTTAAAGACAGTTGTACCACTCTGCCTTCCACTCTCGACTGGTCTGGGCTGACCGCGAATCGACACAATAGGGCCAATACATTTACCTTCGTTATCTGACTCCATTTGAAACTAGAATTTAGAATGTGGTTTTAATCATGCATTTGGAGTGGCTACACTTCACTCCTGCCTCTTCCCTGTGCCACCATTACTCAATATATGCTCCTGGGATTAGCACTATTGCTGAATCTCAGTTCGTTGGAGAACACAGAGGTTGGGGGTCTAGCCAACACAATACAGGCACTATTATACTATATTTTATATTATACTTTCATAGATAGTTGTGAGCCCAGGCCAGCATGCATTTAGAGGGCTCCTTAAAGCTAATTTGACGTAGAAACATCCATGGGTTCTGTTCACATCAAATTACAAGAACCATGCACCACCAATCCTGTTTCACGGGCAGAACTTGGCTGCCTTTCCCAACTTGGGAACTCCACTAAAGTACCAAGCCACTGATCAGTTGCTCTTTGGTCAGAATCGTTCAGTATTCAGCTGTAATTTAGGCTGTAAAAGATACAGAGTCATGGAGATTAAAAATGTTACAAAGTTAAAAATGACAATTTATTAACCGGCAAGTAGGTAATTATCTTAGAATTCAACAGTCAATTATTAAGAAGAGAAATACAAAGTCAATAATCTTACCCGGCCTGCTTCAACTACAGGGGGGGGGGGGGGGGGGTTCCACAGGGGGCCCAGGAAGACAGTCCCTCCGGGAACAACACACAAGTTTTCCCCCACAGGCATGGGTGCCAAAAGGTGGGAGCTAACGATGTATGCTCCTGGGAGGAGAGCTACTTTACAGCCACATATTGCCATGGTATCAGAGGAAGTCAGCAAGCTGACCAGTGCCAGAGTGACGATACCAGATGTTAATTATTTCCGCCTTACACCTGCATGAATTATCTGGTGGGTATTTCACTTAGATTTACAAAGAAAATACATCTCACACTGATCATATCTGCTGGGCTTTATCGGTATGAATTTTCTCGTGTCTGTTTACATGTGATTTCTGTTGAAAACACTTCCCACACTGATTGCATTTGTATGGCTTTTCACCTGTATGAATTATCAGGTGTCTCTGTAAAACAGATGTTGTGCTAAAACACTTCCTACACAGAGTACACCTGTTGGGCTTTTCCCGTGTATGAATTCTCTGGTGGATATTTAAATATCCTTTCTGAACAAAAGACTTCTCACACAGATGACATTTGTAGGGCTTTTCACCTGAATGAGTTATCTGATGATTGGTTAAAGAACATTTCTGAGCAAAATACTTCTCACACAGATGACATTTGTAGGGCTTTTCACCTGAATGAATTCTCTGATGGACCTTCAAACCGGCCTTTGCTGAAAAATACTTCCCACACTGATTACATTTGTAGGGTTTTTCACCTGCATGAATTATCTGGTGGGTATTTAACTTAGATTGACAAAGAAAAGACATCTCACACTGATCACATTTGTAGGGCTTTTCATCTGTATGAATTTTCTTGTGTTTGATTAAATATGATTTCTGTTTAAAACACTTCCCACACTGATCACATTTGTAGGGCGTTTCTCCTGTATGAATTCTCTGGTGGATATTTAAATAACATTTATGAACAAAAGACTTCTCACACAGATGACATTTATAGGGCTTTTCACCTGAATGAATTCTCTGGTGGATATTTATATACCATTTATGAGCAAAACACTTCTCACACAGATGACATTTATAGGGCTTTTCACCTGAATGAATTCTCTGATGTTTGGTTAAAGCAGCTTTCCTTAAGAAGCATTTCCCACACTGATCACATTTGTAGGGCTTTTCACCTGTATGAATTCTCTGATGAACCTCCAAAACGGCCTTCGCTGAAAAATACTTCCCACACTGATCACATTTGTAGGGCTTTTCATCTGTATGATTTTTCTTGTCTCTGATTACATGCGATTTCTGTTTAAAACCCTTCCCACACCGATTAGATTTGTAAGATTTTTCACCTCTATGAATTCTCAGATGTTTGTTTAAATTAGATTTATGAGGAAAACACTTCCCACACTGCGTACATTTGAAGGGCTTTTCACAAATATGGATTCTCTGATGTCGGCTTAAATGATATTTAGCTGAAAAACACTTACCACACTGATCACATTTGTAAGGTTTTTCACCTGAATGAATTCTCTGGTGCCTATGTAAATTAGATTCATGAGGAAAACGCTTCCCACACTGAGAGCATTGGTAGGGCTTTTCACCAGTATGGCTTCCCTTGTCTTGGATTAACTCTGATGGCTCATTAAGGCATCTCACATGCTGGGTGGAACGGTCCTGTTCTTTCCCTGGTTTCCTGCAGTGTGGATTTGACTCTCCTGCACACTGCCATGGTTCAGTCTGGTCTTGGTGAACAACACCAGCTCCATTAAGCACAGTGTTCATGAGATCACTCACTAACATTTCACTGGATTCAAGCTTCACTTCATCAGATGTAAAATCATCACATTTAATGTCCTGCAAGACACTGATGTGTTCGGCCTTAATGTAGCCTCCATCATCAGTCTCTGTTTTCATTTGGTCAGAATGCAGATGGGTTACATATCCTGGCTCTGTAACTTCTAGATTCTCTGTCTTAATAAGATCCCCAGTGTGTGTGTGACCCGGATAAGTTTCTGTTTTGATTTGGTCAGGGTGCAGATGGATTATATATGCCAGCTCTGTAAAGTCTAGGCTCTCTGTCTTAATAAGATCCCCAGTGTTGGTGGGACCCAGATCAGGTTCTGTTTTTATCAATGGTGAGTCAGTGTGGTGTACAGCACTGACCCCACTGTGTGCTGTAACACACTCTGGCTCCAGTGTGTTGAGTCCTGGTGTAGTACACTCAGTCTCTGACTCTGCCATGTGGACAGACTCCAGTCCACTGAGTTCCTCTTCTTTCAGTCTGATCCTGTGCTGCTCAGTGAGCTCTGGTAGTTTTGTCTCAGTGTCCTGTCTCAGACAGACTCCTGCCTGCATCATACTGCTGCTCAAAGGTGTGCAGAAGTGCAGCTCCTGGAGGGAAACAGGGGAACGGATTTAGCCTTAAACTGGTGTAACATCAGCTGACAATGAAGACAACTGAATCAATTTCTATTCCCAATTAGCATCATTATGTATGCTAGCTATAAAAACAAAACCTTTGGTTGAAGATTCAATTCAACTACAAATTTATCATTAATGAACGTCAAAATTCCACTTTTTGCTACTAGATGACATCCGGTTAAGAGATGTGGAGGAAGGGCTTGCAAGTGATTTTCTTCAGCTCTTGTTAGATAGTGAGCCAAATACAAATGAGGCCGATGTTTTGTTTGGGCTGATCAATTTAATTTGATCTTTTGAGGCTTTCGGCAAATGCAAACATTTATCTTCAAACTAAGTTTTTTTGTGATTAATACACTTAACACTATAGAATATAAAAATAACACTTTGCAATTTGTGCACATCTGTTCAAAAAGTAAACAATTGGGGAAGGAATTTACTCAATTCCTTACCCAATGAGAACTGCTTACCGTGAGAAATCCGGACCTGTTTTTATATTCTCTGCAGGTATGATAACTAAACTGGTGCATTACAATGTTCGGTCGTAATGGTGGCTCCGTCACTAAATCGCAGTTTTCGATCGCTGGTTCGATCCCAACTTGATACTTTTGATGTAGGTTTCACGAGTAGCGTACAGTTTTTCTTTTTGTTAGGGATTCATTATCCAATTTGATTTTGAACGTTTCCCGCTACGATGGAATTACTTTCAGCAGGCGATTGACGTTTATTTTTCCCATTTATGCGTTTGATTCATGCTGTGACAGGATATAACCTTGCATTTCTCCCCCAAACTTATTGCTTGCATTTTAAGCATACCACACACCAAATCAGAAAATATCATACATTATTTAATATGGGCTCCCTATATGCATTTTAACATGTTGGGCAGAGGTGCAGTATACGCAAATCTTTGAAGTAATCCTACATCTTTCTGTAGATCATACATTGTCAGGTGGAATGTACTGGTACAATTAATTCACTGTCCAGGAAATAAGACACTTTGCAATTTGTTCATACGAGTTATTTTAACTTTCATTGCACCACAGAAGACCGAGTGAGTAATGCTCTTTTCCAGCAGTGCTATGGGATACATAACAATGCGCAAATCATATCAGTACAAAATACAAAGAAGAATCACAATGACAAGATGAAGGTAAGTAGAAGTTGATAAACTGAAGGCATTACGAGAAACAAGAGCGTGTATCCGGCATTTAAAATAATTATCGAGCCCTCCACGTTATTTCGGTGATCCAGTTTTCAGGTGTCGTGTACACGGTTCCAGTTATGAGCAGCGTAATGAAGCTGCTTTCACCTGTTCTGTATTCATACGACTGATCTGAAGTAATGTAGCATGACCATGAGAGCGAGTAGGCTAAGCGAACTCATCTAAAACATTAGACTGAAAAGCATTACACGCTGTAAATAAACAGCGTGTAAATAAATAGCGTGGACCGATAATGTCACTCCACAAATCCACAATTTCGGAGGCAATAGCTTGTGTGTAGGCTAACGTTACGTGTAGGGCATTTTGCACAGTAAGAACGAATTTTAGGACAGCGCGAGCACGAAGTGCCTGAGCCTCAAAGTGTGTTTTGAAAAAAAAAAAGTGGTGACTCGTCTTCTTTTTTCAAAAACGGTATTACTCGAAACAACTTCCGCCGTGTAAACAAATTTGTAGACTACGTTTGCGGGTCAGGCACTCGTCTTGATTATCGGTTAGGACCTCGCGTGTCGAATGTGCTTCGACCAAAACGAAGATAGCAATTAGCTTGAACGCATATCTAGCGAAATGCCAAGAGGTAGGGACTTCTCATGGTAAGAAGATCTTATGACAACGGGGAAACTTGTGGAAACAGTCGTGCGACTAATGAAATACCGCATAGAAAGCTTCGCATTAAAAAAAGTACATCGACAATTCCAACCTTACCCATATTTATTCCATTGACTTCATTTCTTGTGTTGGTAGGCCAAGTTAATTCCATTTAAATAACCTCAAGTGTGTTAAACACAACAGGTCGTTGTTAGGTGAAGGAAACGAAAGTCATCAATTCCACTCCGTAAGTGAATTGGTTCTTTAGAAAAGGAAAAAGAAGAAAGTTTATTCGACCGCGGCTGCTAGCAGGCAGGTTTTTTGGCCATCTCACATAAAAGTCTCTCCACCATTGTCCCTTGAACCGTAAGTGCAATGGTATACACAGTTAAAAAATGTGTTGTTCGTCTTTTTCTTCGTCTTCGGGTATTGTAAGGTTCATTCACCGCCACCTACTGGACTGGAGTGTGCCGCCCCAAAAGGCCCTTATTATCCCCTTCCACAACAGTTTTTGTGTCACAAAATCAAACGCTTTACTGTTTAAGATATAACTGAACTGGCATTCGCGTAAAAAGCTCATTATTTCATTGAGCCAGGGTAACTGAAGGAAATTAAATGGAATCGTCCATCCTTGGCCCATGATACAGTGTAGGGGCTTCACTCCATGTTGTGCCCAGTGCATATCCATGTTATAAACAGTTTCACCCTTTTGCTCATCACTGAAACTCCCCATACATTTTCAGAATCTGATATTTTACCAATGAGATACTTTTCCTCACAAAAGTCTAGACACTGGTGCACAAATGTGGGGTTCATTACATTAATGCCATTCTTGTCCAGAGCGACGTACAGTTGATTAGACTAAACAGGAGACAATCCTCCCCTGGAGCAATGTTTAAGGACCTTGCTCAAGGGCCCAACGGGTGTGTGGATCTTATTGTGGCAATACGCTTGTTCGACCCCACTTTGAGTACTTTTACGACTTTATACACAATTTTGTATGACGAACAGCAGTGAAGAAAGGTTACTAGATATAACTATTGTACAGGACATTGCTGCAGTGAACCTGCACATCTTTCCAGAATTGGCAACAAAACAGAGAAACAGACTCAAAAATTCCTTCCAAACAGAGTTCTGTCATTTCCATCACTGCAGACATTTCATTGATACAAATATGAAATTTATTAAGCAATAAGATAATAAATTACACTCCAAAATATTTGGTACTTAATAAAAATGCGACCCCAGTTTGTCCCAGTCAGCTAGCTGTCCAAAACATAGTTTATTTGATAAGGACAGTTCAGCCACTCAACGGTACCAGAATTGGCTCCAGTAAATTTTCATCCATCATCTCTGGGCAGGAAATACTAAAAGGTGGCAGCTATCAATTGTAAAATGTTAATTTTAAAGTCTGAATTGTACAATTTAATTCTGTTTGTATTAGGTGATATTTGGAGGGGCAGGTATGTGCATAAACTGATTTTCCTTAAATCTTCCAAATTAGACGGTTCACCTGTCCAAATCTTCTCACACTGAGCATCTAGGTGTTTTCACCTGTATGAATGTTCCTGTGCCTCCTTAAATTAGATGTACATGTGAAACACTTTCCACACTTAGTACATGTGGAAGGCTTTTCACCAGTATGGATTATCTGATGGATGCTTAAATAAGATTTAGTTGAAAAACACTTCCCACACTGCGTACATTTGTAGGGCTTTTCACCAGTATGAATTCTCTGATGGGTGCTTAAATGTAATTTAGCTGAAAAACACTTTCCACACTGATCACATTTGTAGGGCTTTTCACCTGTATGAATTCTGTGATGGCTGTTTAATTCACCATTCCTTAAAAAGCACTTGCCACACTGATAACATGTGTAGGACTTTTTACCTGTATGAATTATCTGATGCTTATTTAAATTAGTTTTCCGATGAAAACACTTCTCACACTTATCACATTTGAAGGGCTTTTCACGAGCATGAATAATCTCATGTTTGCTTAAATCACCTTTTGTGAAAAAACACTTCCCACACAGTGTACATTTGTGAGGTTTTTCACCAGTATGAATTCTCTGATGGAGGCTTAAATGAGATTTACCTGAAAAACACTTCCCACATTGAGTACATGCATAGGGCTTTTCACCAGTATGAATTCTCTGATGTTCGCTAAAATGAGATTTAGCTGAAAAACACTTTCCACACTGAGTACACGTAGGGCTTTTCACCAGTATGGATTCTCTGATGGATGCTTAATTGAGATTTACCTGAAAAACACTTCCCGCATTGAGAGCATTGGTGGGGCTTTTCACCAGTATGAATTCTCTGATGTTTATTTAAAGAAGATTTATGAAGGAAACGCTTCCCACACTGAGTACATATGTAGGGCTTTTCACCAGTATGGATTATCTGATGTTGGCTTAAATAAGATTTAGATGAAAAACAGTTAAGACTTAATAAGATTTATCTTATTAAAAGGAGATTTAGGGGGGATTTTATTGAGGCTTTTAAATTCATTGAAGGGATTAAAAAAGTGGATTATAGAGTGAGATTCTTCAGGGTGAGTTTGGTTAGCAGAATGAGAGGGCAACAATGTAAATTGGCTAAGGAGAAATTCCATTCAGATAGTAGGACGTTTTTTTTCACACAGAGAGTGGTCATTGTGTGGATTGGCTTACCAGGACATGTAGTGGTGGCAGAAACACTGGGGGTTTTCAAGACCAGGCTTGATACGGTGCTGGATACTATTTCGCTTTTAGGCAGACTAAGCAGAAGGTACACTTAGGGGTATGATAAGGTGAGCATTGCTGGGCTGAATGGCCTGTTCGCCATTACCTTATGTTATGTAGCATATTGCTAGTTAGTGAAATCTGTTGGGGTTTCAAAGCTTTTCTTTCATGATATGTAATTATTTGGACATTAATTGGCATTAAGTAAGACTGTTCTAGCCTAAGAAAACAACTGTTTATACACAATTTTGTATGACGAGCAGAAGTGAACAAACGTTACTAGATATTGCACAGGACAATGCTGCCTTTTTTCACTATAAATCCATCTTGTGCTTCATCTCTCCAAATAGCCCTTATCCACAGATTTATTTGTGTTAGCTGGAACGGAATTAAATGACAAATATGATTTCATCTACGAAACAGCAGAAAAACAATGCAAGCTTTATTTGCTTCTGAACCGGTTCTGTGCTCAGAACTCATCCCTTTTCTGCGATGAACTAGTGCATCCGGAAAGTATTCACAGCGCTTCACTTTTTCCACATTTTATGTTACAGCCTTATTCCAAAATTGACGAAATTCATTTTTTCCCTCCAAATTCTACACACAATAACCCATCATGACAACGTGAAAAAAGTTTTTTTTAGATTTTTGCAAATTAATTAAAAATAAAAAAATTAAGAAATGACATGTACATAAGTATTCACAGCCTTGCTCAATACTTTGTTGATGCACCTTTGGCAGCAATTACAGCCTCAAGTCTTTTTGAATATGATGCCACAAGCTTGGCACACCTATCTTTGGGCAGTTTCGCCCATTCCTCTTTGCAGCACCTCTCAAGCTCCATCAGGTTGGATGGGGAGCGTCGGTGCACAGCCATTTTCAGCTCTCTCCAGAGATGTTCAATCGGATTCAAGTCTGGGCTCTGGCTGGGCCACTCAAGGACATTCACAGAAGTTTGGAGTGGCTACACTCGACTCCTACCTCTTCCCTGTGCCACCATTACTCAATATATGCTCCTGGGATTAGCACTATTGCTGAATCTCAGTTCGTTGGAGAACACAGAGGTTGGGGACACAATACATGCATTATTATACTATATTTTATATTATATTGACATAGATAGTTGTGAGCCCTGGTCGGCGTGCATTTAGAGGGCTCCTTAAAGCTAATTTGACAAGAACCGACGTAGAAACGTCCATGGGTTCTCTTCACATCAAATTACAAGAACCATGTACCACCAATCCTGTTTTACAGGCAGAATTTGGCTGCCTTTCCCAACTTGGGAACTCCACGAAAGTACCAAGCCACTGATCAGTTGCTCTTTGGTCAGAATTGTTCAGTATTCAGTCGTAATTTAGGCTGTAAAAGATACAGAGAGTCATGGAGATTAAAAATGTTACAAAGTTAAAAATGACAATTTATTAACCGGCAAGTAGGTAATTATCTTAGAATTCAACAGTCAATTATTAAGAAGAGAAATACAAAGTCAATAATCTTACCCAGCCTGCTTCAACTACAGGGGGGGGGGGGGGGGTTCCACAGGGGGCCCAGGAAGACAGTCCCTCCGGGAACAACACACAAGTTTTCCCCCACAGGCACGGGTAAAAGGTGGGGGCTAACGATGTATGCTCCTGGGAGGAGAGCTACTTTACAGCCACATATTGCCATGGTATCAATACAAGATGAAACAGAGTCCTGGAGATCACGCAAGTTAAAAATAAGAATTTATTAACAGGCAGGTAGGTCATTATCTTAGAATTCAACAGTCAATTAATACAGGAATTAAGAAGAGAAATACAAGTCAATAATCTTACCCAGCCTGCTTCAACTACACACAAACACAGAATATGCAGTGTGGGAAGTCAGATACGATCTTCCCTGATTGGTTTGTCTCCCTTTCCTTTATGCCAAATCATGCTTTTGAACCAGGCGGCAGTGCCAAAAAATTAAGAGGGAGGGGTGGTCACATCTGGAATTTAGACCTTTGGGGGTTGTTAGAAGGGAAAAACAGAAGATTACCAGAGAGGACATATAGTTTTCCCTTGAGTAACTGAAACTATACCAGTAAACTCCATTTGGTATGAAATGCATCTCAGTTGGTTCCTTGATATTACCCGATTGCATCCATACCAAACAGATTATCATCATGTCTGATTATGTTGCAGTTGTCATGAAAAGTCCCTCCTTAATCCAGGAGCGAAGTAAAGGGTGTAATGACAGAAGTGTCCAAATGGGGGCACTGTGGGAGTGTCCTGAGTCTTTCCCATAGGAATTGACCAGGTGTTGGGTCAGGTTGGGTCACGGAGACATTCCTTTCCCGTGGTTTGGCAGGGGCTTAATGACCTCTCTGACCTAAAGGCCCCTAGAACACACATCCACAGCCATTCCCCCTTATCTCAGTCTTCCCAGATGCGGACATTCTTAGGAGCAAATGGTCTGAATCCCCAAAAGGAAGTCCGAGTCGTAGAGCTGACTGGAGATACCTGGAGAGGGATGAAGTTGGGAGTTTTCATGACAGCCGCATTATGTAATAACTATGTTTCTGTACCTCCCATGGTAATATGCCTTTGATTTTGCATAAACATGATTTGAGTGGGCGGCACGGATGGCGCAGTGGGTAGCACTGTCGCCTCACAGCAAGGAGGTCCTGGGTTCGAATCCCCGTCGGCCGGGGCCTCTCTGTGTGGAGTTTGCATGTTCTCCCCGTGTCTGCGTGGGTTTCCTCCGGGTACTCCGGTTTCCTCCCACAGTCCAAAGACATGCAGGTTAGGCTGATTGGAGAGTCTAAATTGCCCACAGGTATGAGTGTGTGAGTGTGTGAGTGTGTGAGTGAATGGTGTGTGTGCCCTGCGATGGACTGGCGACCTGTCCAGGGTTTATTCCTGCCTTTCGCCCAATGTATGCTGGGATAGGCTCCAGCCCCCCTGCGACCCTGTTCAGGATAAGCGGGTTAAGATGATGGATGGATGGATGGATGATTTGAGTGAATCAAAGGAAAGGAGACAAAACCCCAGATTGCTTGGTTTATTCTCCTTAGAACCCAAAATCAGGCCTTCCTTTGTTCTTGACCATAAAAATGGGTCAACCATTTAGATTTTAGAGCCAAAACCCCCACCAGGCAGGGAGACCTAGCTTCTACAGGGAATGACGGTATGACCTGCCTCATGTCTACTTAAACCACCTTTTGCTGAAAAGCACTTCCCACACTGTATACATTTGTAAGGCTTTTCGCCAGTATGGATTCTCTGATGTTGGCTTAAATGAGATTTAGCTGAAAAACACCTCTCGCATTGAGAGCATTGGTGGGGCTTTTCACCAGTATGGATTCTCTGATGTTGGCTTAAATGAGCTTTAGCTGAAAAACACTTCCCGCATTGAGAGCATTGGTGGGGCTTTTCACCAGTATGAATTCTCTGATGTTGTATGAAACCTGATTGATTTGAAAAACACTTCCCACACTGAGTACATGTGTAGGGCTTTTCACCAGTATGGACTCTCTCATGGACAATTAATTGTTGATTATGCATAAAACACTTCCCACACTGCATACATTTGAAGGACTTTTCACCAGTATGAATTATCTGATGTTTTCTGAAACTTGATAGGTCTGAAAAACACTTCCCACACTGAGTACACGTGTAGGGCTTTTCACCAGTATGAATTCTCTGATGTTTTCTGAAACTTGAATGAACTGAAAAACACTTCCCACACTGAGTACATGTGTAGGGCTTTTCACCAGTATGGATTCTCTCATGCATAATTAATTGTTGATTATGAATAAAACACTTCCCACACTGAGTACAGGTGTAACGCTTTTCACCAGTATGAATTCTCTCATGTTTGTTAAAATGAGATTTATCTGAAAAACACTTCCCACACTGAGTACACGTGTAGGGCTTTTCACCAGTATGAATTCTCTGGTGGGTGATTAAAACACTTTTTGTCAAAAAACACTTCCCACATTGATCACACTTGTAAGGCTTTTCACCAGTATGCATTCTCTGATGTTGGCTTAAATAAGATTTAGCTGAAAAACACTTGCCACACTGATCACATTTGTAAGGTTTTTCACCAGTATGAATTATCTGATGTTTGGTTAAGGGATATTTATAAAGGAAACGCTTCCCACACTGATCACATTTGTAAGGTTTTTCACCTGTATGAACTCTCTGATGTTTGTATAAAGAAGATTTATGAAGGAAACGCTTCCCACACTGAGAGCATTGGTGGGGCTTTTCACCAGTATGGCTTCCCTTGTCTTGGATTAACCCTGATGGCTCATTAAGGCATCTCACATGCTGGGTGGAATGGTCCTGTTCTTTCCCTGGTTTCCTGCAGTGTGGATTTGGCTCTCCTGCACACTGCCATGGTTCAGTCTGGTCTTTGTGAACAACACCAGCTTCATTAAGCACAGTGCTCACTTCATCAGATGTAATATCATCACATTTAATGTCCTGCAGGACACTGATGTGTTCGGCCTTAATGTAGCCTCCATCATCAGTCTCTGTTTTAATTCGGTCAGGGTGCAGATGGATTCTATATGCCAGCTCTGTAAAGTCTAGGCTCTCTGTCTTAATAAGATCCCCAGTGTTGGTGGGACCCAGATCTGGTTCTGTTTTTATCAATGGTGAGTCAGTGTGGTGTACAGCACTGACCCCACTGTGTGCTGTAACACACTCAGGCTCCAGTGTGTTGAGTCCTGGTGTAGTACACTCAGTCTCTGACTCTGCCATGTGCACAGACTCCAGTCCACTGAGTTCCTCTTCTTTCAGTCTGATCCTGTGCTGCTCAGTGAGCTCTGGTAGTGTTGTCTCAGTGTCCTGTCTCAGACAGACTCCTGCCTGCATCATACTGCTGCTCAAAGGTGTGCAGAAGTGCAGCTCCTGGAGGGAAACAGGGGAAGAGATTTAGCCTTAAACTGGTGTAACATCAGCTGACAATGAAGACAACTGAATCAATTTCTATTCCCAATTAGCATCATTATGTATGCTAGCTATAAAAACAAAACCTTTGGTTGAGGATTCAATTCAACTACGAATTTATCATTAATGAACGTCAAAATTCCACTTTTTGCTAGTAGATGACATCCGCTTAAGAGATGTGGAGGAAGGGCTTGCAAGTGATTTCCTTCAGCTCTTATTAGATAGTGAGCCAAATACAAATGAGGCCGATGTTTTGTTTGGGCTGATCAATTTAATTTGATCTCTTGAGGCTTTCGGCAAATGCAAACATTTATCTTAAAACCAAGTTTTTTTGTGATTAATACACTTTACACTATAGAATATAAAAATAACACTTTGCAATTTGTGCACATCTATTCAAAAAGTAAACAATTGGGGAAGGAATTTACTCAATTCCTTACCCAATGAGAACTGCTTACCGTGAGAAATCCGGACCTGTTTTTATATTCTCTACAGGTATGATAACTAAACTGGTCCATTACAATTTTCGGTCGTAATGGTGGCTCCGTCACTAAATCGCAGTTTTCGATCGCTGGTTCGATCCCAACTTGATACTTTTCATGACGATTTCACGAGTAGCGTACAGTTTTTCTTTTTGTTAGGGATTCATTATCCAATTTGATTTTGAACGTTTCCCGCTACGATGGAATTATTTTCAGCAGGCGATTGACGTTTATTTTCGCCATTTATGCGTTTGATTCATGCTGTGACAGGATATAACCTTGCATTTCTCCCCCAAACTTATTGCTTGCATTTTAAGCCTAAGAGGCACCAAATCAGAAAATATCATACTTTATTTAATATGGGCTCCCTATATGCATTTTAACATGCTGGGCAGAGGTGCAGTTTACGCAAATCTTTGAAGTAATCCTACATCTTTCTCAATGGCCTACAACATGCTGTAGATCATACATTGTCAGGTGGAATGTACTGGTACAATTCATTCATTGTCCAGGAAATAAGACACTTTGCAATTTGTTCATACGAGTTATTTTAACTCTCATTTAACCCAAGAAGACCAAGTGAGTAATGCTCTTTTCCCAGCAGTCTTATGGGATACATAACAATGCGTAAATCATATCAATACAAAATACAGAGAAAGAAGAATCACAATGACAAGATGAAGGTAAGTAGAAGTTGATAAACTGAACGCATTACGAGAAACAAGAGCGTGTATCCGGCAATTAAAATAATTATCGAGCCCTCCACGTTATTTCGGTGATCCAGTTTTCAGGTGTCGTGTACACGGTTCCAGTTATGAGCAGCGTAATGAAGCTGCTTCCACCTGTTCTGTATTCATACGACTGATCTGAAGTAATGTAGCATGACCATGAGAGCGAGTAGGCTAAGCTAACTCATCTAAAACATTAGACTGAAAAGCATTACACGCTGTAAATAAACAGCGTGTAAATAAATAGCGTGGACCGATAATGTCACTCCACAAATCCACAATTTCGGAGACAATAGCTTGTGTGTAGGCTAACGTTACGTGTAGGGCATTTTGCACGGTAAGAAGGAATTTTAGGACAGCGCGAGCACGAAGTGCCTGAGCCTCAAAGTGTGTTTTGAAAAAAAAAAAGTGGTGACTAGTCTTCTTTTTTCAAAAACGGTATTACTCGAAAGAACTTCCGCCGTGTAAACAAATTTGTAGACTACGTTTGCGGGTCAGGTCTTGATTATCGGTTAGGACCTCGCGTGTCGAATGTGCTTCGACCAAAACGAAGATAGCAATTAGCTTGAACGGACTTCTCATGGTAAGAAGAAATATTATGACAACGGGGAAACTTGTGGAAACAGTCGTGCGACTAATGAAATACCGCATAGAAAGCTTCGCATTAAAAAAAAGTACATCGACAATTCCAACCTTACTCATATTTATTCCATTGACTTCATTTCTTGTGTTGGTAGGCCAAGTTAATTCCATTTAAATAATCTCAAGTGTGTTAAACACAGCAGGTCGTTGTTAGGTGAAGGAAACGAAAGTCATCAATTCCACTCCGTAAGTAAATTGGTTCTTTAGAAAAGGAAAAAGAAGAAAGTTTATTCGACCGCGGCTGCTAGCAGGCAGGTTTTTTGGCCATCTCACATAAAAGTCTCTCCACCATTGTCCCTTGAACCGTAAGTGCAATGGTATACACAGTTAAAAAATGTGTTGTTCGTCTTTTTCTTCGTCTTCGGGTATTGTAAGGTTCATTCACCGCCACCTACTGGACTGGAGTGTGCCGCCCCAAAAGGCCTTTATTATCCCCTTCCACAAGTTTTTGTGTAACAAAATCAAACGCTTTACTGTTTAAGATATAACTGAACTCGCATTCGCGTAAAAAGCTCATTATTTCATTGAGCCAGGGTAACTGAAGGAAATTAAATGGAATCGTCCATCCTTGGCCCATGATACAGTGTAGGGGCTTCACTCCATGTTGTGCCCAGTGCATATCCATGTTATAAACAGTTTCACCCTTTTGCTCATCACTGAAACTCCCCATACATTTTCAGAATCTGATGTTTTACCAATGAGATACATTTCCTCACAAAAGTCAGGACACTGGTGCACAAATGTGGGGTACATTACATTAATGGCATTCTTGTCCAGAGCGACGTACAGTTGATTAGACTAAACAGGAGACAATCCTCCCCTGGAGCAATGTTTAAGGACCTTGCTCAAGGGCCCAACGGGTGTGTGGATCTTATTGTGGCAATACGCTTGTTCGACCCCACTTTGAGTACTGTGTGCAGTCAATGTATAAAAGATAAGTGTTACGACTTTATACACAATTTTGTATGACGAACAGCAGTGAAGAAAGGTTACTAGATATAACTATTGTACAGGACATTGCTGCAGTGAACCAGCACATCTTTCCAGAATTGGCAACAAAACAGAGAAACAGACTCAAAAATTCCTTCCAAACAGATTTCTGTCATTTCCATCACTGCAGACATTTCATTGATACAAATATGAAATTTATTAAGCAATAAGATAATAAATTACACTCCAAAATATTTGGTACTTAATAAAAATGCAACCCCAGTTTGTCCCAGTCAGCTAGCTGTCCAAAACATAGTTTATTTGACAAGGACAGTTCAGCCACTCAACGGTACCAGAATTGGCTCCAGTAAATTTTCATCCATCATCTCTGGGCAGGAAATACTAAAAGGTGGCAGCTATCAATGTCACCATCAATATTGGTTCCAGATTGACTAGAAAACAAGAAAGGTTTGTGATCAAAGCTGCAGGGCATAATACACTTCATTACAGTGGAGCTTTCCTACATGAAACATGCAGGCAGGAGAGCCAGTCTTGTAGTAGCTCAGGAGCATTTATCCAAGGCTTTGTGGGAAAATAACTTTCCTTCTGGAAATTGTATTTTTAATGTTTGAATTAGACAATTTCTGTATGTATCTGGTGATATTGTCACCTGTATGAATTCTCTGATGCTTATTTAAATGAGATTTCTGAAGAAAACACTTCTCACACTGATCACATTTGTAGGGCTTTTCACCTGTCTGAATTTTCTCATGTCTATATAAATACAATTTCTTATTAAAACCCTTCTCACAGTGAACACCTGTAGGTGTTTTTACCCGTTTTAATTTTCTGGTGCCTCCTTAAATTAGATTTACAAACAAAACACTTCCCACACTGAGTACATGTGTAAGGCTTTTCACCTGTATGAATTATGTGATGGATGTTTAAATCACCGTTCCTTAAAAAACACTTTCCACACTGATCACATGTGTAGGGCTTGTCACCTGTATGAATTCTCTGATGCTTATTTAAATGAGATTTCTGAAGAAAACACTTCTCACACTGATCACATTTGTAGGGCTTTTCACCTGTATGAATTTTCTGATGCTTATTTAAATGAGATATCTGAAGAAAACACTTCCCACATTGAGTACATATATAGGGTTTTTCACCTGTATGAATTCTCTGATGGACAGTTAAACTAGATTTTTGAACAAAACACTTCCCACACTGAGTACATTTGTAGGGCTTTTCCCTTGTATGAATTCTCAGGTGCACGTTGAAAGCAGATGAATTCGTAAAAGACTTTTCACACGGAGTACATTTGTATGGCTTTTCACCCATATGAATTCTCTGGTGAGTAATGAATTGACATTTCTGAAGAAAACACTTCCCACACTGAGTACATGTGTAGGGCTTTTCACCCGTATGAATTCTCTGATGGACAATTAAATGATTTTTTTGAACAAAACACTTACCACACTGAGTACAATTGTAAGGCTTTTCACCTATATGAATTCTCTGGTGGGTAATGAATTGACATTTCTGAAGAAAACACTTCCCACACTGAGTACATTTGAAGGGCTTTTCACCAGCATGAATTCTCTGATGTTTGCTCAAACCAGATTTTGCTGAAAAACACTTGCCACACTGATCACATTTGTAAGGTTTTTCACCAGTATGAATTCTCTGATGTTTGGTTAAATCAGTTTTCGTGAAGGAACACTTCCCACACTGATCACATTTGTAAGGCTTTTCACCTGTATGAATTCTCTGATGTTTGTTTAAATAAGATTTCTGAAGGAAACGCTTCCCACACTGAGAGCATTGGTGGGGCTTTTCACCGGTATGGTTTCCCTTGTCTTGGATTAACTCTGATGGCTCATTAAGGCATCTCGCATGCTGGGTGGAACGGTCCTGTTCTTTCCCTGGTTTCCTGCAGTGTGGATTTGACTCTCCTGCACACTGCCATGGTTCAGTCTGGTCTTTGTGAACAACACCAGCTCCATTAAGCACAGTGTTCATGAGATCACTCACTACCATTTCACTGGATTCACACTTCACTTCATCAGATTTAATGTCATCACATTTAATGTCCTGCAGGACACTGATGTGTTCGGCCTTAATGTAGCCTTCATCATCAGTCTCTGTTTTGATTTGGTCAGGATGCAGATGGGTTACATATCCCAGCTCTGTAAAGTCTAGGCTCTCTGTCTTAATAAGATCCCCAGTGTTGGTGGGACCCAGATCAGGTTCTGTTTTTATCAATGGTGAGTCAGTGTGGTGTACAGCACTGACCCCACTGTGTGCTGTAACACACTCTGGCTCCAGTGTGTTGAGTCCTGGTGTAGTACACTCAGTCTCTGACTCTGCCATGTGGACAGACTCCAGTCCACTGAGTTCCTCTTCTTTCAGTCTGATCCTGTGCTGCTCAGTGAGCTCTGGTAGTGTTGTCTCAGTGTCCTGTCTCAGACAGACTCCTGCCTGCATCATACTGCTGCTCAAAGGTGTGCAGAAGTGCAGCTCCTGGAGGGAAACAGGGGAAGAGATTTAGCCTGAAACTGGTGTAACCACATCAGATGACAAGTGAAGACAACAGAATCAATTTTAATCCGTGGTTTGGTCTTTCCTCCAGATTTTATTTCATGATATTTATTCATATGGTGTCATAAGCTTTATTCCTATAATACTTATTTGCCTTCATTCCTTTTTTCACAGAGCAATTTTCAGTAACTATGTCGATAGAATGTCCATTGCTTTCTTCTCTGGAGGAATTTTGTCCATTCTGCCATTGTATACTACTACAAAAGTAATTGTACACCTTAATGTTATTATCTATGTTTTTGTTTTGGCTTTCTCAAACACGATTAACCCAAGTACGAGAGGCTCTGATCAGTATCAGTAACATCGTTGTAGAGAAACCCCATCCGTGTCTTAGAAAATTCTGTATAATTTCAGCTCATCAAAGAACCGTCTACAGACATTTCATTGAAGGGAAGTGAACCTCATTCACTCGAATCGACAACCCTCCGAACCTCATTCACTCGAACTGAGAACCCTCCGACTGTCACTCAGCAGATTTGGTTTCAGTATTTGACAAAAAAAAACTTCAATGAATGGACCTGAATTAATATATTATTTAGTATATAAGATGCTATTATTGTGATTATTGCACCTTTTCTTTATGATGTTCTCGACCTTCTTGCTGTCTGAGGAGAGCTGCACAGAGGGGGAAGTTGAAACACACAGGAGGGCGACAGACGGGGCAAGTAGTAACGCTTTTTTCAGGATAAAAAGTATTGTACTGTTTAGTACGTTGTATAGTTTAATAAGCAGTATGTTACACCTCACAAGACCCATAATATCATTTAGTTTCCATATTGGCTTTTGGAGTCTCAAAATGCAGTTTTCCAAAAGAAACTGCCAAGACATAAATGAGAAAAAACAATGCAGAATGCAAATCCTTGGTGATATTGTCCTCAATTTGAAAGGGGATTTGTTTAGTGTTGTGACTAGGCTCCAATTTGTTTCTAAGCACACCAGCCACAGCTAGAATAATCTGTAAACTTATGTAAGAATTGGTCCCATACATTTGAACATTTTTTAAATATGAAAAATTCTACAGGTCTTGGAGGACTTGTCAAGATAGACGTGACCATGAACCCCAGTACACACCAGGATATTCTTTTTTAAATAACCCCCCACCCTTAATGAACTTACAAGATTTCCATTTTCATTTAAAAATTAAACTGTTAAATGTAATTCACTGATGGTTTTCTGCTTATATAAATACACATATCATATAATGTGAAGTGTTTATAGACACATTTACACAGTTTATACAGTCATGAAAAAACAGGTTGGAATTTAAAATTCCAATCTTACCCATATTCATTCCATTGATTTGATTTCTTGGGTGGAAATGCCAAGTTCATTCAATTTAAACGATCCCAAGTGCGTGTTAAACAGTCTATTAGTAACAGTACGTCGTTCTTAGGTGAACGAAACGAATGTCATCACCTCTCCGTGCAAGTGAATAGGTTCTTTAGAAAAATAAAAATAGAGCGTCTAGTAGTCAGCGGCGACCCGCAGGCAGATTGTCTCACACAGCTAAAAGCCTCTGCACCATTGAACTGTATCCGTAGATAACCAACCGACAGGAAAAATCTCTTCTTCGCCTTTGATTTCATTGGCGGACTTAAATCATTTAGGTGCATTACCGCCACCTACTTGACTGGAGTGCAGCCCCCCCAAAAGCGCCATATTATACATGCTATCGATGTCAAACGCTTTTTGACTGTTAAAGATACGACTGAACTAGCGTAAAAAGCTCATGATTTAATTGAGTCGGGGTAACTGAAGGACAGTTGAATGGAATTGTCCATACGTGGCCTATGATATGTACAGTGTACTTTCACTCCATGGTGTGCCCAGCGCATATCCATGTCATACAGAGTTTAATGAAACTCGCCAAATATGTATTACATTACATTAAATGGCATTTAGCAGACGCTCTTATCCAGAGCGACGTACAACGCAGTGCAGATCAAACGCATTTATTGACGAATTAAATAAATTTGCTCTCAGCAAGCAAGACACAGTTCAGCCAAAGTGGGGTAAACATTTTTTTACACACCTTCGTATTCCGCAAGAAACATACCCTGCTGCTAGGAAAGACATCATAGCACGTCACATAGCATACAGTTTCTCCTTCAATGTTCTTACATGTTGATTTGGCATGAAAAATGGAAAGAAGCATATCACAAACTGTTGTTAACTCTAGACTATAGTACATTACAGGCAGCCATTTGGTCTACATGGCAGTGCTCACTATTTGCAGTGATAGGAGAGTGATTAGGTTCCAATAGCTCTATCCACCTAATCATCTCATGTACATGGATACACAATCCCTTTGCAACCAACCCACATTGACTCCCGGCATCATTACTGCAAAAGAGAATGTAGTTCTAGGTTGGCTTAAGAAGGATTTCAAAATGAGCTGACAAGCCAACTAAATTAAAACAAGTAGCTTGTTACCCAATTAACCATCACTGGCCATTTTTAAAAGCAGTGTGGTAAGAATTAAACAATGTATTTTTTGGAAAACACATTATTTAATAATCGCCCATTACATACAGTAAGTGACAACATCAAAACCTGTGACGCCGGCTTTAATTTAGCATTACCACCATGATACGCTACAGACCATGATACGCTACAGACTGCCCAACCTGGTGAGTTGTCTTCTTGTGGGGGCTGAGGAAGAGGAGTGTGGGAGGGTTGTGTGGAAGTCCTGGTGGAGCGATGAACCAGCACATCTTTTATATCTTTTGTCATTGCCCATACATCCGCTTTACTTCCCTGTTGATGTTGCAACATGGAGGGGAGCACAGTTTCTTTAAGGAATTCCAGTAAATAAACTGCTCAAAAAAATTAAGGGAACACTTAATCGTCACAGTGTAACACCAAGTCAGTTAAACTTCAGGGATATCTGAGATCTGTTGTTGAAGTTTGATCAAAGTGCTTTTGTTTTAGAATAATGATGAAGTTTGATTGAAAAGCTGTTTAGTACTACAATGATAATATAAACAAGTCATAATGTTTAGGGCATCATTTTAATGCTGTTAGGCAGCACAAGTTATTAAAACTGCGTGTCTGTTCAAACATATTGAGCTGTAAAAGAGCTCTTTGTGCACACAAAGTACAAGGAGTACACTTAATCTGGTGTTTTAAAAGTCATGACATTAGTTCCAAAATGTTTTGATTTAGCGAGTGCAGGCTAAGCAGTGTGTGTCTTTGCGGGGAAATGTTTTGATACGGTGACTCATTGCAGAGACGAGACGAGGGGTTAAGACAGCTCAGCTGTCATAGAGTGACAGAAAATATTAAGGCGGGTTAAGAGAGACAATGTGATGTTTGTATGACAAATGATTGGTTAGCTATATTGTATAAAGTCTAGGATACTTCCTACCGTTACTTTCTCACTTTGGATGACATATAATGTAATTTACATTTGCTGTCCCATGAAACTTCCCCAATTTAAGACTCAGCCAACCAAATAGCATGCTTTGCCAGCATGTCAGCCCTGCGCCCCAACATGAGATTACAATTTCTCATAAAAGCCTCTCCCCAGAAAACTGAGCAGTGTGAAGCTAGCGACAAAAAAGACTTTCCAGAAGGTCTGACAATTTTAAAAATAAAACTGCCAATGATAAAAACGGTATTATATAATGGAATTAAGCTATACTTCCAAGTACAGTTTTCCGAAAAATATAAACTATATTATTATTTGGGCCTAACAACTTACATTTTAAACAGACATCGTAAAACATTGTAAAACTATTCATTTTCTTTTAGAATAGATTAATAAAATTACATGTAAATAATCCATTTTTGTTCTATAATTTTAATTAGCACATTAACATCAAGGAAAGGTTTAAAATACATTTGAAGAATTAGAGTAATTTAAAATGCATCCCTTCAACCACTCTATGGACACTTTATAACATTAACTATACAACTTAAATAAACATCATGCAAATTTGTGAGAAGGTTAGAGAACGCTTTTTGGCCATTCCTCCAAGTAGAATTTTTATGAATCATTGATATCCTTTGCACTTATGCCCCCAGGGAGCCAATCATTCTGGAGCCCACTGAATATCAAGCTTTTCTGCCTCCCCTGCACATAGAAGATATCAGGACATTTTGAAAAGCTTGGTCCATCCACTATTACATTATTTGCATTTGTCAGACACTCATATCAGAGCGCCGTACAGTTGATTAGACTAAGCAGGAGACAATCCTCCCCTGGAGCAATGCAGGGTTAAGGGCCTTGCTCAAGGGCCCAACGGCTGTGCGGATCTTATTGTGGCTACACCGGGATTAGAACCACTGACCTTGCGTGTCCTAGTCATTCATCTCAACCACTACGCTACAGGCCACCTGATTGAAATATGGTGGTACTTATATCAAATAATCATCACAGAAAACGTGGCTGGGGTTTGACCTTGCGGTACCTACCAGCCTACCCTGGATCCCTCCGTCATCCAGAACTACCGCCCGGTATCTCTTCTTCCTTTTCTTTCTAAAACCATAGAACGAGCTGCTTCTACTCAACTTTCTTCTTTCTTTTCTAACAACAACCTGCTAGACCCCCATCGGTCCGGCTTCGGATCGGGCCACTCGACAGACTCTCCGTCAGTGAGTCGCTCCATGCCGCACGAGCGGCCTCCCTCTCCTCTGTCCTCATTCTTCTAGATCTCTCTGCTGCCTTCGACACTGTGGATTACTCCATCCTCCTGTCCGCCCTGTCAGCAACGGGCATCTGTGGCACAGCCCTGGACTGGATTGAGTCCTACCTCTCTGATCGCTCCTTCCAGGTTGCCTGGGCTGGTACGGTATCGACACCTCGGCCCCTTGCCACAGGAGTTCCCCAGGGCTCAGTCCTAGCCCCGCTTCTTTTTTCTCTTTACACTCATTCCCTTGGCCCTGTGATCACTGCACATGGGCTATCCTACCACTGATGATGATACCCAACTCTTCATCTCGTTTCCACCATCTGATACACAGGTTTCTGCCCGTATCTCTGCTTGCCTGAGTGACATCCAGAGCTGGATGGACAACCACTATCTAAAGCTCAACCCAGGCAAGACTGAAATTATATTCATCCCTGCTAATACCTCTCCCCACCTGGATCTCTCCATTTCCCTCGGCGATACCACACTCACGCCATCACCCAGTGCAAGGAACCTCAGCGTGGTGATGGACAGCAGACTGTCCCTTTCCGAGAACATTGCGGCGGTGACCCGGTCATGCAGGTTCTTCCTATACAACATACGGAGAATATGCCCCTTTCTCACCCCCTACTCGACCCAGCTCCTGGTCCAAGCGATGGTTCTGTCCCGCCTGGACTACTGCATTTCCCTCTTGGCTGGCCTCCCAGCGTCCGCCATCAGACCCCTCCAACTTATCCAGAATGCAGCAGCTCGTCTGGTCTTCAACCTTCCCAAATACTCACACGTCACCCCCTGCTTACTTCCCTCCACTTGCTGCCTCTCATGGCTCGCATCAAATTCAAAACATTGGTGCTAGCCTTCCAAGCAGTTAAAGGGTTTTCCCCAGCTTACCTACAAAAAATTATCGGACCCTACACCCTGCCAGACCTCTTCGTTCAGCCTCCACAGGCCGCTTGGCACCTCCCCCTTTCCGAACCTCCACCTCACGCTCACGACTACTGTCTGTTCTGGCTCCACGGTGGTGGAATGAACTCCCCGTTGAGGTCAGAACTGTAGAATCTCTCCCCACCTTCAAGCGCAAACTGAAGATGCACCTCTTCAAGCAGCACCTCTCCCCATCCCTCCCTACCTCCCTGTGAACCTTAATTGTTGTCTTTGTGATTTACGTAGTGTTTCGGTATTTTTAGTTGACTAGGTAAGCAGTATTTGGATAGTTAAGTTTGGTCACTTTTACTTTGTTGTTTGTTTGTTGATTTGTTGATAAAAAATAAATAAAATAAAAAATTGGCCCTGGTCCTTATCTTTGTTGTACGGGTACCAATTGAAATTGTACTTCCCTCTAGGGTCTTTCAGCGCACTTACCCCTGGTTATGGGTATGCACTTTGTTGTACGTCGCTCTGGATAAGAGCGTCTGCCGAATGCCAATAATGTAATGTAATGTAATGTACCTTGGTGAATTGCAGCTTGGTGATAGCATGAAATATACCAAGCTCGGCTGCCTCCCCTGGATACTGAACATTCACTCGTACAAGTAGTTAATAGGAATACACAGTAATTTCACTAAGCATACCAGGGTTGGACTGAAGGACAATGCTTTTTATTATGTGTGACATCATATCAATGTTGTGAAGTGAATACAATGGGATATGTTCCGGAATGAACGATATCTGCGCTTTGAAAATGATGAACATCCCGCCCACCCAAGTATTTTTCCTGCTTCATAAGCTCACAGCTTGTGAAATGAAACTATGAACTATGTTTAACCACTGTTTTTTCACGACTGTATAAACTGTATAAATGTGTCTACAAACACTTCACACACATATTATATGATATGTGTATTTACTTGTGAGCTAGTAAATCCTAACATAATTCAGGCATTTATGTCAAAGATGTTGGAATCAATGATATGTGATCATGGAACATCATATTTGATGTTGAAAAGTTGGTCCACTGTAGATCACTTTTCCCTTTTTTGGATGTAGCCTAATCAGCTTCAACCCTGAACCAAAATGGGCATTTAAAAGCCTCCAGAAGAAGAAGACCACATTCCACCCCAGTAGAGGGCGGTAATAATGGTTCTAATTCCGCCAATGACGAAGAAGAGATTTTTCCCGTTGTTTTTTTTAAATGTTTTTTTTAAATCTGTGGATACAGTTCAATGGTGGAGAGGCTTTTATATGAAATGGCCAGAAAACCTGCTTGCTAGCAGCCGCGGATTAATAGTTTATTTTTCTTTCTTTTTCTCAAGAACCAATTCAGTTACACGGATAGGAGCTGATGACATTCGTTTCGTTCACCTAAGAACGACGTAGCTACCGTTACTAATAGACTGTTTAACACGCACTTGGGATCGTTTCGTGGAATTGTCTTTATATATTTTATTTTAAATGGCGAGCTTTCTATGTGGTACTTTCATTCGTACCTCGACTGTTTCCACAAGATCTGTTGACTAGATTGCAATTGCCCTGGTAAGTAGCTAACGATAACGATACAGACCTTGGATGAAGCCGTAGGTTAGGTAAATTGTTCTCCTACTAAATTAGCTAAGTACGCTTAAATACTATTATGTGTTATCGAACCATTGTTGAATAATTTACAAACATCTCACAAGAAACGTATTTAGTTTCATTTATGAATTTATTGTCGTATTTTCTTGTGCATCCAACGATTGAATTGAATGCTTTCAATTCCTGCTCTGTAGGTGTAGTCTTGCTCGGCTAGTTTGCCAGTAAGCTCGCAGCAGGTTACCACGATCACACTCCCTCATGACAACCCTCAAATTCAAAATAACGTCTTAGCCTGATTTAGCCTAAATTATTCTGATTGGTAACTTTTACAGTTTTTTACAATCGTTTTCACACTTGTCTCAATACCATGTCCACTTTTTCAAAACTCTTCACACTGTGTGCTTTTGAAACACACCAGAGCACATCAGTTAACCTTTGGTGCAAAATGCACTTCAACCACCAAAACACTTAATATTTCACCCAAAAGTGACTCTTGCTGCCATAACTATAGCACATGCTTTCTCCCATAAGACTACTTTGTCACTCACTGTACAATGAACTACAAAACACAAACAACTTGGAGCATTGCTAAATACATATATTATGTGTTTCCCTTTCCTCTATTTTTGCATCCACAAATATTTCAAGCCAAGTAGCTAAAGAAACTTTTGATCTGTTGGTTTGCCTCTCACAATAGTCATGACTGAGTGTGGTAAATTTACAGTAAACTGTAAATGAATGAATGTTTTACTATATTGGAATCCCAGAATAACAATTTTTACTGTGTAATGTAAAACAATATATGATAAAGAAACAAATCACAAAAGCAACAGTATTCTTCAGAGCGTTTACAGTATTTAGACGTTTGTTCTCACAGTGCAATATACTGTAATTCAGAAAAGAAAAATACAATACAATCAATTACGCAATACATTACAGTCAATAACAAATACATACCAAAAAGCTATATTTTCACTATATAGGCCTACAGTAATTTGCACATATATTGTCTGCCTATCAGTATCAGAAATCTACTGTTGGCCTGGCCCATCCATCCTGTCCTCTGCCTTTGGCCATAGATTTTCATCAACATCACTCCGTATGTTATCTCTTGCTATACACCAAAGAAAACATCTCTCTGCGTGCCTTTTCCAGCCCTGGATGTGTTCCATTGTTATGTCCATACACCCAGCAGCCATTGCATCTAGAAGTGACATCTGTTCATGTGGGTGGTGGTCCTAAACCTTCACATATACCTTCATAAACTTCATATTGTTCCTTGACACCCTCAGAGTTCCTGTCAAAGGGGACAGTGTACAACTGATCTGATGTTTCTGTAGCACTCTTGAAATGGTTGTAGTGCAACATTGTCAATGTTTGGAAATATGTTATTGTCTGCGATTATGTTGTTGCATATTTCTCTTAGCCTGATGCTGTTGTTGACAATGACCATCCCAACTATTGTATCCTCTTGTTAAGGCATAAACATTCTTCCCCTTCCCCCAGTGTGACTGTGTGAGGTAACCGCTGGGTCCTGTAGTGAGTCAAAGACAAATGTGCACTGATGCATCTGCTTTTTCTGGAGACATCTCAAATCACAGTACTGCTGGAATATACACATCAATTGAACTCCTTCAGTCAGAATTCTGTAAATACTGTATAGTACCTGTTGGTTTGCCTGAACATCCTCACTATTGAAGCCACTGTGGATCTAGGCAAGTTTGGTTGAACCCTCAACCTGCTTCCCTCAGGGACAGACCGTGATTTACCACATGATCAATGACTGTGGCTCTGATTTCATCAGACACAACTGTTCTTGCTCTTCCGCGACGTCATCTTCCTCTGTTTCTGGCTGCATCCATTTTCCCCACCAAGGCTAAAGAATGCAAATGCCAATCCAAAGGTGGCACAAACAACAAACACCTGGGTAGATTGTTCACTGAAATGACAGCTAGGTGTTTCAACAGTACATATACAGCAGTAATAGTGGAAAAATCTCTTCAGTGACAACTACATCTATATTTACCCTATATACATGCACATTTCAATGCAAGTATGATCACTTTTGTATAGATGGTAACAAGGCTGCAAACAAAAAAATGGAATTTAAATTAGAATTTGCTGTATTTTTACAAACTTTTGCTGGTAGTGAACACTGACTGAGAGAGGTATTCATGAATTTTGGAAGAAGTGGTGATTGAATGCCTTTAGTATGAAAGCAATGCAAAAATATCCACTGTTTAGTTCAAATAGTCTAATGATATGGTGAATGTGTAATACAGAATGGTTAGGGTTCAAAGCCAACCTCAGATTCGGACAAATCTCATTATGTAGACTAGCCATGTTTAAATACCCTGTGTGATTTAAATAATTTGATGAAAACCACAAGGTTGAGAAGTTATCCATTGTCTGCTATCGACATGGTTTTACATATGACCTTTTTTAGCCAAATTGCATGTTCTCGTGTGTTTTGATATGTTAACCGCGGTTTTATAGCACCTTCAACACCTACATAATCCCCTTTGCAAGGGATGTCATTTTCCACAAAAAGGCCAAATCGGGGATAAAAATGGATTCATATATCTTCACTTGTCAGCTGATGCGGTTAGACCAGTTTCAGGCTAAATCTCTTCCCCTGTTTCCCTCCAGGAGCTGCACTTCTGCACACCTTTGAGCAGCAGTATGATGCAGGCAGGAGTCTGTCTGAGACAGGACACTGAGACAACACTACCAGAGCTCACTGAGCAGCACAGGATCAGACTGAAAGAAGAGGAACTCAGTGGACTGGAGTCTGTCCACATGGCAGAGTCAGAGACTGAGTGTACTACACCAGGACTCAACACACTGGAGCCAGAGTGTGTTACAGCACACAGTGGGGTCAGTGCTGTACACCACACTGACTCACCATTGATAAAAACAGAAACTGATCTGGGTCCCACCAACACTGGGGATCTTATTAAGACAGAGAGCCTAGACTTTACAGAGCTGGGATATGTAACCCATCTGCATCCTGACCAAATCAAAACAGAGACTGATGATGGAGGCTACATTAAGGCTGAACACATCAGTGTCCTGCAGGAAATTAAATGTGATGATATTAAATTTGATGAAGTGAAGTTTGAATCTGGTGAAATATTAGTGAGTGATCTCATGAACACTGTGCTTAATGGAGCTGGTGTTGTTCACCAAGACCAGACTGAACCATGGCAGTGTGCAGGAGAGTCAAATCCAAACTGCTGGAAACCAGGGAAAGAACAGGACCGTTCCACCCAGCATGCGAGATGCCTTAATGAGCCATCCGAGTTAATCCAAGACAAGGGAAGCCATACCGGTGAAAAGCCCCACCAATGCTCTCAGTGTGGGAAGTGTTTTTTAAAAGCATCTGTTTTACAGAGACACCAGAGAGTTCATACAGGCGAAAAGCCCTACAGATGTTATCAGTGTGAAAAGAGTTTTTCAGTGAAGGCTGTTTTGAAGGTCCATCAGAGAATTCATGCAGGGGAAAAGCCCTACAAATGTAATCACTGTGGCAAGGGTTTTATTCTGAAATCACATTTAGACAGACACCAGATAATTCATACAGGTGAAAAGTCCTACATGTGTACTCAGTGTGAGAAGTGTTTTTTCACAAAAGCTGACTTAAACAAACATCAAGTAATTCATACAGGTGACAAGCCATACACATGTACCCAGTGTGGGAAGTGTTTTCTTCGGAAATCTAATTTAATTACACACCAAAGAATTCATACTGGTGAAAAGCCCTACACATGTACTCAGTGTGGGAAATGTTTTCTCATGAAAAATTATTTAACTGACCATCAGAGAATTCATACAGGTGAAAAGCCTTACAAGTGTGATCAGTGTGGGAAGTGTTTTTTCAAGAAAAGGGTTTTAGCCAACCATCAGAGAATTCATACAGGTGAAAAGCCCTACAAATGTGATCAGTGTGGGAAGTGTTTTCTTCGGAAATCAAATTTAAGTAGACACCAAATAATTCATACAGGTGAAAAGCCCTATAAATGTGATGATTGGGAAGTGTTTCATTTGTAAATCTCCAAAAGATACAGCGCTTTATCCAAAGCGCTGTACAATTGATGATTTTCATTCACCCAGTCATACTCACACTCACACCAACGGTTTTTGGCTAGAGTTCCTAGAGTTCATTTCAAGTGTGGCATCTGCATTTGGAATATTGCATAACATTACATGTCATTTGGCTGCCACTTTTATCTGAAAAATGCAGGGTTAAGGGCCTTGCTCAAGGGCCCAATGGCTGTGTGGATCTTATTGTGGTTAGATCAGGGATTGATCTACCGACCTTGCGAGTCCCAGTCATGTACCATAAACCACTATGCTGTTGCTGTTGACTCTGTCATTGTCAGTGAAGCTGAAAAAATAGCCAACTGACTGGCACAAACTGTTTTTTGTACCAGAGTACCAAGTATTTTGGACTGTCATTTCTGATTCCTTAATAAATGTAATTTTCTTGTGCTTTAAAGAAATGTCTGCTGTGATGGAAATGACAGAAATGTATTTGTTTGGAAAGAATTTTTGAGCAGCTGCTTGGATATGAAAATAAACATGGTAACTAAAAGAAACCCAAGTGTGTTTCTCTGTTTTGTTGGCAATTGTGGAAAGATGTGCTGGTTCACTGCTCCACCAGGACTTCCACACAACACAATCTGAGTTAGTTCACTGGGAGGTGTGCTGGCAGCCTTCCTGAAGCTGGGTTCTGAGTTAGTTCACTGGAAGGAGTGCTGGCAGCCTTCCTGAAGCTCGGTTCTGAGTTAGTTCACTGGAAGGAGTGCTGGCAGCCTTCCAGTAGCTTGGTTCTGAGTTAGTTCACCGGAAGGAGTGCTGGCAGCCTTCCTGTAGCTCGGTTAGTTCATCGCAGAAAAGGGATGTGTTCCGAGCACAAAACTCTGGTTCAGACGCAAATAAAGCTTGTATTGTTTTTCTGCTCGAAGACAAAACAACCATATTTGTAGGGCTATAAGGAGAGATGAAGCAAGAGACAGATTTCTAGTGCAATAGTTATATCTAGTAACATTTCTTCACTGCTGTTCGTCATACAAAATTGTGTATAAAGTCATAACACTTATCTTTTATACATTGACTGCACACAGTACACCAAGTGTGGTCTAACAAGAGTATTGTATGAGGTAACTTCCTTGGACTTGGACTCAATACTCCTAGCTATGTATCCAAGCATCCTATTGGCCTATTTTACTGCTACCGCACATGAACTATTACCCCCAAGTCTTTTTCAACTTGAGCACTATCCAGTTTTGTACCCCCCATGAAGTAATCCTGCCTTACATTTTTATTTCCCACATGTAGAACTTTACATTTTGTTGTCTTGAATTTCATATGCCAGATTTCTGACCACTTATGGATCCTGTTTAAGTCTTCCTGGATTACTTTAGTACAGTCCATACTGTTAGCTAAACCTATTTATGTATCATCTGCTCTAATTTAACTAAATTACTTTCAATGCCCGTGTCTAGATCATTTATGTAAATGAGGAAGAGCAGTACCCCCAGCGCCGACCCCTGTGGGACTCCACTTCCCACAATACCCTGCTTGGATAAGGCCCCTCCTACGACTACTCTTTGTGTTCTATCCTGTAACCAATAAATAAAATCAATGTTGGAATGTAAAAATAATTCATGAAAACTGAACAAAATTGTTTCATTTATATGATAGCTAATGTAACGTTAATGTTAGATGTCAGTACCCTCCCCTAATGTTAGCTAGCCAACATCATTAACATGCATAACCAAGTGGTGCGGATGTAGTAAATTTTGAGAAAAAATCACCAAGCAGCATGATCATTCCACGGTCAAAGTCAGTTAGATCACATTCTGATAGTTGACGTGAACATAACCTGAAGCTCCTGACTGGTATCTGTATGACTTTATGCATTGCACTGCTGCCACACGATTGGCTGATTAGATCATCGCATGAATAAGTAGGTGTACAGGTGTTACTGATAAAGTGTTTGGTGAGTGTATGTCTTCCGTAACAGCAGGGTATGTTTGATTCGGCGGTCTGTAGCGTAGTGGTTAAGGTAAAGGGACTGGTAAAGGTAAGGTAAACTGGGACACGCAAGGTCGGTGGTTCTAATCCCCGGTGTGCCCCCACAATAAGATCCGCACAGCCAATGGGCCCTTGAGCAAGGCCCTTAACCCTGCATTGCTCCAGGGGAGGATTGTCTCCTGCTTAGTCTAATCAACTGTATGTCGCTCTGGATAAGAGCGACATTAATGTAATGTAATTCAAAGAGTACGGGAATACGAAGGCGTGTAAAACATGTTATTAGCGGCCTGTATCGTAGTGGTTATGGTACATGACTGGGACAGGCAAGGTTGGTAGTTCGATCCTCTGTGTAGCCACAATAAGATCCACACCCTTTGGGCCCTTGAGCAAGGTCCTTAAGCATTGCTCCAGGGGAGGATTGTCTCCTGCTTAGTCTAATCAACTGTACGTTGTCTGGACAAGAATGGCATTAATGTAATGTACCCCACATTTCTGGACCAGTGTCCTGACTGTTGTGAGGAAATGTATCTCATTGGTAAAAATAAAAAAAAACCCATCAGATACTGAAAATGTATGGGGAGTTTCAGTGATGAGCAAAAGGGTGAAACTGTTTATAACATGAATATGCACTGGGCACAACATGGAGTGAAGCTCCTACGCTGTATCATGGGCCAAGAATTTTCCTTCAGTTATCCTGGCTCAATGAAATAATGAGCATTTTACGCGAATACCAGTTCAGTTATATCTTAAACAGTAAAGGGTTTGATTTTGTGACACAAAAACTGTTGTGGAAGGGGATAATAAGGGCTTTTGGGGCGGCTCACTCCAGTCCAGTAGGTGGCGGTGAATGAGCCTTACAATACCCGAAGAAGAAGAACATATTTTTATCCGTGGATATCGTTGCACTTACAGTTCAAGGGACAATGGTGGAGAGGCTTTTATGTGAGATGGCCAGAAAACCTGCCTGCTAGCAGCCGCGGTCGAATAAACTTTCTTCTTTTTTCCTTTTCTAAAGAACCAATTCAGTTACGGAGTGGAATGAATGACTTTCGTTTCGTTCATCTAACAACGACCTACTGTGTTTAACACACTTGAGATTTTTTAAATGGAATTAATTTGGCTTATCAACACAAGAAATCAAATCAATGGAATAAATATGGGTAAGGTTGGAATTGTCTATGTACTTTTTTCATTCTATGCGGTATTTCATTAGTCGCACGACTGTTTCCACAAGTTTCCCCGTTGTCATGAGATTTCTTCTTACCGTGAGAAGTCCCTACCTCTTTACATTTCGCTAGATATGCGTCAAGCTAATTGCTATCTTCGTTTTGGTCGAAGCACATTCGACACGCGAGGTCCTTAGATTATTCTTTTATTTTTTGTTAACCGATAATCAAGACGAGTGCCTGACCCGCAAACGTGGTCTACAAATTTGTTTACACGGCGGAAGTTGTTTCGAATAATACCGTTTTTGAAAAACGAAGATTAGTCACCACTTTAGATTTTTTTTTTCCCTTCAAAACACACTTTGAGGCTCAGGCACTTCGTGCTCGCGCTGTACTAAAACTCCTTCTTATCGTGCAAAATTCCCTACCCGTAACGTTAGCCTACACATAAGCTGTTGTCTCCGAAATTGTGAATTTACAACAAGAGTGACATTATCGGTCCACGCTATTTATTTACACGCTGTTTATTTACAGGGTGTAATGCTTTTCAGTCTCATGTTTTAGATTAGTTAGCTTAGCCTACTCGCTCTCATGGTCATGCTACATTACATCAGGTTAGTCGCATGAACACAGAACAGGTGGAAGCAGCTTCATTACGCTGCTCGTAACTGGAACCGTGTGCAGGACGCATGAAAACTGGAATTGGGTAAATTCCTTCCCCAATTGTTTACTTTTTGTACAGATGTGCACAAATTGCAAAGTGTTATTTTTATATTCTATAGTGTAAAGTGTATTAATCACAAAAAAAACTTCGTTTTTGCCGAAAGCCTCAAAAGACAGGAAATGAAATTGATCAGCCCAAACGAAACATCAGCCTCATTTGTATTTGGCTCACTATCTAACAAGAGCTGAAGAAAATCACTTGCAAGCCTCCATATCTCTTAAGCGGATGTCATTTACTCGCAAAAAGTGGAATTTTGACGTTCATTGATGATAAATTCGTAGTTGAATTGAATCCTCAACCAAAGGTTTTGTTTTTATAGCTAGCATGTATAATGATGCGAATTGGGAATAAAAATTGATTCAGTTGTCTTCACTTGTCAGCTGATGTGGTTACACCAGTTTAAGGCTAAATCCCTTCCCCTGTTTCCCTCCAGGAGCTGCACTTCTGCACACCTTTGAGCAGCAGTATGATGCAGGCAGGAGTCTGTCTGAGACAGGACACTGAGACAACACTACCAGAGCTCACTGAGCAGCACAGGATCAAACTGAAAGAAGAGGAACTCAGTGGACTGGAGTCTGTCCACATGGCAGAGTCAGAGACTGAGTGTACTACACCAGGACTCAACACACTGGAGCCAGAGTGTGTTACAGCACACAGTGGGGTCAGTGCTGTACACCACACTGACTCACCATTGATAAAAACAGAACCTGATCTGGGTCCCACCAACACTGGGGATCTTATTAAGACAGAGAGCCTAGACTTTACAGAGCTGGTATGTAGAACCCATCTGCATCCTGACCAAATCAAAACAGAAACTTATCCGGGTCACACACACACTGGGTATCTTAAGACAGAGAACCTAGAAGTTACAGAGCTGGGATATGTAACCCATCTGCATCCTGACCAAATCAAAACAGAGACTGATGATGAAGGCTACATTAAGGCCGAACACATCAGTGTCCTGCAGGACATTAAATGTGATGATATTACATCTGATGAAGTGAACACTGTGCTTAATGGAGCTGGTGTTCACCAAGACCAGACTGAACCATGGCAGTGTGCAGGGGAGCCAAATCCACACTGCAGGAAACCAGGGAAAGAACAGGACTGTTCCACCCAGCATGTGAGATGCCTTAATGAGCCATCAGAGTTAATCCAAGATGAGGGAAACCGTAATTGTGAAAAGCCCCACCAATGCTCCCTGTGTGGGAAGCGTTTTCCTCTTGAATCTCATTTGAATAACCAGAACATTCATTCAGAGGAAAAGCCGAACACGTGTAGTCTGTGTGGGAAGTGTTTTACCACAGCATCTGTTTTACAGAGGCACCAGAGAATTCATACAGGTGAAAAACCTTACAAATCTAATCGGTGTGGGAAGGGTTGTAAACAGAAATCGCATGTAATCAGACACAAGAAAATTCATACAGATGAAAAGCCCTACAAATGTGATCAGTGTGGGAAGTATTTTTCAGCGAAGGCCGTTTTGAAGGTCCATCAGAGAATTCATACAGATGAAAAGCCCTACAAATGTGGTCAGTGTGGGAAGTGCTTCTTAAGGAAAGCTGCTTTAACCAAACATCAGAGAATTCATTCAGGTGAAAAGCCCTATAAATGTCACCTGTGTGAGAAGTCTTTTGTTCTTAAATGTTATTTAAATATCCACCAGAGAATTCATTCAGGTGAAAAGCCCTATAAATGTCACCTGTGTGAGAAGTCTTTTGTTCATAAATGTTATTTAAATGTCCACCAGAGAATTCATACAGGAGAAACGCCCTACAAATGTGATCAGTGTGGGAAGTGTTTTAAACAGAAATCACATTTAATCAAACACAAGAAAATTCATACAGATGAAAGGCCCTACAAATGTGATCAGTGTGAGATGTCTTTTCTTAGTCAATCGAAGTTAAATACCCACCAGGTAATTCATGCAGGTGAAAAACCCTACAAATGTAATCAGTGTGGGAAGTCTTTTTCAGCAAAGGCCGGTTTGAAGGTCCATCAGAGAATTCATACAGGTGAAAAGCCCTACAAATGTCATCTGTGTGAAAAGTATTTTGTTCAGAAATGTTCTTTAACCAAACATCAGAGAATACATTCAGGTGAAAAGCCCTACAAATGTCATCTGTGTGAGAAGTCTTTTGTTCAGAAAGGCGATTTAAATATCCACCAGAGAATTCATACAGGGGAAACGCCCTACAAATGTGATCAGTGTGGGAAGTGTTTTCATAGTAAAAGTAACTTACAGTCTCATCAGACAAGTCATAAAAAAGAAAAGGCCTACTTGTGTACTCAGTGTGGGAAGTGTTTTTTTCGTAATTGTAATTTAATTATCCATCAGAGAATTCATACTGGTGAAAAGCCCTACACATGTACTCAGTGTGGAAAGTGTTTTATAGATAAGTCTGGTTTAAGCAAACATCAGAAAGTCCATACAGGGGAAAAGCCCAACTTGTGTACTCTGTGTGGGAAGTGTTTTACCACAACATCTGTTTTACAGAGACATCAGATAATTCATACAGGTGAAAAGCCATACAAATGCAATCAGTGTGGGAAGTGTTTTCAACAGAAATCACATGTAATCAGACACGAGAAAATTCATACAGATAAAGCCCTGCAAATGTGATCAGTGTGAGATGTATTTTCTTTGTAAATCTAAGTGAAATACCCACCAGATAATTCATGCAGGTGTAAGGCGGAAATAATTAACATCTGGTATCGAGATACATTTCATACCAAATAGAGTTTACTAGCATAGTTTCAATTACTCAAGGGAAAACTATATGTCCTCTCTGGTAATCATCTGTTTTTCCCTTCTAACAATCTAAAAATTCTAAAAATTCCAGATTTGACCACCCCTCCAGGTTAGTTTATGGCACTGCCGCCCGGTTCAAGAGTGTGATTTGGCATAAAAGAAGGGGAGACGAACCCATCAGGGAAGATCGTATCTGTCTTCCCACACATGTGCATTTTCTGTGTTTGTGTGTAGTTGAAGCAGGCTGGGTAAGATTATTGACTTTGTATTTGTATTTCTGTATTAATTGACTGTTGAATTCTAAGATAATGACCTACCTGCCTGTTAATAAATACTTATTTTTAACTTGCGTGATCTCTATGACTCTATTTTATCTTGTATCTTTTTCAGCCTAAATTACGACTGAATACTGAACAATTCTGACCAAAGAGCAACTGGTCAGTGGCCTGGTACTTTAGTGGAGTTCCAAAGTTGGGAAAGACAGCCAAATTCTGCCCATGAAACAGGATTGGTGGTGCATGGTTCTTGTAATTTGATGTGAAGAGAACCCATGGACGTTTCTACATCAAATTAGCTTTCAGGAGCCCTTTAAAAACTATGTATGTTAGTATAATATAAAATATAGTATAATAGTGCATGTATTGTGTTGGCTAGACCCCCAACCTCTGTGTTCCCCAACAAACTTAGATTCAGCAATAGTGCTAATCCCAGGAGCATATATTGAGTAATGGTGGCACAGGGAAGAGGCAGGAGTCGAGTGTAGCCACTCCAAACTTCACGCATGATTAAAACCACATTCTAAATTCTAGTTTCAAATGGAGTCAGATAACGAAGGTAAATTTATTGGCTCTATTGTGGCGATTCGCAGTCAGCCCAGACCAGTAGAGAGCAGAAGGCAGAGTGGTACAACTGTCTTTAACGTGGTTTATTTATTGGCTGATCAGTGTGGGAAGTGCTTCTTCAGGAAAGGTGAGTTAACCAAATGTCCGAGAATTCATTCAGATGGAAAGCCCTACAAATATAATATATATGATAAGTCTTTAGTTCAGAAATGTCATTTAAAAATCCACCAGAGAATTCAGGGGAAATGCACTACAAATGTGATCAGTGAGGGAAGGGTTTCATTAGAAAATACAAATTAAGTACTAATTAGAGAATTCATAACAGGTGAAAAGCCCTGCACAGGCTTTACATTAAATTAATATTCACAGGTGAAAGGTCTGTATTTGCATTGTATTTGCCCTAGCAATGTTGTCAGTGTGGGAGGCATCTAATTTACACTCCTGAGAATTCTTTGAGGTGAACATCGCGATGTATATACTTAAGTGAATATCTTTAGTTTTATTAAGCTTTTATTTATACAGGGTAGGTTGACTGAACATGCATGCTCTTTTGCAGCAACGCCCTGTTAATGCCCACCCAAGACAGGGCAGACAGTGGTCAAATAAACAGTGTTTTGGACAGCTGACTGGGACAAACTGGGCTTGGATTTTTATTAATACCAAGTGTTTTGGACTGTAATATATCTGATTGTTTTAATAAATGTCATTCTTATGACTGAAATGTCTGCAGTGATGGAAGAGACAGAAATATATTTGTTTGGAAGGAATTTTGGGACAGCTGCTTGGATATGAAAATAAACATGGTAACTAAAAGAAACCCAAGTGTGTTTCTCTGTTTTGTTGGCAATTGTGGAAAGATGTGCTGGTTCACTGCTCCACCAGGACTTCCACACAACCCCCCCCCCGCCCCTCCTCCTCCTCCTCAGCCCCCACACCAGCCTGGGAAACAGCTCGCCAGGTTGGGCTATCTGCAGTGTATCATGGTGTGTGGTGAAAGGGTAGCCTTAGGACCATACTCGAGTGCTGGCAGTCTTCCTGTAGCTCGGTTCTGAGTTAGTTCACCGGAAGGAGTGCTGGCAGCCTTCTTGTAGCTCGGTTCTGAGTTAGTTCACTGGAAGGAGTGCTGGCAGCCTTTCAGTAGCTTGGTTCTGAGTTAGTTCACCGGAAGGAGTGCTGGCAGCCTTCCTGTAGCTCGGTTAGTTCATTGCAGAAAAGGGATGTGTTCCGAGCACAAAACTCTGGTTCAGACGCAAATAAAGCTTGTATTGTTTTTCTGCTCGGAGACAAAACAACCATATTTGTAGGGCTATAAGGAGAGATGAAGCAAGAGACAGATTTCTAGTGCAATAGTTATATCTAGTAACATTTCTTCACTACTGTTCGTCATACAAAATTGTGTATAAACAGTCGTAACTCTTGTCTTTTATACATTGACTGCACACAGTACACCAAGTGTGGTCTAACAAGAGTATTGTATGAGGTAACTTCCTTGGACTTGGACTCAATACTCCTAGCTATGTATCCTAGCATATTGGCCTTTTTTACTGCTACCGCACATGAACTATTACCCCCAAGTCTTTTTCAACTTGAGCACTATCCAGTTTTGTACCCCCCATGAAGTAATCCTGCCTTATATTTTTATTTCCCACATGTAGAACTTTACATTTTGTTGTCTTGAATTTCATATGCCAGATTTCTGACCACTTGTGGATTCTGTTTAAGTCTTCCTGGATTACTTTAGTACAGTCCATACTGTTAGCTAAACCTATTTTTGTATCATCTGCTCTAATTTAACTAAATTACTTTCAATGCCCGTGTCTAGATCATTTATGTAAATGAGGAAGAGCAGTGCCCCCAGTGCCGACCCCTGTGGGACTCCACTTCCCACAATACCCTGCTTGGATAAGGCCCCTCCTACTACTACTCTTTGTGTTCTATCCTGTAACCAATAAATAAAATCACCATGACGTCACAACAGCAAATAATTTAGTTCTGTCTGGATAGGGTTGAGGAATGTGAATAGCAGGCAGTGTCATTTTAACCAAGGTCTTAAAACGTAAACTGTTCATGGAATGTAAAAATTATTTATGAAAACTGAACAAAATTGTTTCATTTATATGATAGCTAATGTAACGTTAATGTTAGATGTCAGTACCCTCCCCTAATGTTAGCTAGCCAACATCATTAACATGCATAACCAAGTGGTGCTGATGTAGTAAATTTTAAGAAAGAATCACCAAGCAGCATGATCATTCCATGGTCAAAGTCACTTAGATCACATTCTCATAGTTGACGTGAACATAACCTGAAGCTCCTGACTGGTATCTGTATGACTTTATGCATTGCACTGCTGCCACACGATTGGCTGATTAGATCATCGCATGAATAAGTAGGTGTACAGGTGTTACTGATAAAGTGTTTGGTGAGTGTATGTCTTCCGTAACAGCAGGGTATGTTTGATTCGGCGGCCTGTAGCGTAGTGGTTAAGGTAAAGGACTGGGACACGCAAGGTCGGTGGTCCTAATCCCCGGTGTGACCACAATAAGATCCGCACAGCCGTTGGGCCCTTGAGCAAGGCCGTTGGGCATTGCTCCATGGGAGGATTGTCTCCTGCTTAGTCTAATCAACTGTATCTCGCTCTGGATAAGAGCGTCTGCCAAAATGCCATTAATGTAATGTAATTCAAAGGGTACGGGAATACGAAGGCGTGTAAAACATGTTTGTAGCGGCCTGTATCGTAGTGGTTATGGTACATGACTGGGACAGGCAAGGTTGGTAGTTCGATCCTCTGTGTAGCCACAATAAGATCCACACCCATTGGGCCCTTGAGCAAGGTCCTTAAGCATTGCTCCATGGGAGGATTGTCTCCTGCTTAGTCTAATCAACTGTACGTTGTCTGGACAAGAATGGCATTAATGTAATGTACCCCACATTTCTGGACCAGTGTCCTGACTGTTGTGAGGAAATGTATCTCATTGGTAAAAAAAAAAACCCCATCAGATTCTGAAAATGTATGGGGAGTTTCAGTGATGAGCAAAAGGGTGAAACTGTTTATAACATGAATATGCACTGGGCAC
Organism: Conger conger; assembly: GCF_963514075.1. Classification (NCBI taxonomy): domain Eukaryota; kingdom Metazoa; phylum Chordata; class Actinopteri; order Anguilliformes; family Congridae; genus Conger; species Conger conger. The sequence continues at coordinate 77,648,938 of NC_083763.1, read as the reverse complement.
AACATGGAGTGAAGCTCCTACGCTGTATCATGGGCCAAGAATTTTCCTTCAGTTATCCTGGCTCAATGAAATAATGAGCATTTTACGCGAATACCAGTTCAGTTATATCTTAAACAGTAAAGGGTTTGATTTTGTGAAACAAAAACTGTTTTGGAAGGGGATAATTAGGGCCTTTTGGGGCGGCTCACTCCAGTCCAGTAGGTGGCGGTGAATGAGCCTTACAATACCCGAAGAAGAAGAACATATTTTTATCCGTGGATATCGTTGCACTTACAGTTCAAGGGACAATGGTGGAGAGGCTTTTATGTGAGATGGCCAGAAAACCTGCCTGCTAGCAGCCGCGGTCGAATAAACTTTCTTCTTTTTTCCTTTTCTAAAGAACCAATTCAGTTACGGAGTGGAATTAATGACTTTCGTTTCGTTCACCTAACAACGACCTACTGTGTTTAACACACTTGAGATTATTTAAATGGAATTAATTTGGCCTATCAACACAAGAAATCAAATCAATGGAATAAATATGGGTAAGGTTGGAATTGTCTTTATGTACTTTTTTCATTCTATGCGGTATTTCATTAGTCGCACGACTGTTTCCACAAGTTTCCCCGTTGTCATTAGATTTCTTCTTAACGTGAGAAGTCCCTACCTCTTTACATTTCGCTAGATATGCGTCAAGCTAATTGCTATCTTCGTTTTTGTCGAAGCACATTCGACACGCGAGGTCCTTAGATTATTCTTTTATTTTTTGTTAACCGATAATCAAGACGAGTGCCTGACCCGCAAACGTAGTCTACAAATTTGTTTACACGGCGGAAGTTGTTTCGAATAATACCGTTTTTGAAAAACGAAGATTAGTCACCACTTTAGATTTTTTTTTTCTTTCTTCAAAACACACTTTGAGGCTCAGGCACTTCGTGCTCGCGCTGTACTAAAACTCCTTCTTATCGTGCAAAATTCCCTACCCGTAACGTTAGCCTACACATAAGCTGTTGTCTCCGAAATTGTGAATTTACAACAAGAGTGACATTATCGGTCCACGCTATTTATTTACACGCTGTTTATTTACAGGGTGTAATGCTTTTCAGTCTCATGTTTTAGATTAGTTAGCTTAGCCTACTCGCTCTCATGGTCATGCTACATTACATCAGGTTAGTCGCATGAACACAGAACAGGTGGAAGCAGCTTCATTACGCTGCTCGTAACTGGAACCGTGTGCAGGACGCATGAAAACTGGAATTGGGTAAATTCCTTCCCCAATTGTTTACTTTTTGTACAGATGTGCACAAATTGCAAAGTGTTATTTTTATATTCTATAGTGTAAAGTGTATTAATCACAAAAAAAACTTCGTTTTTGCCGAAAGCCTCAAAAGACAGGAAATGAAATTGATCAGCCCAAACGAAACATCAGCCTCATTTGTATTTGGCTCACTATCTAACAAGAGCTGAAGAAAATCACTTGCAAGCCTCCATATCTCTTAAGCGGATGTCATTTACTCGCAAAAAGTGGAATTTTGACGTTCATTGATGATAAATTCGTAGTTGAATTGAATCCTCAACCAAAGGTTTTGTTTTTATAGCTAGCATGTATAATGATGCGAATTGGGAATAAAAATTGATTCAGTTGTCTTCACTTGTCAGCTGATGTGGTTACACCAGTTTAAGGCTAAATCCCTTCCCCTGTTTCCCTCCAGGAGCTGCACTTCTGCACACCTTTGAGCAGCAGTATGATGCAGGCAGGAGTCTGTCTGAGACAGGACACTGAGACAACACTACCAGAGCTCACTGAGCAGCACAGGATCAAACTGAAAGAAGAGGAAGTGGACTGGAGTCTGTCCACATGGCAGAGTCAGAGACTGAGTGTACTACACCAGGACTCAACACACTGGAGCCAGAGTGTGTTACAGCACACAGTGGGGTCAGTGCTGTACACCACACTGACTCACCATTGATAAAAACAGAACCTGATCTGGGTCCCACCAACACTGGGCATCTTATTAAGACAGAGAGCCTAGACTTTACAGAGCTGGTATGTAGAATCCATCTGCACCCTGACCAAATCAAAACAGAAACTTATCCGGGTCACACACACACTGGGTATCTTAAGACAGAGAACCTAGAAGTTACAGAGCTGGGATATGTAACCCATCTGCATCCTGACCAAATCAAAACAGAGACTGATGATGAAGGCTACATTAAGGCCGAACACATCAGTGTCCTGCAGGACATTAAATGTGATGATATTACATCTGATGAAGTGAACACTGTGCTTAATGGAGCTGGTGTTGTTCACAAAGACCGGACTGAACCATGGCAGTGTGCAGGGGAGCCAAATCCACACTGCAGGAAACCAGGGAAAGAACAGGACTGTTCCACCCAGCATGTGAGATGCCTTAATGAGCCATCAGAGTTAATCCAAGACAAGGGAAACCATAATTGTGAAAAGCCCCACCAATGCTCCCTGTGTGGGAAGTGTTTTCCTCATGAATCTCATTTGAATAACCAGAACATTCATTCAGAGGAAAAGCCGAACACGTGTAGTCTGTGTGGGAAGTGTTTTACCACAGCATCTGTTTTGCAGAGGCACCAGAGAATTCATACAGGTGAAAAACCTTACAAATCTAATCGGTGTGGGAAGGGTTTTAAACAGAAATCGCATGTAATCAGACACAAGAAAATTCATACAGATGAAAAGCCCTACAAATGTGATCAGTGTGGGAAGTATTTTTCAGCGAAGGCCGTTTTGAAGGTCCATCAGAGAATTCATACAGGTGAAAAGCCCTACAAATGTGATCAGTGTGGGAAGTGCTTCTTAAGGAAAGCTGCTTTAACCAAACATCAGGGAATTCATTCAGGTGAAAAGCCCTATAAATGTCATCTGTGTGAGAAGTCTTTTGTTCATAAATGTTATTTAAATATCCACCAGAGAATTCATTCAGGTGAAAAGCCCTATAAATGTAATCTGTGTGAGAAGTCTTTTTTTCATAAATGTTATTTAAATATCCACCAGAGAATTCATACAGGAGAAACGCCCTACAAATGTGATCAGTGTGGGAAGTGTTTTAAACAGAAATCACATTTAATCAAACACAAGAAAATTCATACAGATGAAAAGCCCTACAAATGTGATCAGTGTGGGAAGTGTTTTAAACAGAAATCACATTTAATCAAACACAAGAAAATTCATACAGATGAAAGGCCCTACAAATGTGATCAGTGTGAGATGTCTTTTCTTAGTCAATCGAAGTTAAATACCCACCAGGTAATTCATGCAGGTGAAAAACCCTACAAATGTAATCAGTGTGGGAAGTATTTTTCAGCGAAGGCCGTTTTGAAGGTCCATCAGAGAATTCATACGGGTGAAAAGCCCTACAAATGTCATATGTGTGAGAAGTCTTTTGTTCGGAAATGTTCTTTAACCAATCATCAGATAACTCATTCAGTTGAAAAGCCCTACAAATGTCATATGTGTGAGAAGTCTTTTGTTCAGAAATGTTATTTAACCAAACATCAGAGAATTCATTCAGGTGAAAAGCCCTACAAATGTCATATGTGTGAGAAGTCTTTTGTTCAGAAATGTTCTTTAACCAAACATCAGAGAATTCATTCAGGTGAAAAGCCCTACAAATGTCATCTGTGTGAGAAGTCTTTTGTTCAGAAATGTTCTTTAACCAAACATCTGAGAATTCATACAGGGGAAACGCCCTACAAATGTGATCAGTGTGGGAAGTGTTTTCATAGTAAAAGTAATTTACAGTCTCATCAGACAATTCATAAAAAAGAAAAGGCCTACTTGTGTACTCAGTGTGGGAAGTGTTTTTTTCGTAATCGTGATTTAATTATCCATCAGAAAGTCCATACAGGGGAAAAGCCATACAAATGCAATCAGTGTGGGAAGTGTTTTCAACAGAAATCACATGTAATCACACACGAGAAAATTCATACAGATAAAGCCCTGCAAATGTGATCAGTGTGAGATGTATTTTCTTTGTAAATCTAAGTGAAATACCCACCAGATAATTCATGCAGGTGTAAGGCGGAAATAATTAACATGTGGTATCGTCACTCTGGCACTGGTCAGCTTGCTGACTTCCTCTGATACCATGGCAATATGTGGCTGTAAAGTAGCTCTCCTCCCAGGAGCATACATCGTTAGCTCCCACCTTTTGGCACCCATGTCTGTGGGGGAAAACTTGTGTGTTGTTCCCGGAGGGACTGTCTTCCTGGGCCCCCTGTGGAACCCCCCCTTCTCTATATTACCATGAGGGGTACAAAAACTTAGTTATTACATTATGCGACTGTCATGAAAACGCACAACTACATCCCTGTCCAGGTATCTCCAGTCAGCTCTACGATTCGGACTTCCTTTTGGGGATTCAGACCATTTGCTCCTGAGCGCATTTGTCCGCATCTGGGAAGACTGAGATAAAGGGGAATGGCCGTGGATGTGTGTTCTAGGGGCCTATAGGTCAGAGAGGTCATTAAGCCCCTGCCAAACCATGGGAAAGGAATGTCTCCGTGACCCAACCTGACCCAACACCTGGTCAATTCCTATGGGAAAGACTCAGGACACTCCCACAGTGCCCCCATTTGGACACTTCTGTCATTACACCCTTTACTTCGCCCCTGGATTAAGGAGGGACTTTTCATGACAACTACAACATAATCAGACATGATGATAATCTGTTTGGTATGGATGCAATCAGGTAATATCAAGCAAGGAATCAAATGAGATACATTTCATACCAAATAGAGTTTAGTAGCATAGTTTCAATTACTCAAGGGAAAACTATATGTCCTCTCTGGTAATCATCTGTTTTTCCCTTTTAACAACCCCCAAAGGTCTAAATTCCAGATTTGACCACCCCTCCAGGTTAGTTTATGGCACTGCCGCCTGGTTCAAGAGTGTGATTTGGCATAAAAGAAGGGAATACGAACCCATCAGGGAAGATCGTATCTGTCTTCCCACACATGTGCATTTTCTGTGTTTGTGTGTAGTTGAAGCAGGCTGGGTAAGATTATTGACTTTGTATTTGTATTTCTGTATTAATTGACTGTTGAATTCTAAGATAATGACCTACCTGCCTGTTAATAAATACTTATTTTTAACTTGCGTGATCTCTATGACTCTATTTTATCTTGTATCTTTTTCAGCCTGAATTACGACTGAATACTGAACAATTCTGACCAAAGAGCAACTGATCAGTGGCCTGGTACTTTAGTGGAGTTCCAAAGTTGGGAAAGGCAGCCAAATTCTGCCCATGAAACAGGATTGGTGGTGCATGGTTCTTGTAATTTGATGAAAAGAGAACCCATGGACGTTTCTACGTCACATTAGCTTTCAGGACCCCTTTAAAAACTATGTATGTTAGTATAATATAAAATATAGTATAATAGTGCATGTATTGTGTTGGCTAGACCCCCAACCTCTGTGTTCCCCAACAAACTTAGATTCAGCAATAGTGCTAATCCCAGGAGCATATATTGAGTAATGGTGGCACAGGGAAGAGGCAGGAGTCGAGTGTAGCCACTCCAAACTTCACGCATGATTAAAACCACATTCTAAATTCTAGTTTCAAATGGAGTCAGATAACGAAGGTAAATTTATTGGCTCTATTGTGGCGATTCGCAGTCAGCCCGGACCAGTAGAGAGCAGAGGGCAGAGTGGTACAACTGTCTTTAACGTGGTTTATTTATTGGCTGATCAGTGTGGGAAGTGCTTCTTAAGGAAAGGTGAATTAACCAAATGTCCGAGAATTAATTCAGATGGAAGGCCCTACAAATATAATATATATGATAAGTCTTTAGTTCAGAAATGTCATTTAAAAATCCACCAGAGAATTCAGGGGAAATGCACTACAAATGTGATCAGTGAGGGAAGGGTTTCATTAGAAAATACAAATTAAGTACTAATTAGAGAATTCATAACAGGTGAAAAGCCCTGCACAGGCTTTACATTAAATTAATATTCACAGGTGAAAGGTCTGTATTTGCATTGTATTTGCCCTAGCAATGTTGTCAGTGTGGGAGGCATCTAATTTACACTCCTGAGAATTCTTCGAGGTGAACATCGCGATGTATATACTTAAGTGAATATCTTCAGTTTTATTAAGCTTTTATTTATACAGGGTAGGTTGACTGAACATGCATGCTCTTTTGCAGCAACGCCCTGTTAATGCCCACCCAAGACAGGGCAGACAGTGGTCAAATAAACAGTGTTTTGGACAGCTGACTGGGACAAACTGGGCTTGGATTTTTATTAATACCAAGTGTTTTGGACTGTAATATATCTGATTGTTTTAATAAATGTCATTCTTATGACTGAAATGTCTGCAGTGATGGAAGAGACAGAAATGTATTTGTTTGGAAGGAATTTTTGGACAGCTGCTTGGATATGAAAATAAACATGTTAACTAAAAGAAACCCAATTGTGTTTCTCTGTTTTGTTGGCAATTGTGGAAAGATGTGCTGGTTCACTGCTCCACCAGGACTTCCACACAACCCCCCCCCCGCCCCTCCTCCTCCTCCTCAGCCCCCACACCAGCCTGGGAAACAGCTCGCCAGGTTGGGCTGTCTGCAGTGTATCATGGTGTGTGGTGAAAGGGTAGCCTTAGGACCATACTCGAGTGCTGGCAGTCTTCCTGTAGCTCGGTTCTGAGTTAGTTCACCGGAAGGTGTGCTGGCAGCCTTCTTGTAGCTCGGTTCTGAGTTAGTTCACTGGAAGGAGTGCTGGCAGCCTTCCAGTAGCTTGGTTCTGAGTTAGTTCACCGGAAGGAGTGCTGGCAGCCTTCCTGTAGCTTGGTTAGTTCATCGCAGAAAAGGGATGTGTTCCGAGCACAAAACTCTGGTTCAGACGCAAATAAAGCTTGTATTGTTTTTCTGCTCGGAGACAAAACAACCATATTTGTAGGGCTATAAGGAGAGATGAAGCAAGAGACAGATTTCTAGTGCAATAGTTATATCTAGTAACATTTCTTCACTGCTGTTCGTCATACAAAATTGTGTATAAACAGTCGTAACTCTTATCTTTTATACATTGACTGCACACAGTACACCAAGTGTGGTCTAACAAGAGTATTGTATGAGGTAACTTCCTTGGACTTGGACTCAATACTCCTAGCTATGTATCCTAGCATATTGGCCTTTTTTACTGCTACCGCACATGAACTATTACCCCCAAGTCTTTTTCAACTTGAGCACTATCCAGTTTTGTACCCCCCATGAAGTAATCCTGCCTTATATTTTTATTTCCCACATGTAGAACTTTACATTTTGTTGTCTTGAATTTCATATGCCAGATTTCTGACCACTTGTGGATTCTGTTTAAGTCTTCCTGGATTACTTTAGTACAGTCCATACTGTTAGCTAAACCTATTTTTGTATCATCTGCTCTAATTTAACTAAATTACTTTCAATGCCCGTGTCTAGATCATTTATGTAAATGAGGAAGAGCAGTGCCCCCAGTGCCGACCCCTGTGGGACTCCACTTCCCACAATACCCTGCTTGGATAAGGCCCCTCCTACTACTACTCTTTGTGTTCTATCCTGTAACCAATAAATAAAATCACCATGACGTCACAACAGCAAATAACTTCTTGATAGGGTAACTTGTCTGGATAGGGTTGAGGAATGTGAATAGCAGGCAGTGTCATTTTAACCAAGGTCTTAAAACGTAAACTCAATGTTGGAATGTAAAAATTATTTATGAAAACTGAACAAAATTGTTTCATTTATATGATAGCTAATGTAACGTTAATGTTAGATGTCAGTACCCTCCCCTAATGTTAGCTAGCCAACATCATTAACATGCATAACCAAGTGGTGCTGATGTAGTCAATTTTGAGAAAAAATCACCAAGCAGCATGATCATTCCACGGTCAAAGTCAGTTAGATCACATTCTGATAGTTGACGTGAACATAACCTGAAGCTCCTGACTGGTATCTGTATGACTTTATGCATTGCACTGCTGCCACACGATTGGCTGATTAGATCATCGCATGAATAAGTAGGTGTACAGGTGTTACTGATAAAGTGTTTGGTGAGTGTATGTCTTCCGTAACAGCAGGGTATGTTTGATTCGGTGGCCTGTAGCGTAGTGGTTAAGGTAAAGGACTGGGACACTCAAGGTCGGTGGTTCTAATCCCCAGTGTGACCACAATAAGATCCGCACAGCCGTTGGGCCCTTGAGCAAGGCCCTTAACCCTGCATTGCTCCAGGGGAGGATTGTCTCCTGCTTAGTCTAATCAACTGTATTTCGCTCTGGATAAGAGCGTCTGCCAAAATGCCATTAATGTAATGTAATTCAAAGGGTACGGGAATACGAAGGCGTGTAAAACATGTTTGTAGCGGCCTGTATCGTAGTGGTTATGGTACATGACTGGGACAGGCAAGGTTGGTAGTTCGATCCTCTGTGTAGCCACAATAAGATCCACACCCATTGGGCCCTTGAGCAAGGTCCTTAAGCATTGCTCCAGGGGAGGATTGTCTCCTGCTTAGTCTAATCAACTGTACGTTGTCTGGACAAGAATGGCATTAATGTAATGTACCCCACATTTCTGGACCAGTGTCCTGACTTTTGTGAGGAAATGTATCTCATTGGTAAAAAAAAAAAAACCCCATCAGATTCTGAAAATGTATGGGGAGTTTCAGTGATGAGCAAAAGGGTGAAACTGTTTATAACATGAATATGCACTGGGCACAACATGGAGTGAAGCTCCTACGCTGTATCATGGGCCAAGAATTTCCTTCAGTTATCCTGGCTCAATGAAATAATGAGCATTTTACGCGAATACCAGTTCAGTTATATCTTAAACAGTAAACAGGTTTGATTTTGTGAAACAAAAACTGTTGTGGAAGGGGATAATAAGGGCCTTTTGGGGCGGCTCACTCCAGTCCAGTAGGTGGCGGTGAATGAGCCTTACAATACCCGAAGACGAAGAACACATTTTTACTGTCGGTTTTTTTTTTTTTTTAATCCGTGGATATCGTTGCACTTACAGTTCAAGGGACAATGGTGGAGAGGCTTTTATGTGTGATGGCCAGAGAACCTGCCTGCTAGCAGTCGCGGTCGAATAAACTTTCTTCTTTTTTCCTTTTCTAAAGAACCAATTCAGTTACGGAGTGGAATTAATGACTTTCGTTTCGTTCACCTAACAACGACCTACTGTGTTTAACACACTTGAGATTATTTAAATGGAATTAATTTGGCCTATCAACACAAGAAATCAAATCAATGGAATAAATATGGGTAAGGTTGGAATTGTCTTTATGTACTTTTTTCATTCTATGCGGTATTTCATTAGTCGCACGACTGTTTCCACAAGTTTCCCCGTTGTCATGAGATTTCTTCTTAACGTGAGAAGTCCCTACCTCTTTACATTTCGCTAGATATGCGTCAAGCTAATTGCTATCTTCGTTTTGGTCGAAGCACATTCGACACGCGAGGTCCTTAGATTATTCTTTTATTTTTTGTTAACCGATAATCAAGACGAGTGCCTGACCCGCAAACGTAGTCTACAAATTTGTTTACACGGCGGAAGTTGTTTCGAATAATACCGTTTTTGAAAAACGAAGATTAGTCACCACTTTAGATTTTTTTTTTTTCAAAACACACTTTGAGGCTCAGGCACTTCGTGCTCGCGCTGTACTAAAACTCCTTCTTACCGTGCAAAATTCCCTACCCGTAACGTTAGCCTACACATAAGCTGTTGTCTCCGAAATTGTGAATTTACAACAAGAGTGACATTATCGGTCCACGCTATTTATTTACACGCTGTTTATTTACAGGGTGTAATGCTTTTCAGTCTCATGTTTTAGATTAGTTAGCTTAGCCTAGTCGCTCTCGTGGTCATGCTACATTACATCAGGTTAGTCGCATGAACACAGAACAGGTGGAAGCAGCTTCATTACGCTGCTCGTAACTGGAACCGTGTGCAGGACGCATGAAAACTGGAATTGGGTAAATTCCTTCCCCAATTGTTTACTTTTTGTACAGATGTGCACAAATTGCAAAGTGTTATTTTTATATTCTATAGTGTAAAGTGTATTAATCACAAAAAAAACTTCGTTTTTGCCGAAAGCCTCAAAAGACAGGAAATGAAATTGATCAGCCCAAACGAAACATCAGCCTCATTTGTATTTGGCTCACTATCTAACAAGAGCTGAAGAAAATCACTTGCAAGCCTCCATATCTCTTAAGCGGATGTCATTTACTCGCAAAAAGTGGAATTTTGACGTTCATTGATGATAAATTCGTAGTTGAATTGAATCCTCAACCAAAGGTTTTGTTTTTATAGCTAGCATGTATAATGATGCGAATTGGGAATAAAAATTGATTCAGTTGTCTTCACTTGTCAGCTGATGTGGTTACACCAGTTTAAGGCTAAATCCCTTCCCCTGTTTCCCTCCAGGAGATGCACTTCTGCACACCTTTGAGCAGCAGTATGATTCAGACAGGAGTCTGTCTGAGACAGGACACTGAGACAACACTAGCAGAGCTCACTGAGCAGCACAGGATCAGACTGAAAGAAGAGGAAGTGGACTGGAGTCTGTCCACATGGCAGAGTCAGAGACTGAGTGTACTACACCAGGACTCAACACACTGGAGCCAGAGTGTGTTACAGCACACAGTGGGGTCAGTGCTGTACACCACACTGACTCACCATTGATAAAAACAGAACCTGATCTGGGTCCCACCAACACTGGGCATCTTATTAAGACAGAGAGCCTAGACTTTACAGAGCTGGTATGTAGAATCCATCTGCACCCTGACCAAATCAAAACAGAAACTTATCCGGGTCACACACACACTGGGTATCTTAAGACAGAGAACCTAGAAGTTACAGAGCTGGGATATGTAACCCATCTGCATCCTGACCAAATCAAAACAGAGACTGATGATGAAGGCTACATTAAGGCCGAACACATCAGTGTCCTGCAGGACATTAAATGTGATGATATTACATCTGATGAAGTGAACACTGTGCTTAATGGAGCTGGTGTTGTTCACAAAGACCGGACTGAACCATGGCAGTGTGCAGGGGAGCCAAATCCACACTGCAGGAAACCAGGGAAAGAACAGGACTGTTCCACCCAGCATGTGAGATGCCTTAATGAGCCATCAGAGTTAATCCAAGACAAGGGAAACCATAATTGTGAAAAGCCCCACCAATGCTCCCTGTGTGGGAAGTGTTTTCCTCATGAATCTCATTTGAATAACCAGAACATTCATTCAGAGGAAAAGCCGAACACGTGTAGTCTGTGTGGGAAGTGTTTTACCACAGCATCTGTTTTGCAGAGGCACCAGAGAATTCATACAGGTGAAAAACCTTACAAATCTAATCGGTGTGGGAAGGGTTTTAAACAGAAATCGCATGTAATCAGACACAAGAAAATTCATACAGATGAAAAGCCCTACAAATGTGATCAGTGTGGGAAGTATTTTTCAGCGAAGGCCGTTTTGAAGGTCCATCAGAGAATTCATACAGGTGAAAAGCCCTACAAATGTGATCAGTGTGGGAAGTGCTTCTTAAGGAAAGCTGCTTTAACCAAACATCAGGGAATTCATTCAGGTGAAAAGCCCTATAAATGTCATCTGTGTGAGAAGTCTTTTGTTCATAAATGTTATTTAAATATCCACCAGAGAATTCATTCAGGTGAAAAGCCCTATAAATGTAATCTGTGTGAGAAGTCTTTTTTTCATAAATGTTATTTAAATATCCACCAGAGAATTCATACAGGAGAAACGCCCTACAAATGTGATCAGTGTGGGAAGTGTTTTAAACAGAAATCACATTTAATCAAACACAAGAAAATTCATACAGATGAAAAGCCCTACAAATGTGATCAGTGTGGGAAGTGTTTTAAACAGAAATCACATTTAATCAAACACAAGAAAATTCATACAGATGAAAGGCCCTACAAATGTGATCAGTGTGAGATGTCTTTTCTTAGTCAATCGAAGTTAAATACCCACCAGGTAATTCATGCAGGTGAAAAACCCTACAAATGTAATCAGTGTGGGAAGTATTTTTCAGCGAAGGCCGTTTTGAAGGTCCATCAGAGAATTCATACGGGTGAAAAGCCCTACAAATGTCATATGTGTGAGAAGTCTTTTGTTCGGAAATGTTCTTTAACCAATCATCAGATAACTCATTCAGTTGAAAAGCCCTACAAATGTCATATGTGTGAGAAGTCTTTTGTTCAGAAATGTTATTTAACCAAACATCAGAGAATTCATTCAGGTGAAAAGCCCTACAAATGTCATATGTGTGAGAAGTCTTTTGTTCAGAAATGTTCTTTAACCAAACATCAGAGAATTCATTCAGGTGAAAAGCCCTACAAATGTCATCTGTGTGAGAAGTCTTTTGTTCAGAAATGTTCTTTAACCAAACATCTGAGAATTCATACAGGGGAAACGCCCTACAAATGTGATCAGTGTGGGAAGTGTTTTCATAGTAAAAGTAATTTACAGTCTCATCAGACAATTCATAAAAAAGAAAAGGCCTACTTGTGTACTCAGTGTGGGAAGTGTTTTTTTCGTAATCGTGATTTAATTATCCATCAGAGAATTCATACTGGTGAAAAGCCCTACACATGTACTCAGTGTGGAAAGTGTTTTATAGATAAGTCTGGTTTAAGCAAACATCAGAAAGTCCATACAGGGGAAAAGCCATACAAATGCAATCAGTGTGGGAAGTGTTTTCAACAGAAATCACATGTAATCACACACGAGAAAATTCATACAGATAAAGCCCTGCAAATGTGATCAGTGTGAGATGTATTTTCTTTGTAAATCTAAGTGAAATACCCACCAGATAATTCATGCAGGTGTAAGGCGGAAATAATTAACATGTGGTATCGTCACTCTGGCACTGGTCAGCTTGCTGACTTCCTCTGATACCATGGCAATATGTGGCTGTAAAGTAGCTCTCCTCCCAGGAGCATACATCGTTAGCTCCCACCTTTTGGCACCCATGTCTGTGGGGGAAAACTTGTGTGTTGTTCCCGGAGGGACTGTCTTCCTGGGCCCCCTGTGGAACCCCCCCTTCTCTATATTACCATGAGGGGTACAAAAACTTAGTTATTACATTATGCGACTGTCATGAAAACGCACAACTACATCCCTGTCCAGGTATCTCCAGTCAGCTCTACGATTCGGACTTCCTTTTGGGGATTCAGACCATTTGCTCCTGAGCGCATTTGTCCGCATCTGGGAAGACTGAGATAAAGGGGAATGGCCGTGGATGTGTGTTCTAGGGGCCTATAGGTCAGAGAGGTCATTAAGCCCCTGCCAAACCATGGGAAAGGAATGTCTCCGTGACCCAACCTGACCCAACACCTGGTCAATTCCTATGGGAAAGACTCAGGACACTCCCACAGTGCCCCCATTTGGACACTTCTGTCATTACACCCTTTACTTCGCCCCTGGATTAAGGAGGGACTTTTCATGACAACTACAACATAATCAGACATGATGATAATCTGTTTGGTATGGATGCAATCAGGTAATATCAAGCAAGGAATCAAATGAGATACATTTCATACCAAATAGAGTTTAGTAGCATAGTTTCAATTACTCAAGGGAAAACTATATGTCCTCTCTGGTAATCATCTGTTTTTCCCTTTTAACAACCCCCAAAGGTCTAAATTCCAGATTTGACCACCCAGGTTAGTTTATGGCACTGCCGCCTGGTTCAAGAGTGTGATTTGGCATAAAAGAAGGGAATACGAACCCATCAGGGAAGATCGTATCTGTCTTCCCACACATGTGCATTTTCTGTGTTTGTGTGTAGTTGAAGCAGGCTGGGTAAGATTATTGACTTTGTATTTGTATTTCTGTATTAATTGACTGTTGAATTCTAAGATAATGACCTACCTGCCTGTTAATAAATACTTATTTTTAACTTGCGTGATCTCTATGACTCTATTTTATCTTGTATCTTTTTCAGCCTGAATTACGACTGAATACTGAACAATTCTGACCAAAGAGCAACTGATCAGTGGCCTGGTACTTTAGTGGAGTTCCAAAGTTGGGAAAGGCAGCCAAATTCTGCCCATGAAACAGGATTGGTGGTGCATGGTTCTTGTAATTTGATGAAAAGAGAACCCATGGACGTTTCTACGTCACATTAGCTTTCAGGACCCCTTTAAAAACTATGTATGTTAGTATAATATAAAATATAGTATAATAGTGCATGTATTGTGTTGGCTAGACCCCCAACCTCTGTGTTCTCCAACGAACTGAGATTCAGCGTGCTAATCCCAGGAGCATATATTGAGTAATGGTGGCACAGGGAAGAGGCAGGAGTCGAGTGTAGCCACTCCAAACTTCACGCATGATTAAAACCACATTCTAAATTCTAGTTTCAAATGGAGTCAGATAACGTGTAAATGTATTGGCTCTATTGTGGCGATTCGCAGTCAGCCCAGACCAGTAGAGAGTGGAAGGCAGAGTGGTACTACTGTCTTTAACATGGTTTATTTATTGGCTGATCAGTGTGGGAAGTGCTTCTTAAGGAAAGGTGAATAAACCAAATGTCAGAGAATTCATTCAGGTGAAAAGCCCTACAAATATAATCTGTGAGAAGTCTTTAGTTCAGAAATGTCATTTAAAAATCCACCAGAGAATTCATACAGGGGAAATGCACTACAAATGTGATCAGTGAGGGAAAGGTTTACAAAATACTAATTCAGTACTCACCAGAGAATTCATAACAGGTGAAAAGACCTACACAGGCTTTACATTAAATTAATATTCACAGGTGAAAGGTCTGTATTTGCATTGTATTTGCCCTAGCAATGTTGTCAGTGTGGGAAGCAACTACATTACATTACATTAATGGCATTTGGCAGACGTTCTTATCCAGAGCGACATACAACAAAGTGCATACCCATAACCAGGGATAAGTTCGCTGAAAGACCCTAGAGGGAAGTACAATTTCAACTGCTACCTGTACAACAAAGATAAGGACCAGGGCCTATTTATATGAATAAAATTTTTTTTTTTTTTTTTTTTTACAAACAAATAAACAAACAACAAAGCAAAAGTGACCAGACTTAATTATCCAAACACTGCTTACCTAGCCAACTAAAAATACAGATACACAAAGTAAATCACAAAGACAACAATTAAGGTTCACAGGGAGGTAGGGAGGGACGGGGAGGGATGCTGCTTGAAGAGGTCAGTTTGCGCTTGAAGGTGGGGAGAAATTCTACAGTTTTGACCTCAACGGGGAGTTTGTTCCACCACCGTGGAGCCAGAACAGACAGTAGTCATGAGCGTGAGGTGGAGGTTTGGAGAGGGGGAGGTGCCAAGCGGCCTGTGGAGGCTGAACGAAGAGGTCTGGCAGGGTTGTAGGGTCAGATTTTTTGTAGGTAAGCTGGGGAAGACCCCTTAACTGCTTGGAAGGCTAGCACCAATGTTTTGAATTTGATGTGAGCCATGACAGGCAGCCAGTGGAGGAGAGTAAGCAGGGGGGCGATGTGTGAGTATTTGGGAAGGTTGAAGACCAGACAAGCTGCTGCATTCTGGATAAGTTGGAGGGGTCTGATGGCGGACGCTGGGAGGGCCAGCCAAGAGGGAATTGCAGTAGTCCAGGTGGGACAGAGCCATCGCTTGGACCAGGAGCTGGGTCGAGTAGGGGGTGAGAAAGTGGCGGATATGCTGCAGACAGAGTACCATGCTGGCACCCCTCTACAGACTCTTGAAAGAGCAAACCACCTGGAGATGGTTTCACCAATACCTGTGGGGGCGACAGTTCAACTTGATCACCGACCACAGGCCTCTATTGACACTATCTGGGGAGCATAAGTGGCTTCCAACAATGGCGGCGGCGCGTATCCAGAGGTGGGCTATTGTGTTGTCAGCATATGACGACCACATAGTCTACTGCCAGTCAGAAAAGCATGGCAACGCTGACGGGCTGTCGCGCCTCCCACTGTCAGAGACTAAGGATGCTGGAACCGAGGCAATGTCAGCTTAAATCGATGCCCTGATATGTGATATCTGGAGGAGGCACCGCTGAACGCAAGACATCGCAAAAGCAACAAGGAATGACAGAGAAGGCTGTACAGGTACATTATGGAAGGATGGCCAAAATAAATTCCAGATGAGGATGGTGTTCTATGGGGCACACGAGTGACTGCACCCGTGAAGCTGAGAACAGCAGTGCTTAAGGAGGTCCACGGTGGGCACCCTGGCATTGTAAAGATGAAGTCAATCGCTAGACAATATGTCTGGTGGCCTAACATTGACATGCACATTGAAAAAGTCTGCAAAGAATGTGAAACATGCCAACTAGAGCAACGCATGCCATGTCAAAGCCCGCTGCACCTATGGGAGTTCCCTGGGGATGTCTGGATGAGACTCCACATTGACTTCACAGGGCCATTCATGGGCAGCATGTTCATGATTGCGGGCGATGCATTTTCAAAGTGGCTGGAAGTGTACAAAATGATGCATCCAACTTCCACAGCCACTATCACAAGATTAAAGAGATTATTTTCATCCTGTGGAGTCCCAGAACAAATCGTCACAGACGATGCAACAACTTTCATGTCTGATGAATTTCAGCAGTTTATGAAGCGAAATGGAACCCTACACACAACAGGTCCTCCGAGACACCCTGCCACGAATGGCTTAGCAGAGAGATATGTCTCCACCTTCAAAACTCGAATGAAAAAGCTGGCAAGGGAAGATCTAAGCATCGAGGACAAAGTTTCTCAGTTTTTGCTGTGGTATCGTACTACCCCCAACAGCACAACTGGTGAGTCACCAGCAGATTTGTTCTTAAAGAGACATGTCCGAACCAGATTGGACTTTCTAAAAAAACCAAGCATCAAAGAAACAGTGAGGAGAAAGCAGTATCGTCAGAAGGAAGAACATGACCAGCATGCTGCTGAGAAACAGTTTGATGTGGATGAACAGGTATATCTGCGTAACACAGCAGGAGAAAAGCCAAGATGGATTCCAGGAGTGATAAAGCAAGGTGCAAGGTGAGACAACTGACCAAGTGTACCGGCGTCACGGGGACCAGCTCAGACCACGCAGCTCTCCAGAGACTTCAGAGCTACAGCCTGATGAGGAAACAAATCAACCAGCGGAGCAAGTAGAGGACTGTTCCAGAACCGGGCCCACAACATCAGAACAGGTAAAGCTGCCTGAACAAACTGACCCTGTTCCAGTGGCTTTGCGACGCTCTGAGCGGACCACTAGGCCGCCACAGTGTTACCAGGACTGAATGTGGTACTAAGAAGTTCTAAGAGACTGATTGCTCATATGCTCTGAGAGACTGATTACAACTCGAGTTGTTTGTTTTGATGGATTGATTGCTGATCTTAGTTTATTAATGTTTAGACTTGAAATAAGGAGTCAACAGCATTCAGTACGGTTAAAAGGCCAAATATGTGTTATGTTATGTTGATATTCATGGCAATAATGACCCAATGATGATGCACTTTAATGTTGTGAAGTACTTTAGTTGGAGCAATGTATTAAATTATTCTTAATCTAAATGGGGAGGTAATGTGATATACTGATTGACTCATTATACTTTTAGTTGGATGCGCACTGTGCATGCTCATGTATACATTAGTTGAACGTTACCTGCCTAGATGGATGCTGTGTTGAACTATACCCCAACTGAATATAGATGGGTCTATTACTGATAATCCAAGAGCAATTTCGGATTTTTGCCACAGATTTTACTCTAATTTGTATGAGTATGAGACCGTTTTTAAAAATTCCCTTACTAATGTGAAAACGATTGATATGGATGAGAGAACTTTGTGTGATAAACCTATTACTATTGAGGAGATTGCTGATGCTATAAAACTTCTTAAATGTAATAAGTCTCCTGGGACTGATGGTATCACAACAGAATTTGTTAAAGATTTCTCTGAGCAGTTATTTTGGGAATGCATTCTGAAGCAATCTCTTACAGCTAGCATGACTCAAGGGTTAATCACGTTAATCCCTAAACCTAAAAAAGATTTACTTCTCATTGATAATTGGCATCCAATTAGTCTTCTTAATACAGATTATAAGATTTTTGCTTTAATTTTTGCTAAAAGACTGAGGGAGGTTTTGAACTCAATCATTGATGAATCTCAATCTGGATTTATGAGTAATAGGCACATCTCAAATAATAATCGGCTTGTCTTAGATTTGATTGATTATTATGATCTAATAACTGATGATAGCTTCCTTATGTTTTTGGATTTTTACAAAGCTTTTGATACCGTAGAACATAATTTTATTTTTCACTGTTTAGACAAATTTGGATTTGGGGACTTCTTTTGCAATGTGATTAAAACGTTATATAATAATGGTAACAGCTCTGTTTAACTGAAATGTGGTACTTCTCCAAGATTTGATTTAAAAAGAGGAATTCAACAAGGTTGTCCTATCTCTCCGCACCTCTTCCTACTGGCCACCCAACTCCTTGCAGATTATATAAAGCTAAGTGATATACAGGGGATTCATATTGCAGAGAGAGAAATTATTATTAGTCAATTGGCGGATGACACTACCCTGTTTTTAAAAGATGTTTCTCAGATTCCACTTGCTATCAGTGTGATTGAGAGTTTTTCAAAGGCCCCTGGTTTATGCCTGAATTTAAAAAAGTGTGAGCTCTTAGCTTTAGGGGAGTGTGGTTTGCCCTCTGTTAGTGGTGTTCCTGTTAAGGAACAGGTGAGATATCTAGGGATCATCATAATGAAAGACCTAAAACTAAGATGTTCCCTGAACTTTAATCATGTGATTGAGAAGACTAGGACTAAACTGAATCAATGGTACAAAGAGATCTTTCTTCAAAAGACAGAGTGTTACTTACTAAAGCAGAGGGACTCTCCAGACTCTCCTATGCTGCTTTATCTCTTCACCTTGACAACAGGATTTGTAAGGATATTGACCTAATGCTTTTTAACTTTGTCTGGAAGAACCATACTCATTATATCAGGAAATCAGTAGTCATGAAGACCTATGAAAATGGTGACCTTAATTTCTTACATTTCTGTACTTTGAACCATACTTTTAAAATAAACTGGGCTAAGCATTTTTTGAAAAAACCCACTTCAATTTGGAATTTTATTCCTAATTATATTTTCTCTTGCATTGGTGGCCTTAAGTTTTTGTTATTAATTTCAAAAATTCCAGCAAAATTGTCTGCTTTCCATAAACAAATGTTATTGGCTTGGTCAATGGTTTACAAACACAACTTTTCCCCACACCGACATTATATTTGGAACAACAAAGACATTTTGTATAAAAACAGATCTTTATTTTTGAGAAATTGGTTCGATAATCGCATCATTTTGGTAAATTAATTGATCAACTCTCAGGGATGTCTATTATCATATCAGGAGTTTTTACATTTATATTTGATTCCTATATCCCAGAAGGAGTACGTAATTGTTTTTGGTGACAAACCTGAGGGTTCATTAATGTTGCTGAGGAATGCCCCTTGTCCTTCGATTTTGCCCTCGCTTGATCCAGCCGATACCCAAGTGGGTAAGGTGTGTTTCTCTTCCATTCCGAGGAATAACAATAGAGCTATACGATCTTTGTTCCAAAAAGATATTGTGTCAATCCCTTATGTAATCTTTTATTGGAATGGTTTGGTTGATGATATCTGTTGGAATGATGTATGGATGCTACCTTACAAGTATTTGCTTACAAATAAAATTAGAGAGGTATCATTTAAAATTATACATAAGTATTACCCAGCCAATCATTATCTGAGGAAACTGAAGAAAGATATTGATGTCAGCTGCTCTTTTTGCGATACAAGCCCTGAAACATTGGTCCACTTATTTTGGCACTGTCACCATGTGAAGTTGTTCTGGAAAGATCTTTGTAGATTTGTGACAGATCATGTTTATAGTGACTTTTCTTTATTTTGGAAAAACATTTTGTTTGGTTTTACTGTATATGATAGATCTAAGGACAAGGAATAGGACTGATAAATTTGATTATTATATTGGCCAAATTTCATATCCATAAATGCAAATTTACGAATTTTTTTTTTTGTTTTTATCAAAGAATGTGAAAATTTTACTTGTTTAATTAAACATTCTCTGAATAAGAAAGCTGTCAAAACTATTATGTCTGTACTTACTTTAAGTTATTTGTAGATTTAATTTATTGTATTGATGCCTTTTGTATAACACCCCTCCCCCCCTGGTATTTCTTATTTTTGTTTTGTTTTTCTCTATTGTTTGGCTCAGTGATTGTTCTGTAAACATTGTATTTGTATACTTATTATTTTGTATGTTTGTATTGTCTGCATTAAAAAAAAAAAAAACCTAGCTAACTAGGGCCTATTATGAACTGTAGCAACATGACAATTTTACGAAGTTGTGTTTTGAAGTGAGAAAGCAGAAGAAACGTATGTCTATAGCTTAGCCTACTCGCTCTCATGGTCATGCTACATTACTTCAGATCAGTCGTATGAATACAGAACAGGTGAAAGCAGCTTCATTACGCTGCTCATAACTGGAACCGTTATCAACTTCTTCTTACATTGATCTTGTCATTGTGATTCTTCTTTCTCTGTATTTTGTACTGAGATGTTTAGCGCATTGTTATGTATCCCATAGCACTGCTGGAAAATAACTTTACTCACTTGGTCTTTAAATAATATGAACAAATTGCAAAGTGTCGCATTTCCTAGATGGCCTGTAGCGTAGGGGTTAAGGTAAAGGACTGGGCCAGGCAAGGTTGGTGGTTCGAATCCCAGTTACAGGGAACGTGGAACAAAAATATTCTCCAAAAATCAGAACTCAAAAATACCATTAACGAGGAACAAAAGTTATACAAACAGACCAGAGCAATTGACAGAGTTTCTCACCAGCCTCACAGGCAGATACTGGCACAATCTGACAAAGACAACCAAACAAAGGGGAGCTTAAATACCCAGAGGAGGCAACTAAAAGGCAGAAGAAAACGAGGAACAGGGGGAACCAATCAGGGCAATGATTATGTAAATTAACTGAGGGGAGCGGCAGACAGAGGCAGGTGAGGGCGGGGTCAGGACAAGGAAAACAAGAGTACATCGGCAGGCAGACAATCACAGGCAATACTAAGACATACGTTACCATGAAACATAAATATGAAAAATAATGAAGGATAATAAACAATGAAATACTCACAAAACAGATCATGACACAAGGCCCTTAACCCTACATTGCTCCAGGGGAGGATTGTCTCCTGCTTAGTCTAATCAACTGTACGTCGCTCTGGATAAGAGCGTCTGCCAAATGCCGATAATGTAATAAAAAAGAAAAGGCCTACATGTGTACTCAGTGTGGGAAGTGTTTTATAGATAAATCTGGTTTAAGCAAACATCCAAAAGCAAAAGTCCATACAGTGTAAAAGCCCAGCATGTGTACTCTGTGTGGGAAGTGTTTTACCACAACATCTGTTTTACAGAGACACCAGATAATTCATACAGCTGAAAAGCCGAAATCACAAGGTATATTACCATGGGAGGTACAAAAACATAGTTATTACATAATGCGGCTGTCATGAAAACTCCCAACTACATCCCTCTCCAGGTATCTCCAGTCAGCTCTACGATTCGGACTTCCTTTTGGGGATTCAGTTAAATGAAAGTTAAAATATATCATATGAACAAATTGCAAAGTGTCTTATTTCCTGGACAATGAATTCATTGTACCAGTTGTCTTCACTTGTCAGCTGATGTGGTTACACCAGTTTCAGGCTAAATCCCTTCCCCTTTTTCCCTCCAGGAGCTGCACTTCTGCACACCTTTGAGCAGCAGTATGATGCAGGCAGGAGTCTGTCTGAGACAGGACACTGAGACAACACTACCAGAGCTCACTGAGCAGCACAGGATCAGACTGAAAGAAGAGGAACTCGGTGGACTGGAGTCTGTCCACATGGCAGAGCCAGAGACTGAGTGTACTACACCAGGACTCAACACACTGGAGCCAGAGTGTGTTACAGCACACAGTGGGGTCAGTGCTGTACACCACACTGACTCACCATTGATAAAAACAGAACCAGATCTGGGTCCCACCAACACTGGGGATCTTATTAAGACAGAGAGCCTAGACTTTACAGAGCTTGCATATAGAATCCATCTACATCCTGACCAAATGAAAACAGAGACTGATGATGAAAGCTACATTAAGGCCGAACACATCAGTGTGCTGCAGGACATTAAATGTGATGATATTACATCTGATGAAGTGAACACTGTGCTTAATGGAGCTGGTGTTGTTCACAAAGACCAGACTGAACTATGGCAGTGTGCAGGGGAGCCAAATCCACACTCCAGGAAACCAGGGAAAGAACAGGACCATTCCACCCAGCATGTGAGATGCCTTAATGAGCCATCAGAGTTAATCCAAGACAAGGGAAGCCATACTGGTGAAAAGCCCCACCAATGCTCTCAGTGTGGGAAGTGTTTTCCTCATAAATCTAATTTAACTAAGCACCAGAGAATTCATACTGGTGAAAAGCCCAACAAATGTACTCAGGGTGGGAAGTGTTTTTCAGCTAAATCTGACTTAAGCCTCCATCAGAGAATTCATACTGGTGAAAAGCCGTACATACAGTGGATCCGGAAAGTATTCACAGCGCTTCACTTTTTCCACATTTTGTTATGTTACAGCCTTATTCCAAAATTGATTCAATTCATTTTTTTCCTCCAAATTCTACACACAATACCCCATAATGACAACATGAAAAAACTTTTTTTGAGATTTTTGCAAATTTATTAAAAATAAAAAACTAAGAAATCACATGTACATAAGTATTCACAGCCTTTGCCATGAAGCTCAAAATTGAGCTCAGGTGCATCCTGTTTCCACTGATCAACCTTGAGATGTTTCTACAGCTTAATTGGAGTCCACCTGTGGTAAATTCAGTTCATTGGACATGATTTGGAAAGGCACACACCTGTCTATATAAGGTCCCACAGTTGACAGTGCATGTCGGTGCACAGACCAAGCATGGAGTCAAAGGAATTGTCTGTAGACCTCCGAGACAGGATTGTCTCAAGGCACAAATCTGGGGAAGGGTACAGAAAAACTTCTGCTGCTTTGAAGGTCCCAATGAGCACAGTGGCCTCCATCATCCGTAAATGGAAGAAGTTCGGAACCACCAGGACTCTTCTTAGAGCTGGCCGCCCGTCTAAACTGAGCAATCAAGGGAGAAGGGCCTTAGTCAGGGAGGTGACCAAGAACCCGATGGTCACTCTGTCAGAGCTCCAGCGTTCCTCTGTGGAGAGAGGAGAACCTTCCAGAAGGACAACCATCTCTACAGCAATCCACCAATCAGGCCTGTATGGTAGAGTGGCCAGACGGAAGCCACTCCTTAGTAAAAGGCACATGGCAGCCCGCCTGGAGTTTGCCAAAAGGCACCTAAAGGACTCTCAGACCATGAGAAACAAAATTCTATGGTCTGATGAGACAAAGATTGAACTCTTTGGCGTGAATGCCAGGCGTCATGTTTGGAGGAAACCAGGCACCGCTCATCACCTGGCCAATACCATCCCTACAGTGAAGCATGGTGGTGGCAGCATCATGCTGTGGGGATGTTTTTCAGCGGCAGGAACTGGGAGACTAGTCAGGATTGAGGGAAAGATGAATGCAGCAATGTACAGAGATATCCAGGATGAAAACCTGCTCCAGAGCGCTCTTGACCTCAGACTGGGGCGACGGTTCATCTTTCAGCAGGATAACGACCCTAAGCACACAGCCAAGATATCAAAGGAGTGGCTTCACGACAACTCTGTGAATGTCCTTGAGTGGCCCAGCCAGAGCCCAGACTTGAATCCGATTGAACATCTCTGGAGAGATCTGAAAATGGCTGTGCACCGACGCTCCCCATCCAACCTGATGGAGCTTGAGAGGTGCTGCAAAAAGGAATGGGCGAAACTGCCCAAAGATAGGTGTGCCAAGCTTGTGGCATCATATTCAAAAAGACTTGAGGCTGTAATTGCTGCCAAAGGTGCATCAACAAAGTATTGAGCAAAGTCTGTGAATACTGATGTACATGTGATTTCTTAGTTTTTTATTTTTAATAAATTTGCAACAAAAAAAAAAGTTCTTTCATGTTGTCATTATGGGGTGTTGTGTGTAGATTTTTTGGGAAAAAAATGAATTTATTCCATTTTGGAATAAGGATGTAACATAACAAAATGTGGGAAAAGTGAGGCGCTGTGAATACTTTCCGGATGCACTGTATGTACTCAGTGTGGGAAGTGTTTTTCAGATAAATCAGGTTTCAAAAAACATCAGAGAATTCATACTGGTGAAAAACCTTACAAATGTGATCAGTGTGGGAAGTGTTTCGCATGTACATCTAGTTTAAGGAGGCACAGGGAAATTCATACAGGTGAAAACACCTACAGATGTTCAGTGTGACTTCCCACACAGCATATTCTGCGTATGTATATGTGTATGTCACACTGTGTATACTCTGTGTTTGTGTGTAGCCAAAGCAGGCTACGTATGATTATCTCTATTCTTAATTTGTGTATTTTGTAATTGATTATTGGTATTCTAAGGCTGTGAGTAAATTGTTTTATTTGTAATTTGCGTGATCTCCATGGCTAATTCATCTTGTACCTTTTCAGCCTAAATTACGACAATACCCAGGGGTACAATATTGACCAAAGATCAACTGATCAGTGGCTTGGTACTTTAGTGGTGTTTCCAAGCTGGGAAAGGCAGCCAAGTTCAGCCAATAAAAAGGATTGGTGGTGCATGGCTCTCGTAATTTGAAGTGAATTTTGATTGCGCGAAAGACGACAAATCAATTCACGTACATACACGGCTAACAGAATACAGTCAAATGGTAAGACGGCAAATATAGAAACACAGATTCAAAATAACAGTTAAGACTAAGCTAACACTGGCTATGCCTGCAAATGCTTGTTTAGTCTTACTGAGTGCATACGCATTGCTGGATCCAAAAGACGTGCTGTCCTTGTAGGAGCCGCGATGGTGCTGTGAATGCGTGTCCTGGAGAGGTGCGCAAAGCTGGGGCGTTCCCGTCTTAGCCACGCGTTGTTGTCTGGTCCGCTCGGTTGCTGGAAGCATGTTCGTTGGTCCCTTTTCCGGGTGGAAAAGTTTGTTGCTGTTTTTCTTTGGTGAGCTTTGCAGGGGTAAACTGATGTAGAGTTCCACGTACACCAGTTTCCACTCACTATAGGCCACGAAGTTACCGCGAGGTAACTGGGTGTGTCCGTAGGCCTGGTAGTGCGCTGTGCAGCATTCAGCCTCTGTCCGAGTCTTGGAGCAGATGAGCTGAAGCGAATGGCCAAAAAGGGTGTGTCGAAGAAGTGGACGAAGAGAGTGAAGAGAAGAGAAGAAGCAGAAGAGACAGAAGCAGAAGAAAGATCCCAAGAACGTGACTTGCTCTTATACGGGAAAGTTTATTGCTCCCGCCATTACGGGATTGGCTGAACCAAGCGAGACGTCATGTGGGGTGGACGTCGCGGAATTGTCCTGTGGGAATGTGGAAGTTGTAGTTCCTACAGGTATGACTGTGTGAGTGACTGGTGTGTGCCCTGAGATGGACTGGCGACCTGTCCAGGGTGTATTCCTGCCTTTCGCCCAATGTATGCTGGGATAGGCTCCAGCTCCCCTGCGATCAGAACTCCGCTTCTAACCCCTGGAAACTTTTCTCTATTTTCTCCTCTCTCCTCAACGCACCGCCTCCTCCTCCTCAGTCCTCCTTCGCTGCTGATGACTTTGCCGATTTCTTCGATGAGAAGGTCACAGTCATCCGCAGATCCTTTACAACCACCGCCCCCCTCACTGTGCCCTTCCCCCCCTCTAGGCCCATCCCTTCTTTTTCCACTTTCTCCCCCCTTACAGACTCTGATGTTTCTCAACTCCTGCTCTCCCAACCGCCCTACAACCTGTGCCCTTGACCCTATCCCCTCTTCTCTTCTCCTAACTATCACACCTGACATTCTCCCATTTGTCACATCAACTCCTCCCTGTCTTCCGGCTGTTTTCCGGCATCCTCCAAGAGGGCCCACATCACTCCACTGCTAAAAAAGCCTACTCTGGATCCCTCCATCATCCAGAACTACCGCCCGGTATCTCTTCTTCCTTTCCTTTCTAAAACTATAGAACGAGCCGCTTCTACTCAACTTTCTTCTTTCTTTTCTAACAACCACCTGCTAGACCCCCATCAGTCTGGCTTCGGATCGGGCCACTCGACAGAGACTGCGCTCCTCTCCGTCAGTGAGTCACTCCATGCCGCAATAGCAGCTTCCCTCTCCTCTGTCCTCATTCTTCTAGATCTCTCTGCTGCCTTCGACACTGTGGATCACTCCATCCTCCTGTCTGCCCTGTCAGCAACGGGCATCTGTGGCACAGCCCTGGACTGGATTGAGTCCTACCTCTCTGGTTGCTCCTTCCAGGTTGCCTGGGCTGGTTCGGTATCGACACCTCAGCCCCTCGCCACAGGTGTTCCCCAGGGCTCAGTCCTAGACCCACTTCTTTTTTCTCTTTACACTCGTTCCCTTGGCCCTGTGATCACTGCACATGGGCTATCCTACCACTGCTACGCGGACAATACCCAACTCTTTGTCTCGTTCCCGCCGTCTGATATGCAGGTTTCAGCCCGTATCTCTACTTGCCTGAGGGACATCCAGAGCTGGATGGACAACCACCATCTAAAGCTCAACCCAGGCTTCCTCATCTGGATCTCTCCATTTCCCTCGGGGATACCACACTCACGCCGTCACCCAGTGCAAGGAACCTCGGCGTGGTGATGGACAGCAGACTGTTCTGAGAACATTGCGGCGGTGACCCGGTCTTGCAGGTTCTTCCTATACAACATATGGAGAATCCGCCCCTTTCTCACCCCCTACTCGACCCAGCTCCTGGTCCAAGCGATGGTTCTGTCCCGCCTGGACTACTGCAATTCCCTCTTGGCTGGCCTCCCAGCGTCCGCCATCAGACCCCTCCAACTTATCCAGAATGCAGCAGCTCGTCTGGTCTTCAACCTTCCCAAATACTCACACGTCACCCCCCTGCTTACTTCCCTCCACTGGCTGCCTGTCATGGCTCGCATCAAATTCAAAACATTGGTGCTAGCCTTCCAAGCAGTTAAGGGGTCTTCCCCAGCTTATATACAAAAAATCATCAGACCCTACACCCCTGCCAGACCTCTTTGTTCAGCCTCCACAGGCCGCTTGGCACATCCCCCTCTCCGAACCTCCACCTCGCGCTCACGACTACTGTCTGTTCTGGCTCCACGGTGGTGGAATGAACTCCCCGTTGAGGTCAGAACTGTAGAATCTCTCCCCACCTTCAAGCGCAAGCTGAAGACACACCTCTTCAAGCAGCACCTCTCCCCATCCCTCCCTACCTCCCTGTGAACCTTAATTGTTGTCTCTGTGACTTGCTTTATGTGTCGGTATTTTTAGTTGGCTAGGTAAGCAGTGTTTGTATAGGTAACTTTGGTCACTTTTGCTCTGTTGTTTATTTGTTTCTTTGTTTTAAAAAAAAAAAAAAAAAAAAAAATTGGCCTTATCTTTGTTGTACAGGTAGCAGTTGAAATTGTACTTCCCTCTAGGGTCTTTCAGCGAACTTATCCCTGGTTATGGGTATGCACTTTGTTGTACGTCTCTCTGGATAAGAGCGTCTGCCAAATGCCAATAATGTAATGTAATGTATTCAGGATAAGCGGGTTAAGATAATGGATGGATGGATGGATGGATGGATAGGAACCCATGGGCGTTTCTACACCGGTTCCTGTCAAGTTAGCTCAAAGGAGCCCTCTAAATGCATGCCGACCTGGGCTCGCAACTATCATGTCAAATTTAGTGCATGTATTGTGTTGTAAGAGTCGAGTGTAATCACTCCCTAGGTTCGCGTATGTTTCAAACCCAAATTTCTAAATTATATCTTGGAGTCAGATAACAAAGGTAAATGTATTGGTCCTACTGTGGAGATTCTTGGTCAGCCCGGACCAGTAAAGAGCGGAAGGCAGAGTGGTACAACTGTCTTTGTAACGTGGTTTATTCATTGGCTGATCTAGACTCTCCGCATAGCGGTCATTATAATTTAACCCTACTAATATTCTTCCAGCAACACCAGAAGGACAAGCATGCAAATACCTTCGGCCCTTGCTAAATTCCGTCGTTGGGTTAGCGTGGGGTTTTACAAATGAGCATTTCATGTTTCTTGTTGAGACCTGGCTTAACAATGACAGTGTGGCAACACTTATGGAAGCTTGTCCCCCAGACTATAACCTCTTCCAGTCAGTGAGACAGGGCAGAAGAGGGGCTGGAATAGATGCTATTTTCTCCCATCAGTTTTGCTGTACTGAGATTGAGGAAGGTACATTTTCATCCTTTGAATATTTTCCCTATGTGCTAAAGGCTGACCCAGCCATGCTTATTTTAACATTATATCGGCCACCTAAGTAGTCCTCAGTATTTATCTTGAGTTTTCTGAGCTCATGTCCGTTGTGCTCACTAGTTGTGAACAAATCATTTAAAATGGGGATATGAATATTCATATTAATAATAGTGCCGACTCCAAGGCAATGGAATTCATGAATCCATTAGACAACTTAGAACTGCAAAACCCCACGCTAACCCAACAACGGAATGTAGCACGGGCCAAAGGTATCTGCGTGCTTGTCCTTCTGGTGTTGCTGAAATAATGTCAATAGGGTTAAATAATAATTACCACGATGCGGAGAGTCTAGATCAGCCAATAAACAAACCACGTTACGAAGACAGTCATAGCACTCTGCCCGGAACTGTAAGTGCAATGGTATCCACAGATTTAAAAAATAAAATTAAAAAAATTAAATTAAATGTATTGTTCATCTTTATCTTCGTCTTCGTACAAATCCGAATCTGATTTTTTACCAATGAGATACATTTCCTCACAACAGTCAGGACACTGGTCCACAAATGTGGGGTACATTACATTGATGTCATTCTTGTCCAGAGCGACGTACAGTTGATTAGACTAAGCAGGAGACAATCCTCCCCTGGAGCAATGTTTAAGGACCTTGCTCAAGGGCCCAACGGCTGTGTGGATCTTATTGTGGCTACACAGAGGATCGAACTACCAACCTTGCCGGTCCCAGTCATGTACCATAACCACTACGATACAGGCCGCTACAAACATGTTTTACACGCCTTCGTATTCCCGTACCCACTGAATCAAACATACTCTGCTGTTATGGAAGATATACACTCACCAAACACTTTATTCGTAACACCTGTACACCTACTTATTTATGCGATGATCTAATCAGCCAATTGTATGGCAGCAGTGCAATGCATAATAATCATACAGATACCAGTCAGGAGCTTCATGTTATGTTCACGTCAACTATCAGAATGTGATCTAAGTGACTTTGACCGTGGAATGATCATGCTGCTTGGTGATTTTTTTCTCAATATTGACTACATCAGCACCACTTGGTTATGCATGTTAATGATGTTGGCTAGCTAACATTTGGGGAGGGCATTGACATCTAACATTAACGTTACATTAGCTAGCATCATAAATTATTTTTATATGCCAACATTGAGTTTACGTTTTAAGACCTTGGTTAAAATGACACTGCCTGCTATTTACATTCCTCAACCCTATCCACACAGAACTTATTATACACAGAACAGAAGTTATTTGCTGTTGTGACGTCATGGTGATTTTATTTATTGGTTACAGGATAGAACACAGAGTAGTAGTAGGACGGGCATAATCCAAGCAGGGTATTGTGGGAAGTGGAGTCCCACAGGGGTCGGCGCTGGGGGCACTGCTCTTTCTCATTTACATAAATGATCTAGACACGGGCATCGAAAGTAATTTAGTTAAATTAGAGCAGATGATACATAAATAGGTTTAGCTAACAGTATGAACTGTACTAAAGTAATGCAGGAAGACTTAAACAGAATCCATAAGTGGTCAGAAATCTGGCATATGAAATTCAAGAAAACTAAATGTAAAGTTTTACATGGGGGAAATAAAAATATAAGGCAGGATTACTTTATGGGGGGTACGAAATTGGATAGTGCTCAAGTTGAAAAAGACTTGGGGGTAATAGTTCATGTGCGGTAGCAGTAAAAAAGGCCAATAGGATGCTAGGATACATAGCCAGGAATATTGAGTATAAGTCCAAGGAAGTTACCTCATACAACACACTTGGAGTACTGTGTGCAGTCAATGTATAAAAGATAAGAGTTACGACTGTTTATACACAATTTTGTATGACAAACAGTAGTGAAGATATGTTACTAGATATAACTATTGCACAGGACAATGCTGCCTTTTTTCGCTAGAAATCCATCTCTGGCTTCATCTCTCCTAATAGCTCTTATCCAGATTTCTTTGGTGTTCTTTGGAAGGAATTCAATGACAAATATGGTTGTTTTGTCTCCGAACAGAAAAACAATGCAAGATTTATTTGTGTCTGAACCAGAGTTTTGTGCTCGGAACTCATCCCTTTTCTGCGATGAACTAACTCAGAACTGAGCTACAGGAAGACTGCCAGCACTCCTTCCGGTGAACTAACTTAGAACCAAGCTACAGGAAGACTGCCAGCACTCCTTCCAGTGAACTCAGAACTAAGCTACAGGAAGGCTGCCAGCACTCCTTCCGGTGAACTAACTCAGAACCAAGCTACAGGAAGGCTGCCAGCACTCCTCCCAGTTTGCCTACCTGGAAATGTGAGATCGGCCTCTAAAACACCGTCAGGAAAAATCTCTCCTTCATCTGATTTTATTTGCGGATATTGTTACACCTGTTCTGTGCATTACCACCACCTACTGGGCTGGAGTATGGTCCTCAGGTTACCCTTTTACCACACACCATGATACGCTGCAGACAGCCCACCCTGGCGAGCTGGTGTGGGGGCTGAGGAGGAGGGGGTGGGTTGTGTGGATGTCCTGGTGGAGCAGTGAACCAGCACATCTTTCCACAATTGCCAACAAAACAGATAAACACACTTGGGTTTCTTTTAGTTAACATGTTTATTTTCATATCCAAGCAGCTGTCCAAAAATTATTTCCAAACAAATACATTTCAGTCATTTCCATCATTGAAGCCATTTCATTGAAACAACTATGAAATTTATTAAGCAATAAGATTATAAATTACACTCCAAAAGATTTGGTACTTAAAAATGCAACCCCAGTTTGTCCCAGTCAGCTAGCTGTCCAAAACATAGTTTATTTGACAAGGACAGTTCAGCCACTCAACAGTACCAGAATTGGCTCCAGTAAATTTTCATCCATCA
Organism: Conger conger; assembly: GCF_963514075.1. Classification (NCBI taxonomy): domain Eukaryota; kingdom Metazoa; phylum Chordata; class Actinopteri; order Anguilliformes; family Congridae; genus Conger; species Conger conger. The sequence continues at coordinate 77,617,688 of NC_083763.1, read as the reverse complement.
TCTCTGGGCAGGAAATACTAAAAGGTGGCAGCTATCATTTTCACTATCAATATTGGTTCCAGATTGACTAGAAAACAAGAAAGGTTTATGATCAAAGTTGCAGGGCATAATACATTTCATTACAGTGGAGCTTTCCTATATGAAACATGCAGGCAGGAGAGCCAGTCTTGTAGTAGCTCAGGAGCATTTATCCGCTTTGCGGAAAATAATTTTCCTTCTGAAAATGTTATTTTTAAAGTCTGAATTGTACAATTTCATTCTGTTTGTATCAGGTGATATTTGGAGGGGCAGGAATGTGCAAAGGAATTTTCATCTGCATGAACTGGCCAGAGTTTCCTTAAATTAGATCTTCCAAATTAGACTGTTCACCTGTCCAAATCTTCTCACACTGAACATCTGTAGGTGTTTTTTTGTATGAATTTTCCTGTGCCTCCTTAAATTAGATGTACATGTGAAACACTTCCCACACTTAGTACATGTGGAAGGCTTTTCACCTGTATGAATTTTCTGATGTTAGCTTGAATTACATTTCCTTAATAAACACTTCCCACACTGATCATATGCGTCAGGCTTTTTACCTGTATGAATTCTCTGATGTATTACTAAAGTAGTTATTTTTGAAAAACACTTCTCACACTGAGTACATTTGTATGGCTTTTCACCAGTATGAATTCTCTGATGGATGCTTAAATGATATTTAGCTGAAAAACACTTCCCGCATTGAGAGCATTGGTGGGGCTTTTCACCGGTATGACCTGCCTGATGTCTACTTGTGACATGTGGAGGGCTTTTCACCAGTATGAATTCTCCGATGTCTTATTAAACCAGATTGATCTGAAAAACACTTTTCACAGTGAGTACATTTGTATGGCTTTTCACCTGTATGAATTCTGTGATGGCTGTTTAATTCACTGTTCCTTAAAAAGCACTTGCCACACTGATAACATGTGTAGGACTTTTTACCTGTATGAATTCTCTGATGGTGGCTTAAATGGGATTTAGCTGAAAAACACTTCTTGCATTGAGAGCATTGGTGGGGCTTTTCAGCAGTATGAATTCTCAGATGTTTTCTCAAACATGATTGAGTTGAAAAACAATTCCCACACTGAGTGCATGGGTAGAGCTTTTCACCAGTATGAATTCTCTGATGTTGGCTAAAATAAGATTTCGTTGAAAAACACTTCCCACACTCCGTACATTTGAAGGGCTTTTCACCAGTATGGATTCTCTGATGTTGGCATAAATAAGACTTCGTTGAAAAGCACTTCCCACACTGTATACATTTGAAGGGCTTTTCACCAGTATGAGTTCTCTGATGGACTCTGAAACCTGATTGATCTGAAAAACACTTCCCACACGCCGTACATGTGTAGGGCTTTTCACCAGTATGAATTCTCTGATGTTGGCTAAAATAAGATTTCGTTGAAAAACACTTTCCACACTCCGTACATTTGAAGGGCTTTTCACCAGTATGGATTCTCTGATGTCGGCATAAATAAGATTTCGTTGAAAAACACTTCCCACACTGCGTACATGTGAAGGGCTTTTCACCGGTATGATGTGCCTGATGTCTCCTTAAACCACATTTTTCTAAAAAGCACATCCCACACTGTATACATTTGTAGGGCTTTTCACCAGTATGAATTCTCTGATGTAGGCTTATATAAGTTTTCGTTGAAAAACACTTCCCACACTCCGTACATTTGAAGAGCTTTTCACCAGTATGAATTCTCTGATGTTGGCTAAAATAAGATTTTGTTGAAAAACACTTCCCACACTCCGTACATTTGAAGGGCTTTTCACCAGGATGGATTCTCTGATGTTCGAATAAAAAAGATTTAGCTGAAAAACACTTCCCACACTGATGACACTTGTAAAGCTTTTCACCTGTATGAATTCTCTGGTGCTTAGTTAAATTAGATTCATGAAGAAAACACTTCCCACAAAGGGAGCATTGGTGGAGCTTTTCACAATTATGGTTTCCCTTGTCTTGGATTAACTCTGATGGCTCATTAAGGCATCTCACATGCTGGGTGGAACGGTCCTGTTCTTTCCCTGGTTTCCTGGAGTGTGGATTTGGCTCTCCTGCACACTGCCATGGTTCAGTCTGGTCTTTGTGAACAACACCAGCTCCATTAAGCACAGTGTTCACTTCATCAGATGTAATATCATCACATTTAATGTCCTGCAGCACACTGATGTGTTCAGCCTTGATGTAGCCTCCATCATCAGTTTCTGTTTCGATTTGGTCAGGATGCAGATGGATTCCATATGCCAGCTCTGTAACTTCTAGGTTCTCTGTCTTAAGATACCCAGTGTGTGTGTCAGTTTCTGTTTTGATTTGGTCAGGATGCAGATGGGTTCTACATACCAGCTCTGTGAAGTCTAGGCTCTCTGTCTTAATAAGATCCCCAGTGTTGGTGAGACCCAGGTCAGTTTCTGTTTTTATCAATGGTGAGTCAGTGTGGTGTACAGCACTGACCCCACTGTGTGCTGTAACACACTCTGGCTCCAGTGTGTTGAGTCCTGGTGTAGTACACTCAGTCTCTGACTCTGCCATGTGCACAGACTCCAGTCCACTGAGTTCCTCTTCTTTCAGTCTGATCCTGTGCTGCTCAGTGAGCTCTGGTAGTGTTGTCTCAGTGTCCTGTCTCAGACAGACTCCTGCCTGCATCATACTGCTGCTCAAAGGTGTGCAGAAGTGTAGCTCCTGGAGAGAAACAAAGGAAGAGATTTAGCTTTAAACTGGTGTAACCAAATCAGCTGACAAATGAAGACAACTGAACGATTAGCATCATTATGTATGCTAGCTATGAAAACAAAACCTTTGGTTGAGGATTCAATTCAACTACGAATTTATCATCAATGAACGTCAAAATTCCACTTTTTGCTCGTAGATGACATCCGCTTAAGAGATGTGGAGGAAGGGCTTGCAAGTGATTTTCTTCAGCTCTTCTTAGATAGCGAGCCAAATACAAAAGCGGCTGATGTTGTTTCGGCTGATCAATTTAATTTCCTGTATTTTGAGGCTTTCGGCAAATGCAAACATTTCTTTTAAAACTAAGTTTTTTTTATTTATTAATACACTCTACGCTCTACAATATGTAATATAAAAATAACACTTTGCAATTCGAGTTCAAAAAGTAAACATTTGGGTAAGGAATTTTCACGGCCGAGCCGTGAGAACTGCTTACCGTGAGAAATCTCTGCACGTATGATAACTAAACTTTAGGTCCATTACAATTTTCGGTCGTAATGGTGGCTCCGTCACTAAATCACAGTTTTCGATCGCTGGTTCGATCCCAACTTGATACTTTTCATTAAGGTTACGAGTAGCCTACAGTTTCTTTTTGTTAGGGATTCATTATCCAATTTGATTTTGAACGTTTCCCGCTACGATGGAATTATTTTCAGCAGGCGATTGACATTTATTTTCCCTATTTATGTTTGATTCATGCTGTGACAGGATATAACCTTGCATTTCCCCCCAAAACATATTGCTTGCATACCAGACACCAAATCAGAAAATATCATACTTTATTTCATATGGGCTCCCTATATGCATTTTAACATGTTGGGCAGAGGTGCAGTATACGCAAATCTTTGAAGTAATCCTACATCTTTCTCAATGGCCTACGACATGCTGTAGATCGTACATAGTCAGATAGAATTTACTGGTACAATTAATTCTTTGTCCAGGAAATAAGACACTGCAATTTGTTCCTCTGATTTATTTTAACTTTCATTTAACCAAAGAAGGCCAAGTGAGTAATGCTCTTTTCCAGCAGTGCTATGGGATACATAACAATGCGCAAATCATATCAGTACAAAACACAGAGAAGGAAGAAACAAAATGACAAGATTAATGTAAGAAGTTCACAATTACGAAAGGAAAACTGAATGCATAACAAGAGCGTGAATCCGACAATTAAAATAATTATCGAACCCTCCACGTTATTTCGGTGATCCAGTTTTCAGGTGTCCTGTACACGGTTCCAGTTATGAGCAGCGTAATGAAGCTGCTTTCACCTGTTCTGTATTCATGCGACTTACCTGAAGTAATGTAGCATGACCATGAGAGCGAGTAGGCTAAGCTAACTAATCTAAAACATGAGACTGAAAAGCATTACACGCTGTTTATTTATTGTGTGTAGGCTAACGTTACGAGTAGGGCATTTTGCACGGTAATTTTAGGAGCGCGAGCATGAAGTGCCTGAGCCTCAAAGTGTGTTTAAAAAAAAAAAACACAGGAAGACAATTCCAAGCTTACCCATATTTATTCCATTGATTTGATTTCTTGTGTGGATAGGCGAAGTTAATTCCAAATAAATAATCTCAAGTGTGTGTTAAACACAGTAGGTCGTTGTTAGGTGAACGAAACGAAAGTCATCAATTCCACTCCGTCACTGAATTGGTTCTTTAGAAATATGAAAAAGAAGAAAATGTATTCGACCGCGGCTGCTAGCAGGCAGGTTTTCTGGCCATCTCACATAAAAGCCTCTCCACCATAGCCTCTTGAACTGGAAGTGCAATGGTATCCACAATTTAAAAAAAATATCTTCGTCTTCGGGTATTGTAAGGCTCATTCACCGCCACCTACTGGACTGGAGTGTGCCACCCCAAAAGGCCTTTATTATCCCCTTCCACAACAGTTTTTGTGTAACAAAATCAAACGCTTTACTGTTTAAGATATAACTGAACTGGCATTCGCGTAAAAAGCTCATTATTTCATTGAGCCAGGGTAACTGAAGGAAATTAAATGGAATCGTCCATCCTTGGCCCATGATACAGTGTAAGGGCTTCACTCCATGTTCACTCCATGTTGTGCCCAGTGCATATCCATGTTATAAACAGTTTCACCCTTTTGCTCATCACTGAAACTCCCCATACAAACCCGAATCAGATTTTTTTTTTACCAATGAGATACATTTCCTCACAACAGTCAGGACACTGGTCCACAAATGTGGGGTACATTACATTAATGCCATTCTTGTCCAGAGCGACGTACAGTTGATTAGACTAAACAGGAGACAATCCTCCCCTGGAGCAATGTTTAAGGACCTTGCTCAAGGATCTTATTGTGGCTACACAGAGGATCGAACTACCAACCTTGCCGGTCCCAGTCGTGTACCATAACCACTACGATACAGGCCGCTACAAACATGTTTTACACGCCTTCGTACTCCCGTACCCTCTGAATCAAACATACCCTGCTGTTATGGAAGACATACACTCACCAAACACTTTATTAGTAACACCTGTACACCTACTTATTCATGCGATGATCAAATCTGCCAATTGTGTGGCAGCAGGGCAATGCATAATATCATACAGATACCAGTCAGGAGCTTCAGGTTATGTTCACGTCAACTATCAGAATGTGATCTCAGTGACTTTGACCGTGGAATGATCATGCTGCTTGGTGATTTTTTCTCAATATTTATTACATCAGCACCACTTGGTTATGCATGCTAATGATGTTGGCTAGCTAACATTTGGGGAGGACATTGACATCTAACATTAACGTTACATTAGCTAGCATCATAAATTATTTTTATATTCCAACATTGACTTTACGTTTTAAGACCTTGGTGAAAATGACACTGCCTGCTATTCACATTCCTCAACCCTATCCACACAGAACTAAGTTATTTGCTGTTGTGATGTCATGGTGATTTTATTCATTGGTTACAGGATAGAACACAAATAGTAGTAGTAGGAGGGGCCTTATCCAAGCAGGGTATTGTGGGAAGTGGAGTCCCACAGGGGTCGGTGCTGGGGGCACTGCTCTTCCTCATTTACATAAATGATCTAGACACGGGCATCGAAAGTCATTTAGTTAAATTAGAGCAGATGATACATAAATAGGTTTAGCTAACAGTATGGACTGTACTAAAGTAATCCAGGAAGACAAACAGAATCCATAAGTGGTCAGAAATCTGGCATATGAAATTCAAGACAACTAAATGTAAAGTTCTACATGTGGGAAATGCAAATATAAGGCAGGATTACTTCATGGGGGGTACGAAATTGGATAGTGCTCAAGTTGAAAAAGACCTGGGGGTAATAGTTCATGTGCGGTAGCAGTAAAAAAGGCCAATAGGATGCTAGGATACATAGCCAGGAATATTGAGTATAAGTCCAAGGAAGTTACCTCATACAACACACTTGGAGTACTGTGTGCAGTCAATGTATAAAAGATAAGAGTTACGACTGTTTATACACAATTTTGTATGACAAACAGTAGTGAAGATATGTTACTAGATATAACTATTGCACAGGACAATGCTGCCTTTTTTCGCTAGAAATCCATCTCTTGCTTCATCTCTCCTAATAGCTCTTATCCAGATTTATTTGGTGTTCTTTGGAAGGAATTAAATGACAAATATGGTTGTTTTGTCTCGGAACAGAAAAACAATGCAAGATTTATTTGTGTCTGAACCAGAGTTTTGTGCTCGGAACTCATCCCTTTTCTGTGATGAACTAACTCAGAACCAAGCTACAGGTAGGCTGCCAGCACTCCTTCCGGTGAACTAACTCAGAACCAAGCTACAGGAAGGCTGCCAGCACTCCTTCCAGTGAACTAACTCAGAACCGAGCTACAGGAAGGCTGCCAGCACTCCTTCCAGTGAACTAACTCAAAACCAAGCTACTGGAAGGCTGCCAGCACTCTTTCCAGTGAACTCAGAACTAAGCTACAGGAAGACTGCCATCACTCCTTCCAGTGAACTCAGAACTAAGCTACAGGAAGGCTGCCAGCACTCCTTCCAGTGAACTAACTCAGAACTGAGCAAGAGGAAGGCTGCCAGCACTCCTTCCAGTGAACTAACTCAGAACCGAGCTTCAGGAAGGCTGCCAGCACTCCTTCCAGTGAACTAACTCAGAACCGAGCTTCAGGAAGGCTGCCAGCACTCCTTCCAGTGAACTAACTCAGAACCGAGCTTCAGGAAGGCTGCCAGCACACAATCTCTCCATCTGATTTTATTTGCGGATATTGTTACACCTGTTCTGTGCATTACCACCACCTACTGGGCTGGAGTATGGTCCTCAGGTTACCCTTTTACCACACACCATGATACGCTGCAGACAGCCCACCCTGGCGAGCTGGTGTGGGGGCTGAGGAGGAGGAGGGGGTGGGTTGTGTGGATGTCCTGGTGGAGCAGTGAACCAGCACATCTTTCCACAATTGCCAACAAAACAGAGAAACACACTTGGGTTTCTTTTAGTTACCATGTTTATTTTCATATCCAAGCAGCTGTTCAAAAATTACTTCCAAACAAATACATTTCAGTCATTTCCATCATTGAAGCCATTTCATTGATACAACTATGAAATTTATTAAGCAATAAGATTATAAATTACACTCCAAAAGATTTGGTACTTAATAAAAATGCAACCCCAGTTTGTCCCAGTCAACTAGCTGTCCAAAACATAGTTTATTTGACAAGGACAGTTCAGCCACTCAACGGTACTAGTGGCTCCAGTAAATAGTAAATTTTCATCCATCATCTCTGGGCAGGAAATACTAAAAGGTGGCAGCTATCAATTTCACGATCAATATTGGTTCCAGATTGACTAGAAAACAAGAAAGGTTTGTGATCAAAGTTGCAGGGCATAATACATTTCATTACAGTGGAGCTTTCCGATACGACATGCAGGCAGGAGAGCCAGTCTTGTAGTAGCTCAGGAGCATTTATCCGAGGCTTTGCGGAAAATAATTTTCCTTCTGAAAATGTTATTTTTTAAGTCTGAATTGTACAATTTCACTCTGTTTGTATCAGGTGATATTTGGAGGGGCAGGAATGTGCAAAGGAATTTTCATCTGCATAAACTGTCCAGAGTTTCCTTAAATTAGATCTTCCAAATTCGACTGTTCACCTGTCCAAATCTTCTCACACTGAACATCTGTAGGTGTTTTCACCTGTATAAATTTTCCTGTGCCTCCTTAAATTAGATGTACATGTGAAACACTTCCCACACTTAGTACATGTGTAAGGCTTTTCACCTGTATGAATTTTCTGATGTTAGCTTGAATTAGATTTCCTTAAAAAACACTTCCCACACTGATCGTCTGCGTCAGGCTTTTTACCTGTATGAATTCTCTGATGCTTATTTAAATTATTTTTCTGAAGAAAACACTTCTCACACATCACATTTGTTGGGCTTTTCACTGGTATGACCTGCCTGATGTCTTATTAAACCTGATTGATCTGAAAAACACTTCCCACACTGCGTACATGTGAAGGGCTTTTCACCGGTATGAATTCTCTGATGTCTTATGAAACTAGAATGATCTGAAAAACACTTCTCACACTGAGTACATGTGTAGGGCTTTTCACCGGTATGAATTCTCAGATGTATTACTAAAGTAGTTATTTTTGAAAAACACTTCTCACACTGAGTACACTTGTATGGCTTTTCACCAGTATGAATTCTCTGATGTCTTATGAAACTAGAATGATCTGAATAACACTTCTCACATTGAGTACATTTGTAGGGCTTTTCACCAGTATGAATTCTCTCATGGACAATGAATTGCTGATTATGAATAAAACACTTCCCACACTGCGTACATTTGAAGGGCTTGTCACCAGTATGGATTCTCTGATGTTGGCTTAAATAAGATTTAAATTTAAACAAGATTAAATAAGATTTAGCTGAACACTTGCCGCACTGATCACACTTGTAAGGTTTTTCACCTGTATGAATTATCTGGTGCTTAGTTAAATTAGATTCATGAAGAAAATGCTTCCCACACAGGGAGCATTGGTGGGGCTTTTCACAATTACGGTTTCCCTTGTCTTGGATTAACTCTGATGGCTCATTAAGGCATCTCACATGCTGGGTGGAATGGTCCTGTTCTTTCCCTGGTTTCCTGCAGTGTGGATTTGGCTCTCCTGCACACTGCCATGGTTCAGTCTGGTCTTTGTGAACAACACCAGCTTCATTAAGCACAGGGTTCACTTCATCAGATGTAATAACATCACATTTAATGTCCTGCAGGACACTGATGTGTTTGGCCTTAATGTAGGCTTCATCATCAGTCTCTGTTTTGATTTGGTCAGGGTGCAGATGGATTCTATATGCCAGCTCTGTAAAGTCTAGGCTCTCTGTCTTAATAAGATCCCCAGTGTTGGTGGGACCCAGATCAGGTTCTGTTTTTATCAATGGTGAGTCAGTGTGGTGTACAGCACTGACCCCACTGTGTGCTGTAACACACTCTGGCTCCAGTGTGTTGAGTCCTGGTGTAGTACACTCAGTCTCTGACTCTGCCATGTGGACAGACTCCAGTCCACTGAGTTACTCTTCTTTCAGTCTGATCCTGTGCTGCTCAGTGAGCTCTGCTAGTGTTGTCTCAGTGTCCTGTCTCAGACAGACTCCTGCCTGCATCATACTGCTGCTCAAAGGTGTGCAGAAGTGCAGCTCCTGGAGAGAAACAGATGAAGAGATTTAGCTTCAAAACTAACTGCATCAGCTGAAAATTCTACATATTTGAACACATTTCTTTAATCACTGATTTGGTCAATGTAGAGTTACAGTGCAGTCTAAGTATTTGGACAGTGGTACAATTTATGTTCAATTGGTTCTCTACTCCAGCACTTTGGACTTGAAATTCAACAATGACTTTGACGTCAAAGTTCAGATTTCACCTTTAATTTAAGGGTATAAGAATTACATCCCTTCTTTCACATGGCCCCCCCACCCTTTAAGGGGAACAATTTGGAAATTGGAAATTTGGCTTCTCACCAGTTTCTGATGAGTCAGGTGTATTCAATTACTTCCATGGAGCAGGTATGAGAAAGCTTTAGGTATCTCGATTTGAAGATTTTGAGTGCCTTTGGAGTCTGTTATTGGCATTTGTCAACATGAAGCCCAGAGTTGTGCCAATGACAGTCATGGAAGCCATTATGAGGCTGGAAATGTAAGAAGAAAAAAGTCAGAGACATTGGTCAAACTCTAGGCTGACCAAAATAAGCTATTTTTATATTTATTCTGCATCACAAAACAGACTCTACTTCTCAAGTGTTACACCAGAAGAATACTTACGTTTTACATTTTACTTCTCCTGAATGAAACAGAAGCAAAGGGAATAACAATGTATTGTATATAACAGTAAAATACGACGCTAGACCCTCAATGTATACGGTGATCCTAGTGCTGCAGGTGACAAAGGCATTACTGCATTTGCCTTTGAAGGTGGTGCCTTGGACAGCCTCTCGCTCTGGGTGTCACTCACCTAGCTTTCTGCCTCCATCCTGCACATCCTTATCCAACACTGGCCTGCCCAAGTACCAATGGCCTCAAGGTGACTTCTGGACATCCAATGATCAACAAACTAGAACCAAGCTTCCTGGCCAATCACCTGCAGATGTTTGAATTCAGGTTTGCCAACGAGATGCTTCTCAGGAACAAAGGCTTCTGGTTAAGGTGTGAATTGACTGAGAGGGGCAGACAAGTGTGTGCGTTGTGGGGGGAAATGGTGTGGGGATTCATAATCTAATATGATTTTGAACACTCCCCGCTATGAGGGAATTATCTTCAGCAGGTGATTGACGTTTATTTTTCCCATTTATGTGTTTGATTGTGTTTGATTCACGCTGTGACAGACTACAGCCTAGCTTTGCAGTATAGTATAGCTAACTTACTGCTTACATTTTAAGCCTACCAGACACCAAAATATCATACTTTATTACATATGGGCTCACTATATGCATTTTAACATGTTGGCCTACAACATGCTGTAGATCATACATTGTCAGATAGAATGTACTGGTATAATGTAATTAATTCATTGTCCAGGAAATAAGACATTTTGCAATTTGTTCATATTATTTATTTTAACTTTCATTTCATTTTCCAGCAGTGCTATGGGATACATAACAATGCGCAAATCATATCAGTACAAAATACAGAGAAAGAAGAATCACAATTACAAGATCAAGGTAAGAATAAGTTCACAATAACGGAAAGAAAAACTGAATGCATTACAAGAGCGTGTATCCGGCAATTAAAATAATTATCGAACCCTCCACGTTATTTCGGTGGTCCAGTTTTCAGGTGTCGTGTACACGGTTCCAGTTATGAGCAGCGTAATGAAGCTGCTTTCACCTGTTCTGTATTCATGCGACTTACCTGAAGTAATGTAGCATGACCATGAGAGCGAGTAGGCTAAGCTAACTAATCTAAAACATGAGACTGAAAAGCATTACACGCTGTTTATTTATTGTGTAGGCTAACGTTACGGGTAGGGCATTTTGCACAGTAAGAAGGAATTTTAGGACAGCGCGAGCATGAAGTGCCTAAGCCTCAAAGTGTGTTAAAATAAAAATAATAATAAAAATACCACATAGAAAGCTTCGCATTGAAAAAAAACATACATAAAGACAATTCCAGCTTACCCATATTTATTCCATTGATTTGATTTATTGGGTTGATAGGCGAAGTTAATTCCATTTGAACGATCTCAAGTGTGTGTTAAACATACTATTAATAACAGTAGGTCGTTCTTAGGTGAACGAAAGGAAAGTCATGAATTCCACTGGTTCTTTAGAAAAGGAAAAAAGAAGAAAGTTTATTCGACCGCGGCTGCGAGCAGGCAGGTTGTAAGTCACCGCCACCTACTGGGCTCATTCGCCCCCGTCACTGAAACTCCCGATACATTTTCAGAATCAGATTTGTCAGATTTGTCAAGTGATTTTTAAAATAATAATTTTAATAAACTTTATTTTTATAGCACCTTTCATCCATAAAGTGTAGCTCAAAGTGCTTTAAATTAAGCCAATTGCAAAGAATTGCAGAGAAAACACAAATGAAAATAAGAAACACTGTAAATATATCCACATAAGAAACAAACAAGACGAACACTTTGGGGCCTTTTCCCTGCGCCTCCCTCAAGTGAGAGGACACTGTGGAAATATATACTGTAATTCCACACAACAACCGACCGAAAAAAACACATTTATTTCAGGTTTTCAGCTGCCGTTTAAAATTTTCCACTGAGCGAACTGTTCTGGTATGAATTGGCAGGCTCTTCCATAATTTAGGGGCGTAATGATTAAAAGTAGCAGTCCCAATTTTCTTTTGTGAACCACGGGGAACAATTAATAAACCCGCTGCAGGCGACCTGACGGCTCGTGAAGGGACATAAAACCGCAATGAGCAGGAGGAGCGTGGGTGACCATTTTTAGGGTCCAGAACAAAGGCCTGGATTTTGGAGATATGGAGAAGAAATCAAGCAATCTGGGGTTTTGTCTCCTTTCCTTTAATTCACCCAAATCAGGTTTATCCAAAAGGTATATTACCATGAGAGGCACAAAACATATTTATCACATAATACGGTTGTCACGAAAACTCTCAAATACATCTCTCTCCAGGTATGTCCAGTAAGCTCTCTGATTCGGACTTCCTTTGGGGGAGTCAGACCATTGGCTCCCAAGAATGTCCGCATCTAGAGGGACTGAGATAAGGGGAAGATGGACTGTGGCTGTATGGGTTTTCTGGGGGTGTTCTTGTTGAGGGGTCAATAAGCCTTGGGCCAGGTCATGGGAAAAGAATGCGTCCGTGACCCACCACCTGGACACCTCCTATGGGAAAGGCTCAGGACACTCCCACAGTGCCCCCATTTGGACATTTCTGTCTTTACACCTGACTCTTCTCCCCTGGGTTAATGGTGGACTTTTTGTGACAACTACATCATAATAAAACATAAGGATAATCTGTTGGGTATGGATGTGATCCGGTAAAATCAAGGAAGTGGATGAGATACATTTCATACCAAATGGAGTTTAATGAACCATAGTTTCAGTTACTCAAGGGAAAACCTGCATGTCCTCTCTTGGTAATCATCTCATTTTCCCTACTTAACAACCCCCAAGGGTGGGGGGGTGACCACCCCTCCAGGTTGATTTATGGCATTGCTGCCTGGTTTAAAACGTATGATTTGGCATAAAAGCAAGGGAGACAGACCAATCTGGGAAGACCGTAACCGGCTTCTCACACTATGCACGTTCTATCGATATGTATAAGGAAGATCGCACTCGACTTCCCACACTGTGCATACTCTGTATATGTGTGTAGCCAAAGCAGGCTGGGTAAGACTATTTACTCTATATTTCTATTTTCAATTTGTCTATTTTGTAATTGACTGTGATATTCTAAAGCTAATAACCTACCTGCGAATAAATTATTTTATTTGTAACTTGCGTGATCTCCATGACTCTAATTCATCTTGTACCTTTTTCAGCCTAAATTACGACTGAATACTCAGGGGGACAATATTGACCAAAGACCAACTGATCAGTGGCTTGGTACTTTAGTGGTGTTTCCAAGCTGGGAAAGGCAGCCAAGTTCGGCCCATAAAAAGGATTGGTGGTGCATGGGTCTTGTAATTTAATGCGAAGGGAACCCATGGGCGTTTCTACGCCGGTTCCTGTCAAGTTAACTCTAAGGAACCTTCTAAATGCATGCCGACCTGGGCTTGCAACTATCATGTCAAATGTAGTGCATGTATTGTGTTGGCTAGACCCTCAGCCTCTGAGTTCTCCGCCAAACTGAGATTCAGCAATAATGCTAATCCCGGGAGCATATATTGAGTAATGGTGGCGCAGGTAAGAGTCGAGTGTAATCACTCCCGAGGTTCGCATATTTTTCAAACCCAAATTTCTAAATTATATCTTAAATGGAGTCATCGCGGTCATTATTATTTAACCCTACTAATCTTCTTCCAGCAACACCAGAAGGACAAGCATGCTGATACCTTCGGCCCTCGCTAAATTCTGTCATTGAGTTAGCGTGGGGTTTTACATCATCGATTGATTAATTGAACATAATGCATTTTAATCATTTGGCTCAACTGCAGTGTATAGTTGTGTGTCAGCATAGCTGTGGAAATTAACATTGTGTTCTCTGACCTAAGGGAAGCATACATAATGAAAAAAGAAGGGGACCAAGGCAGCTCCCTTGTGCAACACCAATGTCATATTGTCATATCCCGATGTTCATGCTTGATTTAAAAATGTCTAAATGCTAGTTTCAAATGGAGTCAGATAATGAAGGTAAATGTATTGGCCCTATTGTGGAGATTCTCGGTCAGCCCGGGCCAGTCGAGATGTCTCAGGCCATCTGTTGGCTGAGATTCACATTTGAAGAAAAGCCTCAAACTGCAGGAACAGGATGAACATTGGGGCTTTTAAACACAGATCACAACTTTTTGAACTCAAATAAGAAACAAATAAAAATGTACTGGGCGGCAGGGATGGTGCAGTGGGTAGCACAGCCGTCTCACTGCAAGGAGGTCCTGGGTTCAAATCCCCTTTGGCCCGGGCCTCTCTGTGTGGAGTTTGCATGTTCTCCCCGTGTCTGCGTGGGTTTCCTCCGGGTACTCTGGTTTCCTCCCACAGTCCAAAGACATGCAGGTTAGGCTGATTGGAGAGTCTAAATTGCCCGTAGGTATGAGTGAATGGTGTGTGTGCCCTGCGATGGACTGGCGACCTGTCCAGGGTGTATTCCTGCCTTTCGCCCAATGTATGCTGGAATAGGCTCCAGCCCCCCTGCGTCCCTGTTCAGGATAAGCGGGTTCAGATAATGGATGGATGGATGGATAAAAATGTACTAAAGCATACCAAAATCCAACACAACTCACCAGGTTGGGCTGTTTGCAGCGTGTCATAGTGTGTGGTAATGTTAGATTAAAGCCGACATCACAGTGTGATATTTTTGATGCGGTCACATACTGTATATAATAGGCAATTATTACATAGTGTAGTTTACAAAAGTGTATTCTTTGATTCAGGACATTCATTATTATTATTATTACAGATTTTTTTTTTTTATGATCCGCGGTCACTAGTTGGCTAACATTACTTTATTTAACCAGGTATGTCAACCTAGAACTCTGTTCTCTCTTGGGAAATAAAGGCAGGATTGCAAGAGACTACATGGCCAATAAAATACAGGGGGTGATTAAATGTGTAGATGCAGAGAGCGGCTTTTGTGGGAATTTGGACAGGACACCAGGGTTAACCCCCTTAAATAGTTATTGAGGCAAGAGAGCAGACATGCTATAGAGTTTTGTTTCTCCATCTCTGTAGTACTGACTTGCCAAAGCTGAGACTTGATCAACGACAACGACAATTTCAGTTGTCAGTGTGGTTAATTGATTGAACAGCAAACGTAAAAATCATGATGCACAAGTACATCAGACAAAGCAAGGCATGGCACAGCAAGATATGTCACCTT
The DNA here is from genome assembly GCF_963514075.1 of Conger conger. Taxonomy (NCBI): domain Eukaryota; kingdom Metazoa; phylum Chordata; class Actinopteri; order Anguilliformes; family Congridae; genus Conger; species Conger conger. Next base: position 77,602,451 of record NC_083763.1, on the reverse strand, counting down.
TATTTGTCTAAAACTGTAAGTTACAGTTGCATCGTTTGTGGCAGACGATCATATCTTAGTTATATAGCCAGCTGGTTCCATTGCCAAATAAATTGCTTGCTCATAATATAGTAGGATAGCTAAAGTGATAACTTCAAAAAGACAAAAAATATAAATAGTGTTGTGTAGCACACTAAAGTCGTAATATCATAAAGTCACCTGTTCGAACATTTTCTTACTAGAACACTACTGTCACTGTCAGTTTTCCAAAATAGTGCATGAGAAGACTGAACTGTATAACGCATTATATTACGCGTTATATTCACAGACTTTGGGAAGCATAACCAGTGTTTGAGGGTGTTTGTTGTTGCAATTCCTCTCTTGACCGTTAGGAGTCCAATATTACCCATGCTTAAATAATGTATGTAGGCCTTTTTCAGTGTAGCTGTTTCCTAAATATATGGCAAAACTTATAAGGGCAAACACTCGGTAAATACGGTAACGTTAGCATACAAATATCACGGCACTTACCATGGCTAGCCTGAGCCATATGACGGACAGCTCTTGGCAGAGTTAGAAGACCAACTTTTCTTTTGACTAAGAAATGCAACCTTACAGTTTTTAATCGTAATTCACACAGGAAGAACGGCGTGAGTGAGTGAGAGAGACAGACAGCGGAGGAGCAGGTACAACCGAACATGGAGTTTGCATCACTGCCAGTAATAACTTCAATCAATCCCTTGCTACATCCTGCAGGACTTCCCGACTTCTGCTACAGCAATAGGAGGATTCATTGGAACAGGCATCCACAACCAAGATTTTGATACAGCTTGTTATTTAGACTACTTACTTTTACTTAGCCTATGTTGAGAACTTATGAGAGGCAGATTTTTTTGTTGTTAGTTTCTTATTTGCAACTTCTTATTCGTAATTGCTGGTCCACCATACCTTTTTTTTTTAACTCTGCTGTTGGAACTGCCTGTTTGCAATTTCGCAGCAATTTCGCGTTTTTAAATGCCAAAATCGTCTTTGTGCCACACATTACACAAACACAAAGCACACAATTTAGCCATCATAGCCAGTTTCTATTTTGTACTGGTGATAGCCAAAACTGGAAAACATTATAGCTGATTTAGAGCTGTTTACAAACAACCATTCCAGGTCGTCAAACATCCTAGTAGCTAGCTAGTAAGGTCTACTACACTATCTAAGCAACTGTACTAACGTTATCTAGGTCTACTACCAATAATGTATCCCCACTGCACTAACGGTAGCTAAGCAACGCTAACGCTAAATCGTTAATAAGAGATGTCAGAGGAGAATGGCCAGACTGGTCAAAGCTGACAGTAAGGTGAGAGTAACGCAAATAATCACACATTACAATAGTGGCGTGCAGAAGTGCATCTCTGAACACACAGCGCGTCAGCCCTCTGGATAGGCGACGGCAGCAGAAGTCGAAAAAAAGTCTTAATAAATACCCAATGAAGTGTTCACTGAGTCCCTCCCACTCTCTCTGGCAGGCAGTTTCAGAGAAACGAAAGTAAACTCTGTCAGTGTGAGCAGAGAAATGGCTGAAGGTGGAGGTTTACTGGATCAGGAACATTTGAGTTGTGCGATCTGTCTGGATTTACTGAAGGATCCGGTGACTATTCCCTGTGGACACAGTTACTGTATGGGCTGTATTAAGGGCTGCTGGATTCAGCATAATCATGCTTCTGTGTACAGCTGCCCCCAGTGCAGAGAGACCTTCACCCCAAGGCCTGTTTTTAAGAAAAACACCATGCTGGCTGAAGTGGTGGAGAAACTGAAGATAGAACTCCAAGCTGCTCCTCCTGCTCATTGTTACGCTGGACCTGGTGACGTGGCGTGTGATTTCTGCACTGGGAAAAAGCGCAAAGCCATCAAGTCCTGTCTGGTGTGTCTGGCCTCTTACTGTGAAACTCACCTTCAGCCTCACTATGAATCTCCTGCCTTTAAGAAGCACAAACTGGTGAAAGCCACTGGAAACCTGCAGGAAAAGATCTGCTCTCATCATGACAAAGTTCTGGAGATTTACTGTTGTACCGATCAGCAGTGTATCTGTTATATGTGTACAATGGATGAACACAGAGGCCATGATACAGTCTCAGCTGCAGCAGAAAGGACTGAGAAACAGGTAAGGACTGAAACTCTTACAGGCAATACTAATGCCATTTTATCAGTAAATATAGATGTTACCTGGGCTTATCACTAAAACATGTATTCATATACTGAAAAGTACTGAACATTATAGTGATTCCCTGGTCTGCAGTGATTGAGCAGTAAGAGCAGGAAGTGAACCCAAGTCAGCTCTCTGTGACAGCTCTGTTCACCCCCTTCACCCCCCTATTCACTCTCTGAATTGGAATCAACACGGCTGGAGCAGCTAGTTCACTCACACAGTTTAGAAGCTTTACCTATGCACTTGTAAACACTGAACTGTAGGATGTCACACAGTTTAGTGCTTAGTTACTGCCTCATATTTAATAGGACATGATTTGAACAGATGTTAATGCTTTGGTCAATCTATCCACAGAAGCAGCTGGGGGCGACACAGAGTAAATTCCAGCAGAGAATCCAGGAGAGAGAGAAGGAGCTGCAGGATCTGAGACAGGCTGTGCAGTCACTCAAGGTGGGTACTGACCAGAGGAGAAGACAACAGCTGGCTGCTGGAAGAGCCATTTCAGGGCTCAGTCAGGGCTCTCCTCCAGTCAGCCAGTGAGGAGCTCAGTGTTGGAACTCGCCAACTCACGCAAGCAGAGCACACTATTATTCTGTTGTTAATTGTTTTGTTCAGTATATTAGCCAGCTGTGTGCTGCACTTGGCTCGTGTGTCGAAACATCAAAATGTGGGTGTTGGCTAGCGGTGAACTTTTGTTCGTGAAATTTTACCAAGACAATATAGGAGCTCATTTAGTTTGCAATGTTGGACTGCAAAGAAGACATGGAGATCTTGACAGAAAGATGCAGTTGTTGAGTTTTGGTAGTAGAAAAAATAGTTATCTCTTAAAATGTGCATTTTGAGCATTTTGTGTATAACCTTGGTATTATGTTTGGAAAGAGCTGTTACTATGAACTTATTTTGAATGTACATTTTTGCTGCATTGATTGCCAGAAAACAAATAGAGCTTCATTATATCAGTGAGAACTGCATCTAAAGAAGAAACTATCTGGATAAGTGGAAACATACATTATTTTCCTTTTTTGGTGAACTTCCCCTTTAAAATGTACAGACCTCTACTGTCTCTATCTCCTAAATGCATTCTCCTCAGGAAGGAGTGCAGGACAGTGAGATAGTTGTAATTGAGCTGATCCACTCCATTGAGAGAAGGCACTTTGAGGTGAAAGAGCTGATCAGAGATCAGGAGAAGGCTGAAGTGAGTCAGGCTGAAGGACTCCTGGAGCGACTGGAGCAGGAGATTGCTGAGCTGAGGAGGAGAGACGCTGAGCTGGAGCAGCTTTCACACACAGAGGATCACATCCATTTCCTCCAGGTAACATCAATGGCTCTCTGACAGTCTGCACTATGTACATTGTACACACATGGTGAGGTGTGTTCCTCATTTATAAAGATCTGCTCCGTCTGTCTGTCTGTCTGTCTGTCTTCAGAGCTGGCAATCTCTCTGTGCCCCTCCTGGACCTGGAGACTTACCCAGCATCACTGTCAGTCCACACGTCTCTTTTGAGGCTGTGAGGAAATCTGTATCTGAGCTGAAAGAACGACTGAAGGACATCTGCAAGGTGGAATTAGTCAAGATCTCACAAATAGGTTAGTGATTAGATTAGATTTTCTCACAAATTTCATGTGTAGAGCATTACTGGCCAAATTCATAAGCAATGCAACAATGCATCATATTTCAATCAGTGTGTGAGTTCATGAAGCATTATGGCATTAATGCTCATAGTATAACAGAACTGACTGTGTTACCTCCGTGAATACGTGTGTGAGATTATTCCTGTTAGAAATGCACCGCACCATCACACCTTCTCTCGTTGCTAGGCTACAGTTAGAGGCTATGTTTTGACTTCTGCTTCTCCATCAGATGCATGTCAGCTCACACTGGACCACAACACAGCACACAGAAACCTCCGTCTGTCTGAGGGGAACAGAGAGGTGACCCATGTGAGAGAGATCCAGTCCTATCCTGATCATCCAGAAAGATTTGACTGTTGGGAGCAAGTGCTTGGCAGAGAGGGTCTGTCTGGACGCTGTTACTGGGAGGCTGAGTGGAGTGGAGATGGGGTTTATATAGCAGTGTCGTATAAAGAGATCAGCAGGAAAGGAGGTAGTCATGACTCTGGTCTGGGATATAATAACAAGTCCTGGAGTTTGCGCTGCTCTCCTTCAAGTTTGTATTTCTGGCACAATAATGAGAGCACTAAAATCCCTGTTCCTCCCTCCTCCAAAATAGGAGTGTACCTGGATCACAGGGCAGGAACTCTGTCCTTCTACAGCGTCTCTAACACAATGACCCTCCTGCACAGAGTCCAGACCACATTCACTCATCCCCTCTATCCTGGGTTTTGGGTTTATAGATCATATGTAAAACTGTCATTAAATATGATAGAAAGAGATTTTTAGGGGCCTAAGTACTTACAGAGTGCAGAGTGAGGCATCCCAAGTATTTTAAAATAATATAGTGTTACCTTCGGTCAGCAGACAGATTGTTTGTAATGATTGTGTTCTGTGTTCCCCTGTGTTCTTGTGATTATTAGTATGATTTTTTCTATTAGTCTTGTCACCTATGTCTTGTTAGTTTAGTTCTTCTGTTCAGCTATGTTTTGTTTTGTTAAAAAAAATGATCTCAACTAGGCTTCAGAACAGGGAACCCAATAGCAACACCACAGGAATAAAGTTAAACGAGGGTCAAGTCACATGTTCCAATACTTTTGCTCACCTAAAAATTGGGTGGTCTGATACTAATTGTGATTTTTTCTAAGCTGTTTAACAAATCTAGATGAAAAATACCAGGAAATAAGAGCTAAATTCGGGTCTGTCATCTCATGGACATCTTTTGACTTCAAACTCAATTGTCTTCAGTGTATAAAAAAACAAGGGAATTTAATTTGCTGTTCCAATACTTTAGGAGGGGACTGTATTGCTCTCGTTTCATATTTCAGTGCTCAGTCTTGAGTTTCTTTTGACTGCTGTCTCAAGGTTTTGTGTCTTATTATTGCAGTTTATTAATTTACATGTTCCTTTGTTTTGTTAGTTCAGAGCGTTTGTTTGTATTTTTCAAGTTTTGCTGCTTTTCTCCCCCTTCTCTGCCTCGGGCTGGTTCTCTGCTCTTGGGTCCCCACCTCAGGTCACCACCATCAAACCTTCAAAGAATGTAATTGATTTAGATTAATTTTTATTTGCATTTTTTTCTTGAGAAAGAAACTGTGCAGTAGGCATTTCTGTATTACACATTTGAAAGTGAAAATAGTTTTTTTCATGCAATTAATATTTGATTCCATATAAGCATGTAGGACTGTGTTTTAATGTATTGGAAGTGTTATCATGCGACTTGGGATCGGTCAAAATAAAAATCGGTTCGAAAAGAATCTTTTCTAACTTTTTTTTTTTCATGTTCACTACTCAGTCTCACAAGAAGGTTGCGGTACTGGCGAGCAAATTTACTCTGATAGAACAACTGAACTGTGGTGCGAACGCACAGCATGTGGCGTATGAACTTGGCAACAGGGGTACAAGCATTCCTATTGGTTAGCTTAGTAGACAATGCTCACTGACATTATAATGAACCTTTCGTGAAGTGCTGCATGGAACATCCAATCAGAAGCAAAACTCACAAAAATAGCCCAACCAAGTGGCAATGCTGGGTGTAGTGGCTGCACTATTGCGTAGAGTATGAAAGAGTCCACTTCGATCAGTGGTTCGTGAACTTGGTCCCGGGGACGGCTGTGTATGCTGGTTTTTGTTCACACCACAACTGCAATCCCATAAGCTGCTCATTTGTCTTGTTGCGTGCACTGAAGGAGCCGTAATTTCGGACTTCTAACGGCCAAGTGAGGAATAGCAGCAACAAACACCTTCAAACCAAAACAATGTTTTAACACAAAAATCTTACCTATTGTACCTTTAATTTGATCAGTGAAAACATTTATATTTATCTAATCGTGTGCAATCTCTCTCTAAATTAAGGTTAGAGATGCACAATGTACCAGTACGCTCAGTAGTATTTTTATCTGCCTCACATCTGCAATGCCGACTGCTTTTTACACCAGGGCAAAAAGGTAAACAAGCCTGGGAGGCGTACTTTCTCAGAAAGTGCTCATGTGTAATACTGCACCTCCGAGACAGGTGGCGATAGAGGGTCGTTTGGTACTGGGTCTAGTGAGGGCCTCGTTTGTTTAAGAAAAGCGAGCGAGTCGAGTTGACCTGTGCTGCGCAGCTGCGACTTGGTACTTTGAAATTATAACGTTCAATTGTGAGTATAAATGGTTTCTCAGTCGCATACAGGTTATTTTTTTAAGGCTGCAAGATATCTTGCAGAGGTAACAAACTGTGTCGCCGACGAAAACGAAACGGTTTATTTGCTAAACAGCAGGCTCTCAACGCTTCCGTCTTTGCTCTCCATTCTCTTAGTGTTAGTATTTACACATCAATGCAGAAGAGACGACACAACGCTGCGAGAAATAACCACACAAACACAGATATATCATCCTTGATTAGTGGCAAGGTTGCCAGTGTGAAACAACCAATTAGCCTGTTGTCTCGATAGAAAAGCAAAAGTGAGAAACGTTTTCAATTGATTTTGTTATCGTTACGTTATTATTGTTTTCCTTGACAAGTAACGTTGATCTGCGCGTAGCTACATTGTAGATTAAACACAGCAGCAAGTGGACACATGGCATTTAAAATGCGCATGTTATTTCTGAACATGGTGGAAAAAAGGTATCTGGGGGGAATGCGTAGGGTGGTGGTCAGGCAGTGTGATTACAGTCGAGAGAGCATTTTGCATTTTCTGTCTAATAACAAAACACAAACGACAGGAAGTGTTTTGTGTCGTGCCTGTGTATGAAATGGGATTGACAGTTCTACGTTTGTATTTGTAGGCGTACCTGACGACTGTTGCCATATCTGATTGAATAACTTATTAATTCCTTCGTTTTGTCTCTAGAACGTCCCAAAATAGATTGAGCAGCGAACTTGCTAAGCTTTCGAGTTGGATCATGCAATATGGGCTCGCTCAATGTCCGCCTGTGTCTTGGATGTTCATATAGCTAAATATGTCACTGTGCTCTCCGTCCGTTTAGTTATTTACGTACACTCTCTTTTTCTCTTCAGAAAACCGTCGCTCCATGACAGATTGATTATTTTTTATATTTCATTCTCTTCAGAAGATTGGTTGATTCCACAGAGTTCCCAAACTGAATATCCAATCGGAGTCTGTACTTCATTCTGAGAGCTTCAAGTCCTGCCTATTGAGATGAAAGCGCTGACAGAACCTGTGATGGACAGCACAGATTACACAGGGCTGGAGCTGAGATCCAGTTTGATTAAAAGTGAAGACGCAGAGGAGAGTATAGAGGGGAAGAATGGATGTGGGATGAGCAGGGAGGAAGAACTCATTCTCTCCAACATAAAGGAAGAGGAGGAGGAAGGTGGGGAGAGGCAGAGGGAGGAGGTGAAGACAGAGGATGGTGTGAAAGACAAAGAGAGAAATGAAACGGCGCAAACTTCTAAAATTGACCAAGAGCTGAAAAGAAAATTAAACTGCAGGAAACAGGAAGAGGAAGGCTTGTCAACTCAGGTCACTTCCTGTCTGTCCAAACAGCCAAGTGTACCCTCTCCTGGATCTCCTGTCATCTCCTGCAGTAAAGGTAATGCAGGTGAAGAAGGGTTTCCCATTTTATTCTTGAGTTTTTGTTGTAATATAGTGTCCAATCAGTGAATTACAGTGGATATGTTTATTATCATTGGGATGTGATATATGCATGACCATTGAGTTTTTATGATCACTTCGTTGTACGTCGCTCTGGATAAGAGTGTCTGCTAAATGCCTGTAATGTTACATTACATTTCATTACATCTCATTTGGCTGACACTTTTATCCAAAGCGCCTTACAGTTGATTTAGACTAAGCAGTTTGTTGTGGCTACACTGGGGATCGAATCGCCAACCTCGCTGGTCCCAGTCATGTACACTCTTCCTTTTCTTCTTTTTTCCACTTGTTTTTAACTTTATTGCCTTTTTGGACATTTCACTGTATAAACCATCAGTTTATCACTGGTCTTCTCTTCCTATAGGGCAGTCTGAGGTGTTTGCCTGCTCCCAGTGCCCATTCGCTCACCTGGAAGAAGTGAAGCTTCACCAGCACGTTGAGAAGGTGCACCCAGAGGAGCACAGCAGGATTCTGAGATCTGGAGGAAACGGAGAAGAGAAGCCACCGCTTCCCAGCAGCACACATCAGCACCCCACATCCCCTAAAGCACTGCCCACACCAACACAGGCCCACACAGGCACTGCAGGGGCCCACACCTGCTCCCACTGTGGGAAGAGCTTCAGATCAAAATCACGCTTGACAACGCATGAGCGAATTCATACAGGAGAGCGACCCTACCACTGTTCCCAGTGTGGGAAGGGCTTCAGGTCTGTATCGCATGTGAGAGCTCATGAGCGAATTCACACACCAGAACTCCCTTACAACTGCTCTCAGTGTGGGAAGAGCTTCAGGTTTAAATCACGTTTGACGGTACACCAGCATATCCATTCTGGAGAGTGTACATACCACTGCTCCAAGTGTGAGAAGAGTTTTGAAACGAAATCACGTCTGACAACGCACGAGCGATCGCATTCAGGGGAGAACCCTTTCCACTGCCCCCAGTGTAGCAAGAGTTTCAGATTTCTATCGCACCTGAGAGAACATGTGCGGATTCATACAGGCGAGCGCCCATACCATTGCTCTGACTGTGGGAAGACCTTCACCCATTCAAACGCTTTCAACCGACACAAGCGAATCCACACAGGAGAACGACCCTACCACTGCTCCCAGTGTGGGGAGAATTTCACTCATTCAGGCAGTCTGACGGAGCACATGCGACGTCATACGGGGGAGCGGCCATACCGCTGCTCCCAATGTGGACAGACGTTCAGTCACTCCAGCAGTCTCCGCTCACACGAACGTCGTCATACGGGAGAGCGGCCATACCACTGCTCCCAGTGCGAACAGACATTCAACCACGCCAGCAGTTTGAAGTCACACCAGCGCCGTCATACGGGAGAGCGCCCCTACCAGTGCTCCCAGTGCGAGAAGAGCTTCAGATTTGCATCAGACCTGACGGTACACCAGCGAATTCATACAGGAGAGCGCCCATACCAGTGCTCCCAGTGCGGGGAAACCTTCAGTCACTCCAGCAGTCTGTCATCGCACCAGCGCCGTCATACAGGAGTGCGCCCATACCAGTGCTCCAAGTGTGATAAGACCTTCAGATTCGCATCAAACCTAACCGCCCACCAGCACGTTCATACAGAGGAGCACACATAACCCTGTCCCCAGTGTGGGAAGAGCTTCACGTGTAAGTCATGTTCAGTAACTTGAACGTACACCAGAATATCCTTACAGTAAAGGCATGTTTCTCACTCCGTCTGGTAATGGATCATTCTTTTAGAGTTGAAGTTTCACCTGGTCTTTATTTATTTATTTATTTATTTATATATATATATTTTTTAATAGCATTTTAAAAACATCAGTGCTGAGATGTTACACTTGGGTACAAAATTAACTGGGTGCTTGACTCTTTAAAAAAAAATAATAATAAAATAACTGTAAAGCACTTTGATATCCACAAGAAAAACTTTACAGATTATATTTTTCATTGACCATTGTGAATTTGGTCACATTGGAAAGGTCTGCATGTGCTGTTCATTTCTGTGGTTTATGAAATCATTTGCACATGAATGGAATAAAACTTCCTTGACACACAAGAACATGAAATGTTCAGTTGGTGTCACTTATCCATGTACAGTATCGTGCAGTGATGATTATACACTTAACACAATGAAGATAAATCAGAAACCAAGCACTATTCAAGTATTTATTTCATGTAATATTAGTTCATGTAGATAAAAATAAGTAAACAGAGAGCTCCTTCTGTCGTGCCATCGTGTTTAACACTGTGCCACTGCTCAAAGTTCGTGTTACCTTAAATACTGGAACATCTGACCATCAGAAGTAATTTTGCTGAATAATGTTGTTTCAAACCAGTTTAAACACTGTTTAGCAACAATCATGGAATGAGCCTTCAAACATGCATTCATGCGATGCAAAAGTAAAAAAATAAAAATTGTGACGCCTTTCAATTTTTCTAAACAAATAATGTTTTCAGTGTTTCTGTTTATTAGCGATACTTTGAACCCAATGTAATTGTGGGCATAATTGTTTTTTGTTCTCATTGCCTACATTACCTAGTATTGTTCAATACATTTTCACCAAACCATTTTAAACTTTAATTTTTAAAGAAGTAATATATTAGGACCCCTTTTAGACAAACGTGGTGGTGTTTAATCATCACTGCACACTACTGTAAATAAAGTGCTGTAATGTCTGGGGTCATTGTATTTTGTCCACTGGGTCTGTCTTTCCGCAACAGGATTTATCTCCGCTGTATGGCATTGCTGCAGTTGAAGGACACAAGGATTTCTGATTAACGGTTTGTCAGTGTTTAGAGACATTATTCTGGTTATAAACCCAGTTCTGAAACCTATGAGGCCACATGCTAATATCACACTGCTTTTGGCGTGGAAAGTCCACATTGTCTAATGCTGAATGCTGAAACCTTGAAAAGGATACTGTTGGGATATAGAATTTGGTTTGTGTATTGACTACTGTAAATATTTGTGTTTTTATTTATAAAATATGTATGTTTTATTTATAAAATACTATTCTGCCTCTGTCTCACTTTGTGCAGTCTTAAGTGCACATTCGACTCCCTTAGTCTACAGCCTGTACTGAAATTTCCTTTTCAACCCCTTCCTTTTTTTTTCATTTGTTAAATCAGGAGAATCTGTCCCTTTCTCACCACCTACTCCACTCCTCGTTCAAGCAATGGTCCTGTCCCGCCTGGACTACTGCAATTCTCCGCCATCAGACCCCTACAATTGATCCAGAACACCGACGCTTCTCTGGTATTCAGTGTTCCCAGACATTCACCCCCCTGTTCAGCGACCTCCACTGGCTGCCTGTTATGGTTTGCATCAATTTTAAAACTTTGGTGCTCGCATACCAGGCAATTATGCATACATATCAGCCCCTGCTTGCATCCAAACACTAATCATACCCTACACACCAGCCAGACCCCTCCATTCCGCTGCTTTGGGAAGCCTGGCACCTCCGCCTCGCTGCACCTGCACTTCTCGGTCACAACTGCTGTCTGTTCTGGCCCCACGGTGGTGGAATGACCTTCCTGTGGATGTCATTTGACGTTTTTCAAGTGCAGAATGAAGACTTATCTCTTCAGGCTGCACCTTTCCCTCCCTACCTCACTACGATGATCAGCCTTGGGTAAGCCATAGAATATAATAGCACTTAAATATAGTTATTGTTGTACTCGGGGTATTCTAGCTGCCAACCGTGGTATGCTAGTTCGTAAGTTGATGTATTCTTCAAGGGTTAAAATTGGATCACGCTAGACTCGGAAGTGTACTTTCCCCTAGGGATCTCAACACACTTGTCCCTGTGTTCGATTTGCACTTCATTGTACGTCGCTTTGGATAACAGCATCAGCTAAATGCCTGTAATGTAATGTAATGTAATGAAAAAGTGCGGCCAACACATAGTTGCAGCTCACGTCCACAGCCTTTATGATTAAGTAAAAAGGATTGAGTCGGAATGTTTGCGACAATGAATTGATTCATCCATTACTCGTACCCATCCCTAATATAAGCACAGATGAGAAAAGTACCAAACATGTTTTATATCTTTTTCTTATTCTGACAGTACGGTACTTTGGCTGGACTGGTATTTGTCTTTTTCTGGGTCAGGCAATTTTATTTATTTTATTTATGTATTTCTTTAAAACATTCAAAGCTATTTTATTTACATTTTGTGTGGCAGTGTTGGCTATTCGGTAACTCAATTTCACCGATGATGCATGTGCCCCGTAATACGAAAAGTGCTTTTTAGGTGTGGAGGACCCAAATAAGTAAAAAATTAATTACTCAAATTTAGGCATTCATTCATTGATAAACTGTGATATAAATCCACATTTCTGTTTTAATTTACCTTTGTATTCATTCCCCATTTATTTAATTTCATTTTAAATTTTCCATTTTATTTTATTTATGTTTTATTTTCTTTATATGCTAAAATAAATGTAGAAATAAATGTATGAAGAAGTGTAAGTGTTTTAGTTGAAATCTATTTCTTTGTTTTGCTCCGTACTCCAGTGCAGTTGGCGGCGGTAATGTACAAATACGCAGTCTAGCAGACAGACAAGAAGAAGAACGACGACTGCTCCTGATTCATGAATAGCGGCTATTAAAAAGTACTGAGTACCGATGATAAATAATTAAAATAAGCAGACGTTTACTCGGTAAGTGTCCATGAAGCCAAAACAGCCTTTTTGAACGAACTAGCAAGACTAATATTGTTTCCGTTTAGCCTAACGTAACTTGTGTTTTTTAGTAGCCTAAATTGACAAGTTATTTGTTATTTTCTTTAGCCAATGTTAGCCTGACACTTATTTTCTAGCTTAAACTCGTTATTGTACATAGACAGATGTGGAGCCAGCAGGTGAAAATGTAAACCGTTAAAAGCGACATGGCAAATAACCCTTGGTATAACTTGAATATTGGCACTGCTTTGTTCTTGACCTGCCGGCAAACTCCCTAATGTTAGGCGAAGGCCTTTTTTACGCTGACGTCGCCGTAGAATGCACAGAACGCCTACACCCTAGTTACGAAGCCAGCCGGCCGCTGCTGTTAATGCCGTAATATAAATACAACGTTGTTCAGATTAATTTGATCATCTATATAATAGATTTATAGTAATAATTCAGTAAAGAGGGACAGCACAATTTAAATAACAAAAAAATAATGTCTTGATTTTTGCTAATCAGATTTCAAGATTATAATCACTCGTGACTCCGTTACCTTTCATTTTGGGGTTTAATATAATATACTGTATATAAAAGACAGAGCTGCTGTATACTGTAAAATGATACATGAACCATTTCTCTATGACATTTCTCTATTTCTCGCGGAAAAGTCAATTTCATGGAGTCACGCAAATTAGTGCCAACTGTGTTAGCCCATATCTCCGTTAACAATCCGAGACAAGTGTAACTTCGGTTCCATGGGTTTCTTATGAGGCCAACTCGGCATGCCAAATGTCATTAAAAGTCTGTGAAGATGTGGTCCTGAAGTGTGCTGAATTGTCCTCGAATTACCCTAATGCAAATAATAATGTTTCCTCCTTTTAGATGATCCAATCAGAGTCTGTGTGTCATTCTAAGAGCTTCAAGCCCCTCCCCTTCAGGTGAAGACAGGAAGACGGAACCTGTGATGGACCGCACAGACTACACAAGGCTGGAGCTGAGATCCAGTTTGATTAAAAGTGAAGACGCAGAGGAGAGTATAGAGAGGAAGAATGGATGTGGACTGAGCAGGGAGGAAGAACTAATTCTCTCCAACATAAAGGAAGAGGAGGAAGATGGTGTGACCGATGAAGTGGTTGAAAGGAATGACTGGGACGCAGAAAGTGAGGGGGGTGAACAGGGGGAGGGAGATGTAAACGACCAGGCCCTCCAGACTGACAGGATATCATATGTCAAGCAGGAAGAGGAAAGCATGGTTACTTCCTTTGTAATCGAAGAGTCTACAGTACCCTCCCTTGGATCTCCTGTCATCCCCTCCAGGGCTGGAAAAACAGGTGAAATAAATATGCATATTGGTTTATGTGTAATATTTTACTGTATAGAAGATAAGACAAGACATTTCTGTTAGTCCAATAATTGCCTTGCTATGGTTGTAGTTGTTATATGTCATTGGTGATATTGGCAGATGCAGTCATAGTAAGGTTTGAAAAGCCATACATGCACAAAAATAAATTTGTACTGTAATTATCAGGATGCTGGGAATATGCATTTTATATTTATTTTCTTCCCTTCGTTTCCCAGACAACACTGACATGATTACTCCCATTTCCCTAGCAGTCAAGTTGTATTTCACTTAAGGTTACTCTCCATATGTGTAATTTCATTTTCTAAATTTAATTTGTTATTTAGCTGATACGTTTAGACCAGCGGTCTCCAACCCTGGTCCTGGAGAGCTACAGGGTCTGCTGGTTTTCGTTGTTACCCTGCACTTAAGTGTAATCAACTAGTCTAATTGATTAATTAACTCGCCTCACCTGGTTACCTGGGTCTCTAACAGGTGCTGATTTTAACGTGAAAACAAAAACCAGCAGACCCAGTAGCTCTCCAGGACCAGGGTTGGAGACCCCTGGTTTAGACTTACAGTTGATTCAACTAAGTAAGGGACAGTCCCCCCTGGAGCAATGTGGGGTTAAGGGCTTTCCTCAAGGGCCAAACATTTGAGCATTTATTATCTTGGCTGCATTGGGGCTTGATCCTTTTGGGTCCCAGTCATGTACCTTAGCCTCTAGGCTACGGGTCCCAGTCATGTACCTTAACCACTACGCTACAGGCTGCCCCAGGCATGTACCTTAGCCACTAGGCTACGGGTCCCAGTCATGGACCTTAGCCACTAGGTTACAGGTCCCAGTCATATATCTTAGCCTTTAGGCTACGGGTCCCAGTCATGTACCTTAGCCACTAGGCTACGGGTCCCAGTCATGTACCTTAGCCACTAGGCTACGGGTCCCAGTCATGTACCTTAACCGCTAGGCTACGGGTCCCAGTCATGTACCTTAACCACTACGCTACAGGCTGCCCCAGTCATGTACCTTAGCCACTAGGCTACGGGTCCCAGTCATGTACCTTAGCCACTAGGCTACTGGTCCCAGTCATGTAAAATGGTAAATGGCAGGCATTTATATGGCGCCTTCATCCAAAGCGCTGTACAATTGATGCTTCTCCATTCATACACACACTCACACACCGACGGTGATTGGCTGCCATGCAATGTGCCGACCAGCTCGTCAGGAGCATTTGGGGGTTAGGTGTCTTGCTCAGGGACACTTCGACACAGCCCGGGCGGGGGATCGAACCCGGCAACCCTCCGCCAGACTGCCAGACGACTGCTCTTACTGCCTGAGCCATGTCGCCCCATAGCTTGTAGCCTAGTGGTTAAGGTACACAAAGAATCAGTTGTACAGCCATGAATATCAAGTCTAGTACACAAGGCAAGTTAAGTTTGCCACAAAGCAACCATCACAATACTATTCCTTGTTATGAGTTTAATTCAGAGTGATATACTAAAATAATAGTGTAGCTGGCAAGGACTTTTTCTTTGGTTGATGACAAGGCTGATGATGACAATGAGATCAGGTCAGCTATCTGGTGTATACAGTGGGAGCAATAATTATTTGATCCCTTGCTGATTTTGTAGGTTTGCCCACTTACAAAGAATGGAACTGTGTAGAATTTTAATCGTAGGTACATTTTAACATTGAGAGACAGAATATCACAAAGTAATCCACAATAACAACATCATATGAATTTAATACATTTATTACCGTATTTTTGCATGAAATAAGTATTTGATCCCCTACCAATCAGCAATAATTCTGGCTTCCACAGACCAGTTAGTTTTCTATTAAGAAGCACTCCTAATCTCAACTCATTACCCAAAACACCTGTGTCAACTCGTTACATCATTATGTAGCTGTATAAAAGACACCTGTCCACACAATCAATCAGATTCCAACGTTTCCACCATGGGCAAGACAAAGGAGCTGTCTGAGGACATCAGGGACAAAATTGTAGACCTGCACAAGGCTGGGATGGGCTACAAGAAAATAAGCAAGCAGCTTGGTGAGAAGTTAACAACTGTTGGAGCAATTATTAGAAAATGGAAGAAACACAAAGTCACAGCCAATCTCCCTCGGTCTGGGGCTCCACGCAAGATCTCGCCTCGTGGGATATCAATGATCGTGAGAGAGGTCAGGGATCAGCCCAGTACTACACAGGAGGAGCTTGTTAATGACCTGAAGGCAGTTGGGACCACAGTCACGAAGAGAACCATCAGTAACACACTACACCGTGAAGGATTAAAATCCTGCTGCGCTCGCAAGGTTCCTCTGCTGAAGAAGGCACATGTACAGGCCCGTCTGAAGTTTGCCAAAGAACACCTGGATGATCCAGAGGAGGCTTGAAGAAGTGTAAGTGTTTTAGTAATCTATTTCTTTGTTTTGCTGCCAAAGCTAAGTTTCTCACAGACGCCACAGGGACTACTGGGATGATGCTTTTATAAAACCATGTTTATATTTGTAATCTAGATAATAGATTTATAGTAATAATTCAGTAAAGAAAGGACAGCACAACAACTTTAATAACAAAAAAATAATGTCTTGATTTTTGCTAATCAGATTTCAAGATTATAATCACTCGTGACTCCGTTACCTTTCATTTTGGGGTTTAATATAATGTACTGTATATAAAAGACAACTGTGTTAGCCCATATCTCAGTTAACAATCCGAGACAAGTGTAACGTCGGTTCCATGGGTTTCTTATGAGGCCAACTCGGCATGCCAAATGTCATTAAAAGTCTGAAGATGCGGATGATGCCAAACTCTTCATCTCATTCCCACCGTCTGATACACAGGTTTCAGCCCGTATCTCTGCTTGCCTGAGGGACATCCAGAGCTGGATGGACAACCACCATCTAAAGCTCAACCCAGGTAAGACTGAAATGATATTCATCCCTGCCGTTACCTCTCCCCACCTGGATCTCTCCATTTCCCTCGGGTATACCACACTCACGCCATCACCCAGTGCAAGGAACCTCGGCATGGTGATGGACAGCAGACTGTCCCTCTCCAAAAACATTGCGGCGGTGACGCGGTCATGCAGGTTCATCCTATACAACATGCAGAGAATCCGCCCCTTTCTCACCCCCTACTCGACCCAGCTCCTGGTCCAAGCGATGGTTCTGTCCCGCCTGGACTACTGCAATTCCCTCTTGCCTGGCCTCCCAGCGTCTGCCATCAGACCCCTCCAACTCATCCAGAATGCAGCAGCTCGTCTGGTCTTCAACCTTCCCAAATACTCACACGTCACTCCCCTGCTTACTTCCCTCCACTGGCTGCCTGTCATGGCTCGCATCAAATTCAAAACATTGGTGCTAGCCTTCCAAGCAGTTAAGGGGTCTTCCCCAGCTTGCCTACAAAAAATCAGACCCTACACCCCTGCCAGACCTCTTTGTTCAGCCTCCACATGCCGCTTGGCACTTCCACCTCACGCTCACGACTACTGTCTGTTCTGGCTCCACGGTGGTGGCACGAACTCCCCGTTGAGGTCAGAACTGTAGAATCTCTTCCCACCTTCAAGCGCAAACTGAAGACGCACCTCTTCAAGCAGCACCTCTCCCCGTCCCTCCCTACCTCCCTGTGAACCTTAATTGTTGTCTTTCTGTGATTTACTTTGTTTCAGTATTTTTAGTTTGGCTAGGTAAGCAGTGTTTGGCTAGTTAAGGGGTTTGGTCACACTTTTGTGTTTGTTTGTTTAAAAAATGTGTATGCACTTTGTTGTACGTCGCTCTGGATAAGAGCGTCTGCCAAATGCCATTAATGTAACGTAAAAGATGTGGTCCTGAAGTGTGCTGAATTGTCCTCGAATTACCCTAATGCAAATAATGATGTTTCCTCCTTTTAGATGATCCAATCAGAGTCTGTGTGTCATTCTAAGAGCTTCAAGCCCCTCCCCTTCAGGTGAAGACAGGAAGACGGAACCTGTGATGGACCGCACAGACTACACAAGGCTGGAGCTGAGATCCAGTTTGATTAAAAGTGAAGACGCAGAGGAGAGCATAGAGAGGAAGAATGGATGTGGACTGAGCAGGGAGGAAGAACTAATTCTCTCCAACATAAAGGAAGAGGAGGAAGATGGTGTGACCGATGAAGTGGTTGAAAGGAATGACTGGGACGCAGAAACTGAGGGGGGTGAACAGGGGGAGGGAGATGTAAACGACCAGGCCCTCCAGACTGACAGGATATCATATGTCAAGCAGGAAGAGGAAAGCATGGTTACTTCCTTTGTAATCGAAGAGTCTACAGTACCCTCCCTTGGATCTCCTGCCATCCCCTCCAGGGCTGGAAAAACAGGTGAAATAAATATGCATATTGGTTTATGTGTAATATTTTACTGTATAGAAGATGAGAAGACATTTCTGTTAGTCCAACAATTGCCTTGCTATGGTTGTAGTTATACGTCATTGGTGATATTTCCAGATGCAGTCAGTGTCATGTTCTATCAGAACTGTCATTTATTTATGGTTGACGCCCCTCTAGTGGTCACAGGGGTCATTGCGTCCTTTGTTTTGTTTTTCTTAAATTTCATTTCTCATGAGAGCGCCCATACATGCGGTCACGTTTTAGCTGCACAGTTCTACCTTTCCACTTTGTACAATCGTGTCTTGGAAAGTATCGGTTGTAAGTACATCATTTGCAGCAGCGTATTAATGTGTTTTGTGCACTTTGTGTTCTTTATGCAAGTGAACGCTGGCCTCCATTATGTTTGCCAAGCTAATGCTAGTTTCCTATTAGTCCCTGTTCATTGATATGTGCCATCTTCGCTGTTATTTTTGGTTAAGGTTAGCTTCGTGAAAGCGCTAGCACCGTTTCAATTAATATGCTCTGGAAATATCTCCGAGCATCACTGATGTGCAATGTTACAGTATATATAAACAAATGAGCACAAGCTACTTACGAATATCTACAAGTTATTTACAGCTAGTTGCATATCATTTAAAAGTGATATACTGTGTAGTACTTCATCGCTTTGTAGCTCAACTGTCAGGTTGTTGTTTTATATACATGTGATGTCATATAGCATTGTGTAATTGGTGCTATCTTTTGTATCATTTCAGTTTTACAAAAAAAAACTTGGTTTTGAGAGAAAGGAGAATAAAAGGCCCTTCAAACTTTACTCCACCTCCGACGGTCTCTTGAAGCCTATTGTTCGCTGTCTGTCTATTTGTGTATCCAGCACACACACACATTGGGGACAGAACACATGGTAAGGTTTGAAAAGCCATACAGGCACAAAAATAAATTTGTACTGTAATTATCAGGATGCTGGGAATATGCATTTTATATTTATTTTCTTCCCTTTGTTTCCCAGACAACACTGACATGACTACTCCCATTTCCCTAGCAGTCAAGTTGTATTTCACTTAAGGTTACTCTCCATATGTGTAATTTCATTTTCTAAATTTAATTTGTTATTTAGCTGATACGTTTAGACAAAGTGACTTACAGTTGATTAGACTAAGCAAGGGACAGTACCCCTTGGAGCAATGTCCTCAAGGGCCAAACATTTGAGCATTTATTATCTTGGCTACATTGGGGCTTGAACCTTTTGGGTCCCAGTCATGTACCTTAGCCTCTAGGATACGGGTCCCAGTCATGTACCTTAGCCACTAGGCTACGGGTCCCAGTCATGTACCTTAACCATGATGCAACAGGCTGCCCCAGTCATGTACCTTAGTCACTAGGCTACAGGTCCCAGTCATGTAAAATGGCAAATGGCAGGCATTTATATAAGAGAAGATATCCTTTATTGAACCCTGTGGGTTAATTTGTCCTCTGCATTTGACCCATCCTAGTTACCTAGGAGCAGTGGGCAGCCACAGTGCAGCGCCCGGGGAGCAATGTGGGGTTAAGGGCCTTGCTCAAGGGCCCAACGGCTGTGCGGATCATTTATTGTGGCTCGACCGGGATTTGAACCACTGACGTTGTGGCTCCCAGTCATGTACCTTAACCACTACGCTACAAGCCGCCCGTTATCCAAAGCACTGTACAATTAAATGCTTCTCCATTCACCCATTTATACACACACTCACACACCGACAGTGATTGGCTGCCATGCATGGTGCCGACCAGCTCGTCAGGAGAATTTGGGGGTTAGGTGTCTTGCTCAGGGACACTTCGACACAGCCTGGGCGGGGGATCGAACCGGCAACCCTCCACCAGACTGCCAGACGACTGCTCTTACTGCCTGAGCCATGTCGCCCCATAGCTTGTAGCCTAGTGGCTAAGGTATATGACTGGGGCAGCTTGTAGCCTAGTGGTTAAGGTACACAAAGAATCAGTTGTACAGCCATGAATATCAAGTCGGGTACACAAGGCAAATGGAAGAAATCCGTAAGGAAATAGGTTGGTAACTACACTCCCAAAATAAATAGAAATGCAAATATACAAAATATACGCTCAATGAGCACTGTAGTAGGTACTTATAAAACTGGCAGCATAGGCCAGAAGTCGGGACTTGAATCTGATGCAGCCAGTGGACTCCACTCCCATGTTCTGTTGAGGGAAATTGCCTGCAAGCTAGGTTTCTAGCTCAGTTGAGTTAAGGTTGCCACAAAGCAACCATCACAATACTCCTCCTCTTATTGTTATGAGTTTAATTCAGAGTGATATACTAAAAAAATTGTGTAGCTGGCAAGGACTTTTTCTTTGGTTGATGACAAGGCTGATGATGACAATGAGATCAGGTCAGCTAACTGGTGTATACAGTGGGAGCAATAATTATTTGATCCCTTGCTGATTTTGTAGGTTTTCCTACTTACAAAGAATGGAACTGTGTATAATTTTAATCATAGGTAGATTTTAACATTGAGAGACAGAATATCACAAAATAATCCACAATAACAACATCATATGAATTTTATTAATTTATTATCGTATTTTTGCATGAAATAAGCATTTGTTCCCCTACCAATCAGCAATAATTCTGGCTCCCACAGACCAGCTAGTTTTCCATTAAGAAGCACTCCTAATCTCAACTCATTTCCCAAAACACCTGTGTCAACACCTGTATAAAAGACACATGTCCACACAATCAGATTCCAATGTTTCCACCATGGGCAAGACAAAGAGCTATCTAAGGACATCAGGGACAAAATTGTAGACCTGCACAGGGCTGGGATGGGCTACAAGAAAATAAGCAAGCAGCTTGGTGAGAAGTTAACAACTGTTGGAGCAATTATTAGAAAATGGAAGAAACACAAAGTCACCGCCAATCTCCCTCGGTCTGGGGCTCCACGCAAGATCTCCCCTCGTGGGATATCAGTGATCATGAGAAAGGTCAGGGATCAGCCCAGTACTACACAGGAGGAGCTTGTTAATGACCTGAAGGCAGTTGGGACCACAGTCACGAAGAGAACCATCAGTAACACACTACACCGTGAAGGATTAAAATCCTGCTGCGCTCGCAAGGTTCCTCTGCTGAAGAAGGCACATGTACAGGCCCGTCTGAAGTTTGCCAAAGAACACCTGGATGATCCAGAGGAGGCTTGAAGAAGTGTAAGTGTTTTAGTAATCTATTTCTTTGTTTTGCTGCCAAAGCTAAGTTTCTCACAGACGCCACAGGGACTACTGGGATGATGCTTTTATAAAACCATGTTTATATTTGTAATCTAGATAATAGATTTATAGTAATAATTCAGTAAAGAAAGGACAGCACAACAACTTTAATAACAAAAAAATAATGTCTTGATTTTTGCTAATCAGATTTCAAGATTATAATCACTCGTGACTCCGTTACCTTTCATTTTGGGGTTTAATATAATGTACTGTATATAAAAGACAACTGTGTTAGCCCATATCTCAGTTAACAATCCGAGACAAGTGTAACGTCGGTTCCATGGGTTTCTTATGAGGCCAACTCGGCATGCCAAATGTCATTAAAAGTCTGAAGATGCGGATGATGCCAAACTCTTCATCTCATTCCCACCGTCTGATACACAGGTTTCAGCCCGTATCTCTGCTTGCCTGAGGGACATCCAGAGCTGGATGGACAACCACCATCTAAAGCTCAACCCAGGTAAGACTGAAATGATATTCATCCCTGCCGTTACCTCTCCCCACCTGGATCTCTCCATTTCCCTCGGGTATACCACACTCACGCCATCACCCAGTGCAAGGAACCTCGGCATGGTGATGGACAGCAGACTGTCCCTCTCCAAAAACATTGCGGCGGTGACGCGGTCATGCAGGTTCATCCTATACAACATGCAGAGAATCCGCCCCTTTCTCACCCCCTACTCGACCCAGCTCCTGGTCCAAGCGATGGTTCTGTCCCGCCTGGACTACTGCAATTCCCTCTTGCCTGGCCTCCCAGCGTCTGCCATCAGACCCCTCCAACTCATCCAGAATGCAGCAGCTCGTCTGGTCTTCAACCTTCCCAAATACTCACACGTCACTCCCCTGCTTACTTCCCTCCACTGGCTGCCTGTCATGGCTCGCATCAAATTCAAAACATTGGTGCTAGCCTTCCAAGCAGTTAAGGGGTCTTCCCCAGCTTGCCTACAAAAAATCAGACCCTACACCCCTGCCAGACCTCTTTGTTCAGCCTCCACATGCCGCTTGGCACTTCCACCTCACGCTCACGACTACTGTCTGTTCTGGCTCCACGGTGGTGGCACGAACTCCCCGTTGAGGTCAGAACTGTAGAATCTCTTCCCACCTTCAAGCGCAAACTGAAGACGCACCTCTTCAAGCAGCACCTCTCCCCGTCCCTCCCTACCTCCCTGTGAACCTTAATTGTTGTCTTTCTGTGATTTACTTTGTTTCAGTATTTTTAGTTTGGCTAGGTAAGCAGTGTTTGGCTAGTTAAGGGGTTTGGTCACACTTTTGTGTTTGTTTGTTTAAAAAATGTGTATGCACTTTGTTGTACGTCGCTCTGGATAAGAGCGTCTGCCAAATGCCATTAATGTAACGTAAAAGATGTGGTCCTGAAGTGTGCTGAATTGTCCTCGAATTACCCTAATGCAAATAATGATGTTTCCTCCTTTTAGATGATCCAATCAGAGTCTGTGTGTCATTCTAAGAGCTTCAAGCCCCTCCCCTTCAGGTGAAGACAGGAAGACGGAACCTGTGATGGACCGCACAGACTACACAAGGCTGGAGCTGAGATCCAGTTTGATTAAAAGTGAAGACGCAGAGGAGAGCATAGAGAGGAAGAATGGATGTGGACTGAGCAGGGAGGAAGAACTAATTCTCTCCAACATAAAGGAAGAGGAGGAAGATGGTGTGACCGATGAAGTGGTTGAAAGGAATGACTGGGACGCAGAAACTGAGGGGGGTGAACAGGGGGAGGGAGATGTAAACGACCAGGCCCTCCAGACTGACAGGATATCATATGTCAAGCAGGAAGAGGAAAGCATGGTTACTTCCTTTGTAATCGAAGAGTCTACAGTACCCTCCCTTGGATCTCCTGCCATCCCCTCCAGGGCTGGAAAAACAGGTGAAATAAATATGCATATTGGTTTATGTGTAATATTTTACTGTATAGAAGATGAGAAGACATTTCTGTTAGTCCAACAATTGCCTTGCTATGGTTGTAGTTATACGTCATTGGTGATATTTCCAGATGCAGTCAGTGTCATGTTCTATCAGAACTGTCATTTATTTATGGTTGACGCCCCTCTAGTGGTCACAGGGGTCATTGCGTCCTTTGTTTTGTTTTTCTTAAATTTCATTTCTCATGAGAGCGCCCATACATGCGGTCACGTTTTAGCTGCACAGTTCTACCTTTCCACTTTGTACAATCGTGTCTTGGAAAGTATCGGTTGTAAGTACATCATTTGCAGCAGCGTATTAATGTGTTTTGTGCACTTTGTGTTCTTTATGCAAGTGAACGCTGGCCTCCATTATGTTTGCCAAGCTAATGCTAGTTTCCTATTAGTCCCTGTTCATTGATATGTGCCATCTTCGCTGTTATTTTTGGTTAAGGTTAGCTTCGTGAAAGCGCTAGCACCGTTTCAATTAATATGCTCTGGAAATATCTCCGAGCATCACTGATGTGCAATGTTACAGTATATATAAACAAATGAGCACAAGCTACTTACGAATATCTACAAGTTATTTACAGCTAGTTGCATATCATTTAAAAGTGATATACTGTGTAGTACTTCATCGCTTTGTAGCTCAACTGTCAGGTTGTTGTTTTATATACATGTGATGTCATATAGCATTGTGTAATTGGTGCTATCTTTTGTATCATTTCAGTTTTACAAAAAAAAACTTGGTTTTGAGAGAAAGGAGAATAAAAGGCCCTTCAAACTTTACTCCACCTCCGACGGTCTCTTGAAGCCTATTGTTCGCTGTCTGTCTATTTGTGTATCCAGCACACACACACATTGGGGACAGAACACATGGTAAGGTTTGAAAAGCCATACAGGCACAAAAATAAATTTGTACTGTAATTATCAGGATGCTGGGAATATGCATTTTATATTTATTTTCTTCCCTTTGTTTCCCAGACAACACTGACATGACTACTCCCATTTCCCTAGCAGTCAAGTTGTATTTCACTTAAGGTTACTCTCCATATGTGTAATTTCATTTTCTAAATTTAATTTGTTATTTAGCTGATACGTTTAGACAAAGTGACTTACAGTTGATTAGACTAAGCAAGGGACAGTACCCCTTGGAGCAATGTCCTCAAGGGCCAAACATTTGAGCATTTATTATCTTGGCTACATTGGGGCTTGAACCTTTTGGGTCCCAGTCATGTACCTTAGCCTCTAGGATACGGGTCCCAGTCATGTACCTTAGCCACTAGGCTACGGGTCCCAGTCATGTACCTTAACCATGATGCAACAGGCTGCCCCAGTCATGTACCTTAGTCACTAGGCTACAGGTCCCAGTCATGTAAAATGGCAAATGGCAGGCATTTATATAAGAGAAGATATCCTTTATTGAACCCTGTGGGTTAATTTGTCCTCTGCATTTGACCCATCCTAGTTACCTAGGAGCAGTGGGCAGCCACAGTGCAGCGCCCGGGGAGCAATGTGGGGTTAAGGGCCTTGCTCAAGGGCCCAACGGCTGTGCGGATCATTTATTGTGGCTCGACCGGGATTTGAACCACTGACGTTGTGGCTCCCAGTCATGTACCTTAACCACTACGCTACAAGCCGCCCGTTATCCAAAGCACTGTACAATTAAATGCTTCTCCATTCACCCATTTATACACACACTCACACACCGACAGTGATTGGCTGCCATGCATGGTGCCGACCAGCTCGTCAGGAGAATTTGGGGGTTAGGTGTCTTGCTCAGGGACACTTCGACACAGCCTGGGCGGGGGATCGAACCGGCAACCCTCCACCAGACTGCCAGACGACTGCTCTTACTGCCTGAGCCATGTCGCCCCATAGCTTGTAGCCTAGTGGCTAAGGTATATGACTGGGGCAGCTTGTAGCCTAGTGGTTAAGGTACACAAAGAATCAGTTGTACAGCCATGAATATCAAGTCGGGTACACAAGGCAAATGGAAGAAATCCGTAAGGAAATAGGTTGGTAACTACACTCCCAAAATAAATAGAAATGCAAATATACAAAATATACGCTCAATGAGCACTGTAGTAGGTACTTATAAAACTGGCAGCATAGGCCAGAAGTCGGGACTTGAATCTGATGCAGCCAGTGGACTCCACTCCCATGTTCTGTTGAGGGAAATTGCCTGCAAGCTAGGTTTCTAGCTCAGTTGAGTTAAGGTTGCCACAAAGCAACCATCACAATACTCCTCCTCTTATTGTTATGAGTTTAATTCAGAGTGATATACTAAAAAAATTGTGTAGCTGGCAAGGACTTTTTCTTTGGTTGATGACAAGGCTGATGATGACAATGAGATCAGGTCAGCTAACTGGTGTATACAGTGGGAGCAATAATTATTTGATCCCTTGCTGATTTTGTAGGTTTTCCTACTTACAAAGAATGGAACTGTGTATAATTTTAATCATAGGTAGATTTTAACATTGAGAGACAGAATATCACAAAATAATCCACAATAACAACATCATATGAATTTTATTAATTTATTATCGTATTTTTGCATGAAATAAGCATTTGTTCCCCTACCAATCAGCAATAATTCTGGCTCCCACAGACCAGCTAGTTTTCCATTAAGAAGCACTCCTAATCTCAACTCATTTCCCAAAACACCTGTGTCAACACCTGTATAAAAGACACATGTCCACACAATCAGATTCCAATGTTTCCACCATGGGCAAGACAAAGAGCTATCTAAGGACATCAGGGACAAAATTGTAGACCTGCACAGGGCTGGGATGGGCTACAAGAAAATAAGCAAGCAGCTTGGTGAGAAGTTAACAACTGTTGGAGCAATTATTAGAAAATGGAAGAAACACAAAGTCACCGCCAATCTCCCTCGGTCTGGGGCTCCACGCAAGATCTCCCCTCGTGGGATATCAGTGATCATGAGAAAGGTCAGGGATCAGCCCAGTACTACACAGGAGGAGCTTGTTAATGACCTGAAGGCAGTTGGGACCACAGTCACGAAGAGAACCATCAGTAACACACTACACCGTGAAGGATTAAAATCCTGCTGCGCGCGCAAGGTTCCTCTGCTGAAGAAGGCACATGTACTGAAGTTTGCCAAAGAACACCTGGATGATCCAGAGGAGACTTGAAGAAGTGTAAGTGTTTTAGTTGAAATCTATTTCTTTGTTTTGCTGCCAAAGCTACTGCTCCGTACTCCAGTCCAGTTGGTGGCGGTAATGTACAAATACGCAGTTCTAGCAGACGGACAAGAAGAAGAACGACGACTGCTCCTGATTCATGAATAGCGGCTATTAAAAGGTACTGAGTGCCGATGATAAATAATTAAAATAAGCAGACGTTAACTCGGTAAGTGTCCATGAAGCCAAAACAGCCTTTTTGAACGAACTAGCAAGACTAATATTGTTTCCGTTTAGCCTGACGTAACTTGTGTTTTTTAGTAGCGTAAATGGACAAGGTATTTGTTTTTTTTCTTTAGCCAATGTTAGCCTGACACTTATTTTCTAGCTTAAACTCGTTATTGTACATAGACAGATGTGGAGCCAGCAGGTGAAAATGTAAACCGTTAAAAGCGACATGGCAAATAACCCTTGGTATAACTTGAATATTGGCACTGCTTTGTTCTTGACCTGCCGGCAAACTCCCTAATGTTAGGCGAAGGCCTTTTTTACGCTGACGTCGCCGTAGAATGCACAGAACGCCTACACCCTAGTTACGAAGCCAGCCGGCCGCTGCTGTTAATGCCGTAATATAAATACAACGTTGTTCAGATTAATTTGATCATCTATATAATAGATTTATAGTAATAATTCAGTAAAGAGGGACAGCACAACTTAAATAACAAAAAAATAATGTCTTGATTTTTGCTAATCAGATTTCAAGATTATAATCACTCGTGACTCCGTTACCTTTCATTTTGGGGTTTAATATAATATACTGTATATAAAAGACAGAGCTGCTGTATACTGTAAAATGATACATGAACCATTTCTCTATGACATTTCTCTATTTCTCGCGGAAAAGTCAATTTCATGGAGTCACGCAAATTAGTGCCAACTGTGTTAGCCCATATCTCCGTTAACAATCCGAGACAAGTGTAACTTCGGTTCCATGGGTTTCTTATGAGGCCAACTCGGCATGCCAAATGTCATTAAAAGTCTGTGAAGATGTGGTCCTGAAGTGTGCTGAATTGTCCTCGAATTACCCTAATGCAAATAATAATGTTTCCTCCTTTTAGATGATCCAATCAGAGTCTGTGTGTCATTCTAAGAGCTTCAAGCCCCTCCCCTTCAGGTGAAGACAGGAAGACGGAACCTGTGATGGACCGCACAGACTACACAAGGCTGGAGCTGAGATCCAGTTTGATTAAAAGTGAAGACGCAGAGGAGAGTATAGAGAGGAAGAATGGATGTGGACTGAGCAGGGAGGAAGAACTAATTCTCTCCAACATAAAGGAAGAGGAGGAAGATGGTGTGACCGATGAAGTGGTTGAAAGGAATGACTGGGACGCAGAAAGTGAGGGGGGTGAACAGGGGGAGGGAGATGTAAACGACCAGGCCCTCCAGACTGACAGGATATCAGATGTCAAGCAGGAAGAGGAAAGCATGGTTACTTCCTTTGTAATCGAAGAGTCTACAGTACCCTCCCTTGGATCTCCTGTCATCCCCTCCAGAGCTGGGAAAACAGGTGAAATAAATATGCATATATTAGTTTGTGTAATATTTTACTGTATAGAAGATGAGAAGACATTTCTGTTTGTCCAACAATTGCCTTGCTATGGTTGTAGTTGTTATACGTCATTGGTGATATTGGCAGATGCAGTCATAGTAAGGTTTGAAAAGCCGTACAGGCACAAAAATAAATTTGTACTGTTATTATCAGAATGCTGGGAATATGCATTTAATATTTATTTTCTTCCCTTCGTTTCCCAGACAACACTGACATGACTACTCCCATTTCCCTAGCAGTCAAGTTGTATTTCACTTAAGGTTACTCTCCATATGTGTAATTTCATTTTCTAAATTTAATTTGTTATTTAGCTGATACGTTTAGACAAAGTGACTTACAGTTGATTCGACTAAGCAAGGGACAGTCCCCCCTGGAGCAATGTGGGGTTAAGGGCCTTCCTCAAGGGCCAAACATTTGAGCATTTATTATCTTGGCTACATTGGGGCTTGATCCTTTTGGGTCCCAGTCATGTACCTTAGCCTCTACGCTACGGGTCCCAGTCATGTACCTTAACCACTACGCTACAGGCTGCCCCAGTCATGTATCTTAGCCACTAGGCTATGGGTCCCAGTCATGTACCTTAGCCACTAGGCTACGGGTGGTTAAGGTACATGATTGGGGCAGCTTGTAAATGGTAAATGGCAGACATTTATATGGCGCCTTTATCCAAAGCGCTGTACAATTGATACTTCTCCATTCACCCATTCATACACACACTCACACACCATGCTGCCATGCCATGCAAGGTGCCAACCAGCTCGTCAGGAGAATTTGGGGGTTAAGTGTCTTGCTCAGGGACACTTCGACACAGCCCGGGCGGGGGATCGAACCGGCAACCCTCCGCCAGACTGCCAGACGACTGCTCTTACTGCCTGAGCCATGTCGCCCCATAGCTTGTAGCCTAGTGGTTAAGGTACACAAAGAATCAGTGGTACAGCCATGAATATCAGGTCTAGTACACAAGGCAAATGGAAGAAATCCATAAGGAATTAGGTTGGCAACTACACTACCAAAATAAATAGAAATGCAAATATACAAAATATACACTCAGTGAGCACTGTAGTAGGTATTTATAAAACTGGCAGCATAGGCCAGAAGTCAGGACTTGAATCTGATGCAGCCAGTGGAGTCCACTCCCATGTTCTGTTGAGGGAAATCGCCTGCAAGCTAGGTTTCTAGCTCAGTTGAGTTAAGGTTGCCACAAAGCAACCATCACAATACTACTCCTCTTATTGTTATGAGTTTAATTCAGAGTGATATACTAAAAAATAGTGTTGCTGGCAAGTTTGGTTGATGACAAGGCTGATGATGACAATAAGATCAGGTCAGCTATCTGCTGTATATAGTGGGAGCAATAATTATTTGATCCCTTGCTGATTTTGTAGGTTTGCCCACTTACAAAGAATGGAACTGTGTAGAATTTTAATCATAGGAACATTTTAACATTGAGCGACAGAATATCACAAAATAATCCACAATAACAACATCATATGAATTTAATTTATTTATTATCGTATTTTTGCATGAAATAAGTATTTGATCCCCTACCAATCAGCAATAATTCTGGCTCCCACAGACCAATTAGTTTTCCATTAAGAAGCACTCCTAATCTCAACTCATTACCCAAAACACCTGTGTCAACTTGTTACATCGTTATGTAGCTGTATAAAAGACACCTGTCCACACAATCAATCAGATTCCAATGTTTCCACCTTGGGCAAGACAAAGGAGCTGTCTGAGGACATCAGGGACAAAATTGTAGACCTGCACAAGGCTGGGATGGGCTACAAGAAAATAAGCAAGCAGCTAGATGAGAAGTTAACAACTGTTGGAGCAATTAGTAGAAAATGGAAGAAACACAAAGTCACCGCCAATCTCCCTCGGTCTGGGGCTCCACGCAAGATCTCGCCTCGTGGGATATCAATGATCATGAGAAAGGTCAGGGATCAGCCCAGTACTAGACAGGAGGAGCTTGTTAATGACCTGAAAGCAGTTGGGACCACAGTCACGAAGAGAACCATCAGTAACACACTACACCGTGAAGGATTAAAATCCTGCTGCGCGCGCAAGGTTCCTCTGCTGAAGAAGGCACATGTACAGGCCCGTCTGAAGTTTGCCAAAGAACACCTGGATGATCCAGAGGGGGCTTGGGAGAAGGTGATGTGGTCAGATGAGACCAAAATAGAGCTATTTGGCATCAACTGGACTCGCCGTGTTTGGAGGAAGAGAAATGCTGAGTTCAACCCCAAGAACGCCATCCCCACTGTGAAGCATGGAGGTGGAAACCTTATGCTTTGGGGGTGTTTCTCAGCTAAGGGGATAGGAAGACTTCACCATATCGAGGGGAGGATGAATGGGGCCATGTACAACCTCCTTCCCTCAGTGAGAGCACTGAAAATGGGTCGTGGATGGGTCTTCCAACATGACAATGACCCAAAACATACGGCCAAGGCAACAAAGGAGTGGCTCAAAAAGAAGCATATTCTGGCCCTGGAGTGGCCTAGCCAGTCTCCAGAGCTAAATCCCATTGAAAATCTGTGGAGGGAGCTGAAGCTTCGAGTTGCCAAGCGACAGCCTCGGAACCTTAAGGATTTGGAGAGGACCTGCAAAGAGGAGTGGACCAAAATCCCTCCCAAGATCTGTGCAAACCTGGTGAAAAACTACAACAAATGTCTGACCTCTGTGCTTGCCAACAAAGGTTTCTCCACCAAGTATTAAGTTCTATTGTTCTATGGATCAAATACTTATTTCATGTGAAAATATATTACATTTATAAAATGTATATGATGTTGTTATTGTGGATTATTTTGTGATATTCTGTCTCTCAATGTTAAAATGTACCTATGGTTAAGATTCTACACAGTTCCATTCTTTGTAAGGTACAGTATAATGACTTAGTATAATGACTTAGCAAAAATGCATTTTAGAATTTCTTGCAAATGTATTCAAATTGAAATTCAAAAAGACATCATTTGCATAATTATTCAGACCTGATGCATTGCTTTCTATTATGCTTGAGATGTCTCCGTAACCTGAATATGATCACCTCTGGAAAATTAATTTGATTATACATGATGTAGAAAGGGCCACACCTGGGAACTCTCCCTAGACCGGTCTGGGGAAAGGCATTGAAATTGCTGAAGTGTTGAAAGTACCCAGTGGGCTCCATCATTATGAAATGGAAGAAGTTTTGTTCCACGAAGACTCTTCCTCGAGGTAGCCATCCAGCCACTAAATAACTGGGCAAGGAGGGTCTTGGTCAAGGAGGTGACAAAGAACCCAATGGCTACTCCAACAGAGCTTCAGAGTTTCTCTGCACTCTCTCACTCCATCAAACAGGCCTTTATGGTAGAGTGGCTAAACTGAAGCCTGCCTGGAGTTTGCCAAGAGGCAAAAGGTTCTCTGCTCTGAGGAGACAACAATTTAACTCTTTAGCCAGAATTCCACTACATCTGGCAAAAACTAGGTACCGCTCCTATGGTGCGTGGCGGTGGCAGCATCATAGTATGGGGACACTTCTAAGTGGCAGTGATCGAGAGACTGGTCAGGATTGAGGGAAGGCTGAACAGACAGGAATACAGAGATGGTCTTGAGGAAAATTTGCTACAGAGTCTATGCAGCCTCAGACTGGGGTGAACCTTTCAGCACGACAACAACCCAAAGCACCCAGCCAAGACGAGCCAAGTTGGGTGGCTTTGAGACGATTCTCTGAATGTCCTTGAGAGGCCTAGTCCGATCTATGGAGAGACCTGAGGATCACAGTTCACCAATGCTCCCCATCTGAATTTAATGAGCCTGAGAGAATCTACAAGGAAGAATTTTAGAAATGGTCCAAATCTAGGTAGTACAAAGCTGGTAGAGGGCATACCCAAGAGACTCGAAGCTGTACTCACTTCCAAAGATGTTTTTACAACGTACTGAATAAAGGGTCTTAATATTTATGTAAATTAGATTTCAGTTTTTAAATTTTGATTAAATTGATTTCGGAAAACTTGTTTACAATGCTATCATATGGTATCGTTTGTAGATTTTAAAAAATAGAAAAAGAAATTGAATCAAATTTAATTTAAGCTTTCAAGACCAAATCTGGAAAAAGTAAAGGGGTCTGAATACCTTCTCAAGACAATGAGACAATGCATATTATAAATCTGTTCATTTCATCTTCTTTTTCTACAGGGCACCCTGAGGCGTTTGCCTGCTCCGAGTGTGAGAAGAGCTTCAAGACTCTGTCTCAGTTGACCGTACACCAGCGAACCCATACGGGGGAACGTCCATACCACTGCACCGAGTGTGGGAAGAGTTTTAAGAGTTCATCAAACTTGGCACTACACCGGCGGACCCATAGAGATGAGCGCATGTACTACTGCTCCCAATGTGGACAGACATTCCGCCATTCCAACAGTCTGAAGTTACACCTGCATCGTCATACAGGGGAGCAGCCATACCAGTGCTCAGAGTGTGGGGAAACCTTCAAGCATCCCAACAGTTTGAAGTTGCACCAGCGCCATCATACAGGGGAGCGTCCATACCAATGCTCCGAGTGTGGGAAGAGCTTTCATCAGTCAAGCGGTCTAACGGCACACCTGCGTGTTCATACAGGGGAGCGCCCGTACCACTGCTCCCAGTGTGGGATGAGCTTTAAGAGTTCATCTCACTTGACTCTACATGAGCGAACCCATACAGGAGAGCGCCCATACCACTGCTCCCAGTGTGGACAAACCTTCAAGCACCCCAACAGTCTGAAGTTACACCAGCGTCGTCATACAGGAGAGCGCCCATACCAGTGCTCCCAGTGTGAGATGAGTTTTAAAAGTAAATCTCACCTGACGGTACACCAGCGAACACATACAGGGGAGCGGCCATACGACTGCTCTCAGTGTGGGAAGACCTTCCGCTGTAAGGCGAACCTGACGGTACACCAGCGAGTTCATACAGGGGAGCGGCCATACCAGTGCTCCCACTGTGAGAAGAGCTTTAAATGTAAATCTCACTTGATGGCACACCAGCGAACCCATGTAAGGGAGCAGCCCGTACCACTGCTTTGAGCTTTAATAGTAAATCTCAGCTAACTGTACACCGGCGAATGCATTTAGGAGGCTGCCTATAACCCTGTCCCCAGTGTGGGAGGAGCTTCACATGTAAGTCAAACTTGAACATACAACAGAATATCCTTACAGTAAGTGTTAACAGGAGCTTCAGTGAATAAGGTTGACAGACATTACACCAACATTCATTATACAGAGAGAATGTACACGGCTAAAAATGTGGTACAGCTGGTACATTCCCAGAGAACACAATAGAAAGGCTAAAGTGTCATTCTGACTCCTCACTACACTACCATTCACTACTTCTATGATGGTCTTCATTTCTGTGGAAAATGAAATCATTTGCATATGAACTTTCAGTGACTAATGAAATTTAATGTTATCCATTTAATACTAGGAAATGCCTGGCGGTTGGAGGGCTCATTGTATTTGGTCCACAGAGTCTTTCTGTTTCTGAATGTTGGAATTAAATTATGTTTGTTTTATTTGCTAAAATATACTCTTCTGTCTTACCCATGTACATGGTCATTGAGTGCTCAGTAGGTTCACTTGCATATGCAATAAACTTCAATATCTGCAGTGGTTATGAATGTAGAGTGCTCGTTCTCATTGGCACAGCAGTTGAATGGAATTTAATTCGTTAAATTCACAAGCAAGGTTTCACTGCCTGCTTCTTCTCACCCCGAGTAGAGGAGCACCAGAGGGAGAGAGATCACATTGAAGAAAACTATAGAAAATACTCAGGCCATTTATGGCTGTGTCTGAATCCGCTTTCTTGCCTACTTTTGAGTGTACAAGTTGCATCCAACTTGTTTACTCAATAGTAGGCAAGCGAGCTGATTCAGACATGTACATAAATCGTAAAGGAAATGCTTGTGTTTAATCAGTTAGAGCGGTGTTGATGCAGCACCACTTGAACAAAAAATAAATAAAGGAAAAAAACAATCTTCAATTTTGCAGATGTAAACGTGGCAATGCATTCTTGAATAAATACAGTATTCATAGCATCACAATTACAACTTCCCTATCTGGAACTATGGGAAGGCAAGATTACTCTGAATATTACTTCTAGCAATTTCTCCATTGCTATAAGTTCACAAACATGCTCCAAATTTCTACGATATACTATGTAGCACCTCCTGAAATTATTTTCTCATTGGACCTCCACCATTGTGGGATTCCGGGCTTAAAGTTTTCAGGCACAGTGCCGGATTTCAGGCGTTTGGCCATTTTTTCCACAAAATAATATTCTCGCAACAACAAAAAAAGAGAACCACTCCCAGGCCAAGTCAATACATAACTTTGGTCCTTTCCCCGTAAATTTTTTGTATATACAGGAGGAATTTCATTCTGTGTAATATATCAATATGATGACATCCCTTCTTTTGTCACAACTCGGTAAAACCCTGAAGAGCTTATCTTTAATTTGAATAATCTTTCATTGGATCGCACCATCGTCTCTCACAGCTTAAAATGTCAATGAAAAAATCTGTGTGAATGTAGTATTCGATTGACGTAATTGACACATCGGCCGCCATTTTGTTGACCCAGAAGCAACTGTAGGATTCACAACAATCATTTTACAGTAGCATTCAGGGGTATTTCGCGAAGCGGGATTGTAGAATTAGTTAAATATCTGCACTGAATAGAACCTTGAACTCCCCCAAATCAGGAACATGTATGTAAAAAGAGCCGTTATGGGTTTATTCAGCGCAGTAATCCTGCTTTGGGATGACCATTTCTGAATGTTACTGTCAAGTGATTGTTGTCAAGCCCACTCAGTTGCTTCTATGTCAACAAAATGGCGGCCGACAAGTCAATTACGTCAATCGAATGCTACAATCACACATTTTTTTCATTCTCATTTTAAGCTGTGAGAGACGATGGCGCGGTCCAGGAGGAATTCAAATTAAAGATAAGCTCTTCAGGGTTTTGTCCTGTTGATGACAAATACGTTTCCATTTAGCATTATAATAAAATAAAACTAAACTAATATAACAATAGCTTCTGTATTCGTTATTCAATAATACAAAACCATGTTCGCTCAGTAATTGGCACTGTTTGTTGGCTAGCTAAAACGTTTGTTGGCTAGCTAATGTCTTGTTGACATTACCGTTATTTATGAAGAACGAGTAGGTTACGTGCAATCTATGGAATAAAAGCGCCAAAAGCATTCTTCTAAATCCGTGTTCTGTTAAATTTTCGGATATTAATGTGTAGGGGGGAATGTGTTGTAGATATTTATTCAGTGAAAATGTGTTATTTTACATGTCCCACACATAACATAAGCCAAGGCCATGATGTAGCCTAGCCATGTCCTAAAAAATGATAATTACAAAATGAATGCCGCAGGGTTGAGTGAGCTGGATCTTGACTGGGCATTGCAAGAAACAAAAAAAAAAACCAGGTTCTATATCTCTGGAGTAATGTTTTAAGAACTTGCTATATGATATGTTTGTTAATGGTTTTGTGGCTGAACGCAGCAGCGCGTAGCCTATGCTGATCGTGAGTCATTTCGGACACAGCCTTTTGTTCGC
This sequence comes from Conger conger, assembly GCF_963514075.1. Classification (NCBI taxonomy): domain Eukaryota; kingdom Metazoa; phylum Chordata; class Actinopteri; order Anguilliformes; family Congridae; genus Conger; species Conger conger. Next base: position 77,566,712 of record NC_083763.1, on the reverse strand, counting down.
TGCCAAATCGACTGCTCCACACTCCAGCCCAGTTGGTGGCGGTAAAGCACTAATACGCTATATTAACAACCGCCACAGAAGAAGAAGACAACAATGACTGCTGCTTCACGAATCTAAGCTGCTAAAGATTAGTACTGAACGCCGATAATATACTAAAATAATAGTAATAACCCGACGTTTACTCGGTAAGTGTTCATTTAGCCAGCCTTTTGAATGTACGAACGTTAGCTAATATCGTTTTCGTTTTGCCTAACGTAACTTGTATCTTTTAGTAGCCTATGTGGATACAGTATCGGTTATTTATTTTCTTTTAACACTTATGTTGCTCGCTATATTCTAGCTCAAACGCGCTCTTGCATAAAGAGAGCAGTGGAACCAGCAGGTGAAAAATGGAAACTGTTAAAAGCGATATGGCAAAGAATCCGTGGTATAACTTGAATATTGGCACGGCTTTGTTCTTGTGCCTCCAAACTCCCTAACGTTACGCTAGGCCTTTGCACACATCCCTTTGACATAATCCAGCCAGCAGCTGCCTCGAGACTTAATTATACACAACCGAACAGTGACTCTGGCCAGTGATCAAACGTAATGCAATGTTTTCCTGATGAATTTGATAACATCGCTTCGCGACTACTGTAGTCAACTGGTACTTTTATAAAACCATGTTTATCTTGTTTATTTTCCGGAATATAGCTCTTGCTATTCAGGCTAATTGATTATTTAACGTTTCAATATTGTAATTCCAAATGTAAATTAACTGCAATGATGCTAAAATAAGGTGCAAACATTATATTTACCAATTGTTTGCGCCTTAATTGAAATCTCATGTATTTCGGCAGTGCTGGCTATTCTGGTGCTTTGATTCTATTTTTTAAGTTTTCATCAGTGACAGTCAGGTGCTGGTAGTTAACAGTCATTAAGGAATGAATTCTTGAATTTTGTCTTAATGAAGTGTTCATATTACGTTTTTAATGGGCAAAAATAAGTCCATGTTCAATTTAATACACTTTTGCACTGCATCATCATGGATTGTAGTGAGACTTGGCATGCTGATTTAATCTTATAGGAAACCCCTGGTACCAAAATTACACTTGTCTCTTGTTAATCTGGGAGATATGGGCAAATTAAGTTTGCACCAATTGGCGTGACTTCATGATTTTTGTCTTGCCCTACCTCTATTACTGTATGTCATAGAGAAATGGTTTGTAGATCAATTTATAAGTCTCCACCAGTTCTATCTCCTTCTTGGGTGTTTTTTAATAAGGCTAAATCGGTATGTCAAAATGAATTGCATTCTGGTCATGGAATTACCCAAGTGCAACTAATAATGTCTCCAGGGGCAGCTTCTAACTCCATGACAAACTGTATCCTCTCCCTTCCTCCCTTCAGACAATTGGTGGATTCCACACAGTTCACTGAAGCCACTAACCAATCAGAGTCTGTGTGTCATTCTAAGAGCTTCAAGCCCCGCCTCTTCCAGTGAAGTCAGAACCTGTGATGGACAGCACAGATTACACAGGGCTGGAGCTGAGATCCTGTCTGATTAAAAGTGAAGATGTAGAGGAGAGTATAGAGGAGAATAATGGATATGGGATGGGTGGGGGAGAGGAAGATGGGGAGAGGCAGAGAAAGGATGGTGTGACAGATGAAGTGGTTGAAAGGAATGACTGGGACGCAGAAACTGAGGGGGGTGAACAGGGGGAGGGAGATGTAAACGACCAGGCCCTCCAGACTGACAGGTTATCAGATGTCAAGCAGGAAGAGGAAAGCATGGTTACTTCCTTTGTAATCGAAGAGTCTACAGTACCCTCCCTTGGATCTCCTGTCATCCCCTCTAGGGCTGGAAAAACAGGTGAAATAAATATGCATATATTGGTTTATGTGTAATATTTTACTGTATAGAAGATAAGACGAGACATTTCTGTTAGTCCAACAATTGTCTTGCTATGGTTTTAGTTGTTCTATACGTCATTGGTGCTATTGGCAGATGCAGTCCTAGTAAGGTTTGAAAAGTCATACGTACACAAAAATGCATTTGTAGTGTAACTGTAATTATCAGGATGCTGGGAATATGCTGGAGAGATCACAGACCGGAGGTGTCCGTTTCCATTTTAGATTTATTTGCTTCCCTTCGTTTCCCAGACAGCACTGACATGATGGGTGATGTGTTGCTCCCATTTCCCTTGCAACTGGCTGTAGGCTAATTACCACAGCGATTTCACTTAAGGTTCCTGTGACGTATGTTGGTAAATTTTTGTTTCTTTGTTTGTGTATTTGTTAGTTTTTTGTAAATAAGATCACGCTGAATATCTGCACTTTTGGGGGAAAAAAAAGAAGGAAAATAAACGTTGCGCTGGTCGTGGCTCTTGAGATTTTGGGCTCCGTCTCCCTCCTACACCACCCTTAGTCATCTTACCACAGTTCCTCTCCACATGTAATTGGTATTGTAGGAACAGTGTGAGATTGTTGTATGATTGTGGATCAGCCAGCCCAGAGTGTTTTCCTGCAGCTTCTCCCGTGTCCGTCGGGGAAAATCGCCTGCAAGCGAGGTTTATAGCTCACTTGAGTTAAGGATGCCCCATCAACCTCAAATCTCCCAACACAAAGCAACCATCACAGTATTATTCTTTTTTTTGTGAGTTTGAGTCAGTGCAATCCAAAGGAAAAGTAATTGGCAGGTTAGCTGCACAATTATTTTTAGTATATTGTTAGACTTTTTACACATCTTGTGTTATAGATTTCAACTGATTATGCCCCCCCCCCCCCAATACATTGAAACTATACTGCGTAATGACAAGGCAAAAATGCTTTCTAGAATTTCTTGCTAATTATTTGCATTGAAATTCGGAAATATGACATTCAAAATCTTCAATGCATTTTTCCTTTGTTCTGTTTCCTTTGATTTTCATTGAGATGTCTCCAGAACTTGACTAGATTTTTGGATGAATCAAATTAAATTTTTAGCTTACAAGACCAAATCTGGAAAAAGTAAAGGGGTCTGAATACCTTCTCAAGACAATGAGACAATGCATATTATTATAAATCTGTTCATATCATCATCTTTTTCTACAGGGAACCCTGAGGCTTTTGCCTGCTCTGAGTGTACGAAGAGCTTCAAGACTCTGTCTCAGTTGACGATCCACCAGCGAAGCCATACGGGGGAGCGTCCATACCACTGCACCGAGTGTGGGAAGAGTTTTAAGAGTTCATCAAACTTGGCACTACACCGGCGGACCCATAGAGATGAGCGCATGTTCTACTGCTCACATTGTGGACAGACATTCCGCCATTCCAGCAGTCTGAAGTTACACCTGCATCGTCATACAGGGGAGCGGCCGTATCACTGCACCCAGTGTGGGGAAACCTTCAAGCACCCCAACAGTTTGAAGTTGCACCAGCGTTATCACACAGGGGAGCGTCCGTACCAATGCGCCGAGTGTGGGAAGAGTTTTCATCAGTCAAGCGGTCTAACGGCACACCAACGAGTTCATTCGGAAGCGCGCCCGTACCACTGCTCTGAGTGTGGGGAAACCTTCAAGCACCCCAACAGTTTGAAGTTGCACCAGCGGCATCATACAGGGGAACGTCCATACCAGTGCTCCGAGTGTGGGAAGAGCTTTCATCAGTCAAGCGGTCTAACGGCACACCTGCGTGTTCATACAGGGGAGCGCCCGTACCACTGCTCCCAGTGTGGGATGAGCTTTAAGCTTTCGTCACACTTGACCCAACACGAACGAACCCATAGAGTTGAGCACGCGTACCATTGCTCCGAGTGTGGGGAAACCTTCAAGCATGCCAACAGTCTGAAGTCACACCAGCGTCGTCATAAAGGAGAGCGCCCATACCAGTGCTCCCAGTGTGAGATGAGCTTTAAAAGTAAATCTCACCTGACGGTACACCATCGAACACATACAGGGGAGCGGCCATACAACTGCTCTCAGTGTGGGAAGACCTTCCGCTGTAAGGCGAACCTGACGGTACACCAGCGAGTTCATACAGGGGAGCGGCCATACCAGTGCTCCCACTGTGATAAGAGCTTTAAATGTAATTCTCACTTGACGGCACACCAGCGAACCCATATAAGGGAGCTGCCTTTAGCCGTCCCACTGCTCTGAGGGAGGGAGGGAGGGAGGGAGGGAGGGCTCACTCCTGAGCGAGCACATGCGTCGTCATACAGGAGAGCGTGATGCGTCATTTTACTTTTACCAATTTTTTGCGTTTGGCTATTAAAACGTGTGGGGTCCCCTGGGGAACTGAGCTTCCCACGCATGCGATGCATGCCATGCTGGAGAAACGGAACAAGGGGTTTAATCTCAGCCCTCCACACATTTCTCCTTAGAGCCTCGTACAGACCCCTTTGCAATCCAATGAACTTGGGATAAAGATCTGTTCACTAGTAATGATGCAATTCCCTGGGATACCATTTGGAGCAATTTTGCATGTGTATCTAAATCCGGTCTATCAGCTCATACACTACAGTGTTCTTCAAAGAACGTGCATAATGCCCAGAAAGCATCACATCATGAAGCTGGCTCATTCTTCACTCTAAGTTGTATCTTCAGTGGTCCGTGGATATTGTCCGATATTGTTAACGGAGATATTGCACGCTGTCCCACAGTACTCATTTTGAATCACAAAACCTGATTTTATCTCTACCTCAGAAATACATATAAGGTTTGGCTGGCCTGCCGCTGAAGCTAAAAGAGGCCAGTGCAATGATGGAAGCCATTGCAGTCTTTGTGCTGGTCTCATTGGGTGAATAGCCTGCTGCAGATTATTTGTATGGAGACTCGCTCGGATCCATGGAGCGGATCACTGGAGATTGGATGCCTGGCATGTTTTAAAATGTTCTGTATTAAAATTACTTAAAATAAAAAAAAACATACAGGAGAGCGCCCATACCACTGCTTCCAATGTGAGATGAGCTTTAAAGTGAAATCTCACTTAACAGTACTGTCGGAAAACTGGTTTCATTATTGCCTTTCAAGAGACTTTTTTTGAGAGCGAAAGAAAGAGAGAAAGAGAATTTGTTCATTTTAGCAAACTCTCATTGTCCATGTGTTGAAGCACACTGCTCTCTTAAACCAAGAAGGAATGTGGTCTGGCTTCTGTCTTTATCCTGCTCCCCCCTCCCCAAAAACTATGCCAATAGTTTTATTATATTATGGCTTTGAAAGAAGACCTGCACACACACCATCCTGCTGCCCAGCATTCCACATGCTGACAGGAACAAAGACCTTTTGATTTTAAGTGAAGGTAATCAATCCTCCAACTGGAATCTTTGACTGAAAATCTCAACCTTGATACAGATGATTGCTGAAGCCTGACGGTTCAGATCTGCATTTTTAGAAGCAATTCCAGCTTCAAAAGGAACCAACGTGGTGCAATTTGGTTTTATTACATGGAATGTATACGTTTCTTGAAGATGCAGATTGGGTTTAACAATCACTCAACAAATATCACCTCTATCGTTGGAAGCAGAAATAAACTTTCTTTAGATGTATTCAATAACTGAGCTTGTGTACCTCCTACTATATTCATGTGTGGCGTCCTTGGAGACTAAAATTAATCTTTTCATAACCGTATCATAGTGCTCCATCCTGCTTCAAACAATATAAGGTAACCTCAAATGCAAAATTTGCCAGTTTTATATGACCGCTCTGCCTCTAGCACACCCTTCTGCGGCTTGTCCCAATGAACGCAATGCAAGAGCATAAATTACGGGCCTTCCTTTACTTGGTAGGCATTTTTCACCAACACACACGGGGTGTCATGGCAGTGGACATTCAGCAGGGTTGATATCTGCTGTTGGAAGCGGGACTTGCTGGTGTTTCGTGGAGCGCATGGATTCTGTCGAGAGCTGCTCTGGCGATTTGCATTTTCATTTACTGATTTCAGGAAGATTCAGCTGCCTTTGGGTTTTTGGACTTTAATTTCAGTTTCGTGGGATGATTTTGGGAGACACAATAAACACTATTTTTCTTTCTTTTTTTTTTGGGGGGGGTTGTTTTATTATTTTCTTTTGTGAATGTCCATGTCTATTATTGTTTAAGGTAGTTGACCCTCGTCTTTAGACTTAGACATTGATTGTTCTGTTGTAACTTAATCAAATTCTTAATTTTATTCATCGTGAGTTCCACACTTTCATAAATGTTGATCCAACAGGTTGCTCTGTCTATCAACAAATTTGGCAATTTATTTGATAATTGATTGATTTTTGTGATAAACAAATTATATTGAATATATTTATTTTACATGTGGATAAGTGAAGGGTTTTAACAGTTGATGTGCTTGTGTTTAGTATTCAGCATGGCGAATCTTAAACGACAATTGTTAAAACTTTTCAAAATTGTTAAAACCGCTGCATTTGGAAACTTAACTTTTTTCACCTTAAAGGTACATTATGCAGGATTTCTTCTCTCACTTCACTTCTGTGTTGACATCCACAAACATCTTAGGAGTTTTTAGAATGACAGATATGGTTATTGGCCAGAAGTGGACACCGGCACAGGTTGTTAGTGTGTCATAGTAATGACTGAGCATGTTTGTTTTACAATATTTTTCTGGTGAAAATCCTGCATAGTATGCCTTTAAAGGAATACACCAACATTTTGGGAAATGTACCTTTTTTCCGACTTACCCGGACTTGATGTTTTATTTTTGTGCATTCACTGGCTCGGTTTCCATGTTAGCATAACGTGTTAGCTTAGAATAAAGACTTGAAGCCTATAGGAGTCAGTAGCCTACCTCCTTCAAAGTGAAGAAATACACCTTACAGTGACTGTGAAGCAGTCTTATTTACATGATGTATCGTGTGCATTTGAAATATACGTGCAGGGGAAAAATTGTAAAAACGAGAGAAGTTAGACGGTTGGAGCTATAACTGCTGAACACGCTTGTATCCTTCAGCCTTCCGCTGGTTGAGCGCAGTGATCCGCGCACCTTCTGAAGATGGAGCTAGATACATATGTGTTCAGAGGTTATAGTTCCAAACGTCCAAATTCTCAGAACTCGTTTTGTAAAAAAAATAAAAAATTCACCGCCGGTGTATTTCAAATACACGATACCTCATGTAAATAAGACGGCCTCGGAGTTGCTGTAAGGTGTATCCCCCCCCCCCCTAATTCTGGCACCAGTGACCTGGGACCTATTGTAGAACATTCACCCATTTCTCATGTTTGTAAGGCAACATGATAATATAATACTGCTCTGTTGGACAGTTTAATGATCTTGTCAGATATACTCGGTGTTTGTTGTAAACCTTGAAAATATAAGTTCTGGATTTATTTTGATTTTGGCTCATAAAGACTGAAATGAAAATATGTATGTTTTTGTCTAAAATATACTGTAGCATATTTGTTCTGCTTTACTTGTGTATGCAGTGATTACGTGTGCTGATTAGATTCCCTTGTATATGCAATAAACTTACATTTCTGCACTGGTCTTTCTGGTGATGCTGTTTATCATTGGCATTGTGAGAGTGAACGTCTGGCAGTTGAACCTCCCCTGAGCAAGACACCTAACCCCCAATTGCTTCCGACGAGCTTGTTGGTACCTTGGATAGCCAGTTGCCGTCGCCATCGGTGTGTATAAAAGGCCCATCTAGGTTAGCCCAAACGATTTGATGGAGCTGATCACATTTCAAGACGTTAAATGATCTAATATAAATTCCATGCTCAAACTGTTTCTCCTAAGTGCAGTAGAAACGGTCTTGTGTTATTTGCTCCTGGGCTCAAGATGGCGAAAGAGGGGATCGGGATCTGGCGATTGTTTTTCTGGAAATACCATCTCTGCGTCCTCGTCGTCGTTATTATCTTTGATCAGGCTGTTGCGGGATGCTGAAATTCCCATAAGCGGTTTAGTGACCATTTTAACACAATGCGGTGATCCGATATGAAAACTCTTTCCTGAATGGACACCAATATTACTCTACAAAAGAATCAAGAGGTTTACGTTTACTAGGTAGGCGTTCATTTAACTAAACGTAAGATATCGTTTTGAATGAACTAGCTAACGTTAATATTGTACACAGATTTTTCAGCTCTTAATTTTGTTTCTTTTATTTTGCCGACGTTTCTATTTTTCGATAAACGTAAACGGTTTCGTTTCGATAAACGGTAGCTTCACACGGTTCCAAATATAGCCGCTCCAAATTATGCAGACTATAGGTTAAAGGGTTCTTTAAGTGGGAAAAGTTGGTTTGTTCAAGGGAACGTGGACGGGAATACTGTTCAATTAACTTGTGAAAATTAAATAAGAATATCCTGTGTGGCCTGCTAAACTGTAAAGAGAGAAAGACCTGTCTGAATTGTATTTTGATGTTTTGCCACTGCGTTTTCATGCAAGTTAACATGATTTAACTGTAAATAGACTTGCGCACGCTCGCATACCTAACCCAGCTCCTTAAAATATGGGACAGTGTTAAAAATATGATTGTAAAAACATGCAGGGCTGAAAGTAGAGGATGGTCATGGTAGGATTTCATTTGTTTGAATATTGACGAATGGCAGCAGTATTACTACTTACTAGGTTAAAAGATTGAAATGCATTGGTATGTTGTCTCTTAGTGAAAGTATTGTGCTGGGAGACGCCTTGTATTCCAATCAAGCTAATTGGAGGGAAACTAGGAATCGAAGCCTGTTTTCTGGTTGGCTAAGATGCACTTCTTCATAAAGTTTATATGCAGAGTTTTAGTTTAGCCTTGCAAAGTAAGAAATTTGGGAAATAACCTGTGTAAACATTTTGTCTTCATGAAATGTTAAAGCACTTAAGTTACCTGAATGTAAAGGTGTTTGAATGTACTCTTCTCTCCTCAGCAACTTCTCACTCCATGACCAACTGCATCTTCTCCATCCTTTCCTCCCTTTAGGCGATTGGTGGATTCCACACAGCTCACAGATGCAAATATCCATTCAAGAGTCTGTGTGATCTTGGTGAAGAGAGAACCGACCCACTTCAAGGTTTGTATTGTGTTCAGAGATGTTGTACATACCACTGTTGTACTTTAATCTCATATTGATGATTATTTTGTTTCAAGTATAATGTGCTGGAGTACAACGCCGAAAATTATGTATTATATATAATAGAAACTATGATGTATAATGCATAGCTAGTTATTACGGTAGCCAGCCGCTAACGCTAGTTAGCTTGTTAGCTAGTTTTTTCTGCTAACTGAAGCCAGATTTCCTTTATTGTTTTTTTTATCTATAGTTTCATATTTTTTCATGCAGCTGACTAACATACGTGCTGAAACAAACTTAGGTTTTTGTGTGACCGCTCATCTAACTGACAGTGGCTGAGAGGCACGGACCCGGAGAGTGGGATGGGGAACAAAATCTTGTTGATTTTCTGTTGTCGCAGCCATTCCATAAATTGGAGTACGCCGCAAAGGTCAGGATCAAGACTGTTGGACGACCAACTTCACAGGTGACCATGATGAGAACAAGAAATGAAAAAATTGGTCACCAGTACGAGGTGAAGCTGAATAAGGTCTGGTACGAGCGATGCCCTTGGCTAACTGGCAGTCCTACGACGAACAGGTTGTACTGTTGGCCATGCCTTCTGTTGGTTAACCCTGAAGCCCAGTTCAGCACTGGGTCTACTAAGGGATTCTGTGATACCAAGCATTTAGATAGAGCTGTTAAACAACAAAACAACTGTGTTGGCGCTAATACCAGGCTTGAAGCTTTTCGGTCGCGTGCCTGAAAGGCTTCAGCCTGGCATTAGCCAAAACGCGTTGATTGACGAGGAAGCACTTTTGCAGAGAGCAAATGCAGAAGTGAGACGAAACAGATACTCATTAATCCTTCTAATTGATGCAACAGCTTACCTGGGAATGCAAGAGCTGTCTTTCAACAGACACAATGAGAGGCAGGAGTCGGTTAACAAGGTAAACTACAGGCTGTTGGTGGACTTGATGGCATGCTACGACAGCCTTTCAGCAGAACATATAGAAAATTTAGATGTGTTCTCTGGCCTGTCAAAGACCATTAAAAATGATTTGATATCCGCAATTGCGTCAACAATTAAAACCGAGATCAAACGAGAGGTGGACGCAGCTCCCTTTTTTGCATGGCAGATTGACGAAATGGCAGATGCGAGCTGTCAGTCCCAGTTGTCTGTTATCATCCGTTATATAGATGACAATGGGACGATCCAGGAGCGTTTTTTTTTTGTTTTTTTTGATGTGCCTCGTGGACGCGATGCCCATTCGATTTTTGACTTCTTGCAGTCTGAGATGTCTGGTTTCAACTTTGCTGAGAAGCTTGTTGCACAAACGTATGATGGCGCTGTAGTTATGGCATCAGATCTCAACTGCTTGCAAGCTAAGGTGCGATCGGTTGCCCCCAGTGCAGCGATGCTTGAAGAATCTGGGTGTTCCCAATTGCCAAGAGGCCACCGAGGACCGGGGTTTGATTCCGGTCCTGTCAAAGCTGGCCGGCACACATGGAGCGGCATAATTAGCTTGCCGCTCCGAGGGGGGGGGGGGTGTAGGATCGTCAAATACAATAGAGCCCTGGTTGCGCGCGCCTCCCAGGACACGATGTGGTCTCTGAGTGACGGGGTCACTGCGCTGTATCCACGGCAACATGGGGGATTGGAATAGATAGGGTACAATCAGCTACTAAATTGTGAGAAAACAACACATTTTTTTCAGAAACAAATTAGGTAAATAAATAAATATGAGCTAATCCTGGACATGTCTGGGGTTGGAGGGGTATTGTGTTTGATCCACTGGGTCTGTGTGTTGCAGTAACAGGATTTGTCTCTCCGGTGTCACGCCCCACTTGCGTCTTTACTTGTAATCTGGTGTCTGCTGGTGGCGTCCTGTTGCAACAGGATGACAAAGGGGTTCAGCATCCTATGGAATCTTTTGAGCAAAGGTTTATCGTCTGTCAAACCAAGTGCTTCGTTATTGAACAAGAAGCTCTTGGTCTGGGCCCTTCAACGTTTTGAAGTCCGTTAGTTTGGTTTCTGGTCCATTGACTTTCACAGGTCACAATCGCCTTTAAGGTCAGTGCACAATCAATGATTCATAGATTCAGAGATTGTATTTCCACATGTAATCCATCAATATGGCTGTGTATCTTTCTGTTGAACATTATACAGCCATATTGTGTCCACACTAGGGATTCTTTCTAGAACATTCTGGTTACACAACCAGTTACTAGGCGACACAAACAATTCAAAGGTATGTTTTTATTTTGTGTGCAAGTGTAGTTATTCCGCTATAGTTATAGCGCAATCTATGTTAAATGATTTACAATCAATGATGCATAGCTCTGATGAACTGTTCAGTGTTCATAGAGATTGTATTTCTACATATAATCCATCAATATGGCTGCATATATTTCTGTTGAAAGGTTCAATCCTTTGCTTGAGTGAACAAGGGCAGTGCTACACTTGGGATTCGTTCTAGAACATTCTGGTTATACACACAGTTACAAGGCAACATGCTAAAGTCACATTGCTCTGCTGCTGGTGTGGAAAGTTTATTATTGTGTCGGATGAAAACAGTGTGAGTCCTTGTTGGGAACCTGAAAAATGTACCAAGTAGAGATGAACAGAGGAGAGAGATCATCTACTGTGGAACTAAAAAAAATGCATATCATGGCAGAGAGCTGAAAAAAAGCAACAGAAAGAGAAGGCATTCTCCCTGGGTCCTCTCCAAGTAAATTAGTTTTTCCTGTTATAGGTTATATTGTTGTTTATGTAGCCTAGTGTGTAATCTTTAATGTTGCTAAAGAGTCATTCCACACAAGGTGAACCAAAATTTTTTCCTTTTCATTTTAATTATTTAGTTATGCCCCTTTAAAAAACAAATTTCATTTTATAGCATTTTCAACAGCCTGTAAATCCTTTCTCATGGAGGTATCACCAAAATTGGTTGGGGTGCACATCTCCACCCATTGACTAAGGAAATGTTTCTGTTGGCTCTGTCATGTACAAACAACAGGATTTAGACTTGTAAAATGTATGTATAGTAGGGCTGTCGAGGTGTAAATGATCATTTTGCTGCTAAAATGTTTTCTGCCTTAAAAGACAGCTTGAAAATCTTAAATCTTTTGGTCCTCAGGCCACTGTTGAATGAAGTACAGTGTAAACAATGGCTTTTTCTTGAAAATACAACTTGGTTAATTGGTTATTTTGGTGATGATACCTTTATGAAAACAGGATTTACAGACTGCTAATTCGCGAGTTGACTTTTTCAAAAATTAGCTGTTTTCACATGGAATGACTAAAGGAATTATCAGTGAGACAGAAATATGTTTTAGTCTCTGTCTTTGTGAGGTAAGCACATAAGATTAAGTGTTGCTGTAGCTATATTACAATGTACGTTAAACTATTTGATTAATCACCCTTTCAGATGCATGATTTGTTTGAAATGAATTAATTCAGTCAGTACAGTCGAAACGAGTAGAAACTATTCTGTGTAATGAGCTCCTGAGCGGTAGAAGGCGATAGAGGTCTATGCCGCTGACAGAGCTTCGTCGTCGTTTATTTTCAGGTTGCTGAGTTTGGCGGAGCTGTTCAGCCTGCGGAAATTGGGAATTTTACGGGCGATCCGCTGCGCAATACGAAAGCTCCTGCTTGACGAATAGGCACTGCTAACGTGCTGAGCACCAATATTAGACTATTCATAAAACAAAGAAAGCGACCTTGACGTGGTAAGTGTCCATTTAGCCAAATTAAAGCCATTATCGTGTTGACTGAACGATCAAAACGCTTCCGTTTAGCGTGAAAGTAGCTCGGTTAGCTCCACTTGTGTTTAGTACGTTTATGTGTTTACGCGTTCATAACATGGTAACATAACATGAATATTGGTGAGGCTTTGTTATTCTTGTGCCGTCGAACTGTTATCCGTGCCACTAATCATGATCCACTGGTTTGAGTTCCATATGGCTTTTATGAAACCATCTAGCTATAGGCATGATTCATCTTAAATAACATATCTTATAATGTTAATAATTGACGAAAGAAGGGCACAGAAACACAGCCATTTTAAAAGCAATTAACGTTTTAGCAAGCTAAGTATATTGTGCGGTGTGTCAATTCGCTACTTTGATTCGGTAACCAAGCAACAACCATTTCTAGTTTGAACCTAGTCTTAATTTTAACTGGCTAACGGTGCTCACAAATATGCCAACGTTGACTGATTGGTTAATTAACTGAACGCTGGTAAGCGAACTAACGTTGGTGAAACTAGAAGATTAAAACTTTATTCATTAATTCATTAATTCACAAAAAACAAATGATCTTACTAGTCATAAACATAAACGTAAAATACCACTTCAAATAAGGGATTACAGTTTAGGAAAAAATAAAATGGGTAATGTGTGAAAAGCCTACATCTGATGTGTCAATTTTTTCGGTCCCTGAACCTGGCTACACTCTTATCTTTGCAGGACAGGGGCGTCTAGAGCAGAATTAAAACATGTATTCATTCATATAAATAATCATATTTTTTTCAACACAACACAAGGAAATTAGATAGGAATTACAAATCAAAGCCTTTGTTTTCTGGTAGGTCAATGAGATGTATTTTTGTTTTATCTATAGTTTAGCCTTGCAAAGTGAGACAGTCAGGAGAGTGCCTGCAATCGTTGTGCATTTAGTCTTAATGAAGTACTTCATGCAAATAGTAGTTTCCTTTCAGTGAAGAGGGGTTTCAATTAACTCTCCTCTCTCCTCCAGAACTTTTCACTCATTTTACATTTACACTCACACTGACCAACTGCATCTTCTCCATCCTTTCCTCCCTTTAGACAATTGGTGGATTCCACACAGCTCACAGAAGCAAATATCCCATTAGAATTCACGTGTAATTTTCAGAGCTTCAAGCCCCGCCTCTTCAGGTGAAGACATGAAGACAGAACCTGTGATGGACAGCACAGATTACACAGGGCTGGAGCTCAGATCCTGTCTGATTAAAAGTGAAGACGCAGAGGAGAGTATAGAGGGGAAGAATGGATGTGGGATGAGCAGGGAGGAAGAACTCATTCTCTCCAACATAAAGGAAGAGGAGGAGGAAGGTGGGGAGAGGCAGAGGGAGGAGGTGAAGATGGAGGATGGTGTGAAAGTTGAAGACGTTGAAAGAAATGACTGGAACCCAGAAAATGAGGGGGATGTAATGGACCAAACCCTCCAGACTGACAGGATATCAGATTTCAAACAGGAAGAGGAAAGCTTGGTTACTTCCTTTGTTATCAAACAGTCTACAGTACCATCCGCTGAATCTCCTGCCATCTCCCCCAGGGCTGGAAATACAGGTGAAATAAACATGTATTTATAAGTTTAGTAATTTTTTTATATATAGTAAAACCAAACACTTCTTTCAATCCGGCTTGCTATGATTGTAGGTGTTATATACATTATTTGTGATAGTCATAGTAAGGTTTGAAAAAACCATAAGTAAACAAACATACATTTGTACTTTTCTTTAGTTATCAGGAAGCATTCTCTCAGACTCCCTTGCTTTGATTTGTCACAGTGGTTAGTAGCCCAGGGAAGCCACAAGATCTCTTCCCAGGTTATGCAGAAAAAAAGTAACATGAATTTGTTACTTAAGAGTTATGAGCTACTTGAAAGTAACATCATGTAACATGAATTGTAGCATCAATATTTGGATGCCATACACCAAGTGGCGCTGATGTAGGAAGCCATCAAAGTGTTTTGTTTATAAGTAGGCTATTATACCTCATTTTGATTGGAACTACTTTGTTAAATATGCAATACTTCTTGGTAATTTTCTGGCTGGACCCAGATTTGGCAATGTATGATTTGAGTAAATGAGTTAATTTTGCTTGTGGCTGTTCTTCACCTAAGTATCACTAGTCTTAGAAGTTTGGAAGTCATATGCCAAGTGGTGCTTCTGTAGTAAGCCATCAGATCACTTTTTTTTCTATACAGTATTATGAGAATTAGTGTTCATAATCTGAAATTGAAAATTGTGTCAGACTACAGGTTTTCAGATATGACCAAAAATGCTCCAAAATCGACTCAAACCCCAATTTCCACTCGTGAGTGACTTTTTGGGTACCCCCTCCATTTCTTTAAGAGCCAATATCTCTAGAATGACAAATCCAATGAGGCTAATGTATTGGATGTTTTTTATTGAGTATACACTACACTATATTGAATATATATTGTACAATTTATTAGGTAGACCTGTATACCAGCTTGTTCATGCAAATATTTAATCAGCCAATCATATGGTAGCAACTAAATGCATAAAAGTATGCAGACGTGGTCAAGAGGTTCAGCAGTTTTTCAGACCAAATGTCAGAATGGGTAATAAATGTCATCTAAATGACTTTGACCATGGAATGATTGTTGGTACTGGACAGGGTGGTTTGAGTATCTCAGAATCTGCTGATCTCCTGAGATTTTCACACACAACAGTCTCTAGAATTTGTGGTGTGAAAAACAAAAAATATCCAGCAAGCAGTAGTTCTGCAGGTGAAGATGCGTGGTTAATGAGAGAGGTCAGAGGAGAATGGCCAGACTGGTCGAAGCTGGCAGGAAGGTGACAGTAATGCAAATTACCACGCATTACAACAGTGGTATGCAGAAGAGCATCTCTAAAGTGGATAGGCTACAGCAGCAGAAAAAATACTTCATAAAGTGCTCGCTGAGTGTATAAAGAGCATTTAAACAAAGTTAGAGCAAAATGGCAGTGGTCCACTCCCATTAATCACAGTAATCTTTCACGGAATGACCCCATAATGATTAAGACCTTTATTATGAAATTCCATGTTGCGCTCAGATGCTCAGTGATTATCCCTCTGCATCTCGATTAGAGTACACCTGTGGCAAATCCAATCGACTGAACATGATTTAGAAAGGCAAAGGCGCACACCTGTCCATATATGGTCCCACAGTTCCCAGTGCCTGTCAGAGAAACCCAAACTGTTAAGTCCAAGGAAATCTCCATAGAAGCTTGCTTTCGCTTAGTCATCATAGGGTACTGTTTGTACATTTTCATCTATGAATTTTAAATTAAGTCTTTAATGCCACAAGATGAGAAAATAGTCTGTCTGAATACTTTCCAAAGCCACTGCATTTCATGAATATTTTCATATCAGAAAATACCTTGTCTTCTCTTTCTACAGGGCTGTCTGATGTGTTTGCCTGTTCCCCGTGTGGGAAGAGCTTCAAGACTCCGTCTCAGTTGACGATACATCAGCGAACCCATACAGGGGAGCGTCCATACCACTGCTCCCAGTGTGGGAAGAGTTTTCGTCAGTCAGGTGGTCTAACGGCACACCAGCGAGATCATTCAGGGGAGCGCCCGTACCCCTGCCCCCAGTGTGAGATGAGCTTCAAGAGTTCAACACACTTGACTCTACATGAGCGAACCCATGGAGGTGAGCGCCCATACCATTGCTCCCAATGTGGACAGACGTTCCGTCATTCCAACACTCTGAAGCTACACCAGCAAAGTCATACAGGAGAACGGCCATACCAGTGCTCCCAGTGCGAGAAGAGCTTCGGTCATCTAAGCAGTCTGAAATCACATCAGCGGCGTCATACAGGAGAACGGCCATACCAGTGCTCCCAGTGCGAGAAGAGCTTTGGTCATCTCAGCAGTCTGAAGTCACACCAGCGTTGTCATACAGGGGAGCGCCCATACCTCTGCTCCCTGTGTGGGAAGAGCTTCCAAAAGAAAGGGAACCTGATGGTACACCAGCGAATCCATACAGGTGAGCACCCATACCTCTGCTCACAGTGTGGGAAGAGCTTCCAAAGTAAAGCGAACCTGACAGTACACCAGAGAACCCATACAGGTGAGCGCCCATACCACTGCTCCCAATGTGAACAGACATTCCGTCATTCCACCAGTCTGAAGTCACACCTGCGTTGTCATACAGGTGAGCACCCATATCTCTGCTCCCTGTGTGGGAAGAGCTTCCAAAGTAAAGCAAATCTAATGGTACACCAGCGAATCCATACAGGTGAGCACCCGTACCTCTGCTCACAGTGTGGGAAGAGCTTCCAAAAGAAAGGGAACCTGACTGTACACCAACGAACCCATACAGGTGAGCGCCCATACCACTGCTCCCAATGTGAACAGACATTCCGTCATTCCACCAGTCTGAAGTCACACCTGCGTTGCCATACAGGGGAGCACCCATACCACTGCTCCCAGTGCGAGAAGAGCTTTAAATGTAAATCTCACTTGATGGTACACCAGCGAACTCATGTAAGGGAGCAGGTGCACCAGTGCTCCCAGTGTGGGAAGAAATTCAGCTGTAAAGCAAACCTGATTGAACACCAGCGAGTTCATACGGGAGAGCGCCCATACCAGTGCTCCCAGTGTGATAAGACATTCAGATATGCATCAAACCTAAGAGTTCACCAGCACGTTCATGCAGGGGAGCACACTTAACCCTGTCTCCAGTGTGGGAAGAGCCTCAGATGTAAATAAAACTTGTATGTACACCAGGATATCCTTACAGGCGTTCGCCTTAAGTGTGAACTGAGCTTCAGTGAATAAAGTAGACATTACACCTACATTCAAAATGTAGAGAGCATGTACATGGATAAAAACCCCAGAACAGCTTGTGCATCCCTAGAAAACCCCCTGGAGAGGCTAAAACATGATTCTTTCTCATCACACTCTGCCATTCACTACGTGTATGACGGTGTTTAAATCTGTGGTAAATAAAATATGATATAAAATCATAAATATTCAATGTGTCATTTGTCCATGTAGCTAAATTAAATGCTTTCTTAGTTGGACATGTCTGGGGTTGGAGGGGTATTGTGTTTGGTCCACTGGGTCTGTGTGTTGCAGTAACAGGATTTGTCTCACCTGTGTCACGCCCCACTTGCGTCTTTACTTGTAATCTGGTGTCTGCTGGTGGCGTCCTGTTGCAACGGGATGACGAAGGGATTCAGCATCCTAT
This sequence comes from Conger conger, assembly GCF_963514075.1. NCBI lineage: Eukaryota > Metazoa > Chordata > Actinopteri > Anguilliformes > Congridae > Conger > Conger conger. The sequence continues at coordinate 77,548,803 of NC_083763.1, read as the reverse complement.
GGGATTTTTCTAGCAAAGTTTATCGTCTGTCAAACCAAGCGCTTAGTTATTGGACAAGAAGCTCTTGGTCTGGGCCTTCCATTTTCACAGATCACAATTGCACAATCACAAAGGTCAGTGCATAATCAGTGATGCATAGCTCTGATGAACTGTTCAGTGTTCACAGAGATTGTATTTCTACATATAATCCATCAATATGGCTGGATATATTTCTGTTGGAAGTCAGGTTCAACCCTTTGCTTGAGTGGACAAGGGCAGTGCTACACTAGGGATTCATTCTAGAACATTCTGGTTACACACCCTGCTGCTGGTGTGGAAAGTTTATTTTGTCAGATGAAAACAGTCCTTGTCGGGAACCTGAAAAATGTACCAAGTAGAGATGTACAGAGGAGACAGGTCATCTACTGTGGAACATAACTGTGGACTGCATGTCATGGCTGAGAGCTGAACAAAGCAACAGAAAGAGAAGGCATTCTCCCTGGGTCCTCTCCTCCAGCAAACATGTTTCTTTCTGTTATAGGTTATATTGTTGTTTATGTGGTTTAGTGTGTAATCTAATGTTGCTAAAGGTTTGGTTCCAACGTTTTTCCTTTCATTTTAATTATTTTGTGAGTCATGCCCCTTGAAAAAATTTGCATTTAATTTTATTGCATTTTCAGAAGCCTGTAAATCCTTTCTCATGAAGGTTTATGTCACAAAATGTTTATGTTGGCTGTAAACCTGAAAAAATAATCTGAGTGCCCAAAAATGCTAAAATAAGCTTTTCACAACTGTCTTTCTTTTGTGTACTTATAGTGCCAAAATTGGGTTTTAAAGTATTTTAATAAGTGTATGGAGTGTTTTGAACAACTGTGTACATGATCATGTACAAACAACAGGATTTATAGATTTATAGGATTTATAGACACAACTTGAGCTGACTGGATGGGCATGTGGGATAAGTAGCAGCAAGCTGCAAGTTACATATTTCATAAAGCTATAGTAGGGCTGTCTCTAGGTGTAAAAGTTCATTTTGCTGCTAAAATGTTTTCTGTCTTAAAAGACAGCTTGAAAATCTTGACATTTTTGGTCCTCGGACTAAATACCACTGTAAAAAATGGCTTTTTCTTGAAAATACAAATTATAGTTAAAAACATTTTTTGGTGATGATAACTTTATGAAAACAGGATTTACAGACTGCTGAGAAGGCTCTAAAATGAAATGCTAATTCATGAGTTTTTTTTTTTTTTTTTTCTATTTATGTTTTGTAAAGAGGCATAATTCAGAACCTAAGTAGAATTCACAGGGGGGAAAAAACTTAGCAGTCTTTCATAATCCATAAGAAGTAACAAATACAGACAATTACAAGAAAATCTGAGGTGGGACGTTTTTCTAAAATTGGCTGTTTTCACATGGAATGTCTCTAAAGGAATCATCAGTGAGACAGAAATATGTTTTAGTCTCTGTCTTTGTGAGGTAAGCACAGAAGATTAATGTATCAAAAATGAAACCTTTCTTATCCAGCCAGCATACACCTTGACTGGGCTCTTATTTTTCTTGTCTCTTTCAATGTTTGTTCTTGTTTTTTTATTACCTTTTAATTGTGTCTATTTTTATGTTGTTTTAATTTTGTGTGCAAGTGTACTTCTGTTGCTGTAGCTATATCACAATGTACGTTAAGCTATTTGATTACACTTCCAGATGCATGATTTGCCTGATATGAATTCAGTCAATCAGTACAGTCGAAACGAGTAGAAACTATTCTGTGTAATGAGCTCCTGAGCGGTAGAAGGCGATAGAGGTCTATGCCGCTGACAGAGCTTCGTTGTCGTTTATTTTCAGGTTGCTGAGTTTGGCGGAGCTGTTCAGCCTGCGGAAATTGAGAATTTTACAGGCGATCCGCTGCGCAATACGAAAGCTCCTGCTAAACGAATATCCTCTGCTAACGTGCTGAGCACCATTATTAGACTATTCATAAAACAAAGAAAGCGACCTTGACTTGGTAAGTGTCCATTTAGCCAAATTAAAGCCATTATCGTGTTGACTGAACGATCAAAACGCTTCCGTTTAGCGAGAAAGTAGCTCGGTTAGCTCCACTTGTGTTTAGTACTTTTATGTGTTTACGCGTTCTTTGTAGATAGAGCTGAGGAGTTAGCGGGTGATAAATGGAAAGTTATGGTAACATAACATGAATATTGGTAAGGCTTTGTTGTTGTGCCGTCGAACTCTGTTAGCCGTGCCACTAATCAATATGAATGATCCACTGGTTTGAGTTCCATATGGCTTTTATGAAACCATCTAGCTATAGGCATGATTCATGTTAAATAACATATTTTATAACGTTAATAATTAATGAAAGAAGGGAAACACGGCAACTTTAAAAGTACTTTATGTTTTAGCAAGCTACGTATATTGTGCGGTGTGTCATTCCGCTACTTTGATTCGGTAACCGAGCAACAACCATTTCTAGTTTGGACCTAGTCTTAACTTTAACTGGCTAACGGTGCACACAAATAAGCCAACGTTGGCTGATTCGTTAATTAACTGAACGCTGGTAAGCGAACTAACGTTGGCGAAACTAGAAGATGAAAACTATTCATTTATTCATTAATTAATTCATTCACAAAAACAAATGATCTTACTAGTCACATAAACGTAAAATACCACTTCAAATGAGGGATTACAGTTTTGGAAAAAATAAAATGGGTAATGTGTGAAAAGCCTACATCTGATGTGTCAGAATTTTTTCGCTCCCTGAACCTGGCTACTCTCTATCTTTGCAGGACAGGGGCATCTAGAGCAGAATTAAAACATGTATTCATTCATATAAATAATCATATTTTTTTCAACACAACACAAGGAAATTAGATTGGAATTCCAAATCAACGCTTTTGTTTTCTGGTAGGTCAATGAGATGTATTTTTGTTTTATCTATAGTTTAGCCTTGCTGAGTGAGACAGTCAGGAGAGAGCCTGCAATCATTGTGCATTTAGTCCTAATGACGTATTCATTACTTCATGCAAATAATAATTTCGTTTTAAAGAAGAAAGTTTCAATTAACTCTTCTCTCCTTCAGAACTTCTCACTCCATGACCTACTGCATCTTCTCCATCCTTTCCTCCCTTTAGATGATTGGTGGATTCCACACAGCTCACAGAAGCAAATATCCCATTAGAATTCACGTGTCCTTTTCAGAGCTTCAAGCCCCGCCTCTTCAGGTGAAGACATGAAGACAGAACCTGTGATGGACAGCACAGATTACACAGGGCTGGAGCTCAGATCCAGTTTGATTAAAAGTGAAGACGCAGAGGAGAGTATAGAGGGGAAGAATGGATGTGGGATGAGCAGGGAGGAAGAACTCATTCTCTCCAACATAAAGGAAGAGGAGGAGGAAGGTGGGGAGAGGCAGAGGGAGGAGGTGAAGACGGAGGATGGTGTGAAAGATGAAGAGGTTGAAAGAAATGATCGGAACCCGGAAACTGAGGGGGATGAACAGGGGGTGGGAGTTGTAATGAACCAAACCCTCCAGACTGACAGGATATCAGATTTCAAGCAGGAAGAGGAAAGCATGGTTGCTTCCTTTGTTATCAAACAGTCTACAGTATCCTCCCTTGGATCTCCTGTCATCTCCTCCAGGGCTGGAAAAACAGGTGAAATAAACATGTATTTATAAGTTTATCGTAAAAGTGATGTTTTATATATTTTAGAAATGAAAACAAAACACTTCTTTCAGTCTAGCTTGCTATGGTTGTAGGTGTTATACATTATTTGTGATGGTCATAGTAAGGTTTGAAAAACCATAACAAGTACACCGACATACATTTGTACTTTCCTTTAGTTATCAGGAAGCATGTTCTAAGACTCCCTTGCTTTGATTTGTCACAGTGTTTAGTAGCCCAGGGAAGCCACAAGATCTCTTCCCAGGTTATGCAGAAAAAAAGTAACATGAATTTGTTACTTTGTTGAGAGTTATGAGCTACTTGAAAGTAACATCATGTAACATGAATTGTAGCAGCAATATTTGGATGCCATACACCAAGTGGCGCTGATGTAGGAAGCCATCAAAGTGTTTTGTATTACATTACATTACATTATTGCCATTTGGCAGACGCTCTTATCCAGAGCGACATACAGTTGATTAGACTAAGCAGGAGACAATCCTCCCCTGGAGCAATGCAGGGTTAAGGGCCTTGCTCAAGGGCTCAACAGCTGTGCGGATCTTATTGTGGCTACACCGGGATTAGAACCACCGACCTTGCTTGTCCCAGTTCTTCTCTTTAACCACTATGCTACAGGCCGCCCCTATTGTTGTATTGTGAACTAAGCATCTCTTTCAAATTTTCAAAACATGCCAAGACATAGCGCTAACAACTCTGTGTTTTGTACATGAGTAGGCTAATATATGCTACACTTTTTGGTCATTTTCTGGCTTGACCCAAATTTGGCAATGTATATTTTTTTAACAAATGCTCTATTTGAGTTGATTTTGCTTGTGGCTATTCTTAACCAAAATATCTACTAGTCTTAGAAGTTTGGAAGTCAAATTCCAAGTGGTGCTGCTGTAGTAAGCCATCAGATAACTTTTTCAATACAGTATTATGAGAATTTCATAATCTGAAACTGAAAATTGTGTCAGGTTATGACCAAAAAAGCCAATATCTCTAGAATGACTAATGTATTGGATGTTTTTAATTGAGTATACACTCTACACTATATTGAATATATATTGTACAATGTATCAAGTAGACCTGTATACCAGCTTGTTAATGCAAATATTTAATTAGCCAATCATATGGTAGCAACTAAAAGCATAAAAGTATGCAGACGCGGTCAGGAGGTTCGGCTGTTGTTCAGACCAAAAGTCAGAATGGGTAATAAATGTGATCTCAGTGACTTTGACCATGGAATGCTTGTTGGTACCAGACAGAGTGGTTTGAGTATCTCAGAATCTGCTGATCTCCTGGGATTTTCACACACAACAGTCTCTAGAGTTTGCAGAGAATGGTGTGAAAAACAGAAAATATCCAGCAAGCAGCAGTTCTGTGGGCAGAAATGCATTGTTAATGAGAGGTCAGAGGAGAAGGGCTAGACTGGTCGAAGCTGGCAGGAAGGTGACAGTAATGCAAATTAGCACGCATTACAACAGTGGTATGCAGAAGAGCATCTCCGAACACGCAACGAAAAACCTTAAAGTGGCTACAGCAGCAGAAGACTTAATAAATTAGAGTACACCTGTGGCAAATCCAATCGACTGAACATGATTTAGAAAGGCAAAGGCGCACACCTGTTCACAAATGTTTTCATGTCTGAAAATATCTCGTCTTCTCTTTCTACAGGGCTGTCTGATGTGTTTGCCTGTTCCCAGTGTGAGAAGAGCTTCAAGACTCCATCTCAGTTGACGATACATCAGCGAACCCATACAGGGGAGCGTCCATACCACTGCTCCCAGTGTGGGAAGAGTTTTCGTCAGTCAGGTGGTCTAACGGCACACCAGCGCGTTCATTCAGGGGAGCGCCCGTACCCCTGCCCCCAGTGTGAGATGAGCTTCAAGAGTTCAACACACTTGACTCTACATGAGCGAACCCATAGAGGTGAGCGCCCATACCACTGCTCCCAATGTGGACAGACGTTCCGTCATTCCAACACTCTGAAGCTACACCAGCAAAGTCATACAGGAGAACGGCCTTACCAGTGCTCCCAGTGTGGAGAAACCTTCAAGTGTCTCAGCAGTCTGAAATCGCATCAGCGGCGTCATACAGGAGAACGCCCATACCAGTGCTCCCAGTGTGAGAAGAGCTTTGGTCATCTTAGTAGTCTGAAGTCACACCAGCGTTGTCATACAGGGGAGCGCCCATACCTCTGCTCCCTGTGTGGGAAGAGCTTCCAAAAGAAAGGGAATCTGACTGTACACCAGCGAATCCATACAGGTGAGCACCCATACCTCTGCTCACAGTGTGGGAAGAGCTTCCAAAGTAAAGCGAACCTGACAGTACACCAGCGAACCCATACAGGTGAGCGCCCATACCACTGCTCCCAATGTGAACAGACATTCCGTCATTCCACCAGTCTGAAGTCACACCTGCGTTGCCATACGGGGGAGCGGCCATACCACTGCACCCAGTGCGAGAAGAGCTTTAAATGTAAATCTCACTTGATGGTACACCAGCGAACCCATGTAAGAGAGCAGGTGCACCAATGCTCCCAGTGTGGGAAGAAATTCAGCTGTAAAGCATACCTGACTGAACACCAGCGAGTTCATACGGGAGAGCGCCCATACCAGTGCTCCCAGTGTGATAAGACCTACAGATTCGCATCAAACCTAACTGCCCACCAGCACGTTCATGCAGGGGAGCACACATAACCCTGTCTCCAGTGTGGGAACAGCTTCACGTGTAAATCAAACTTGAATTTACACCAGGATATCCTTGCAGGAGTGTGCCCTAAGTGTTAACAGAGTCAATAAATTAGTCACATGGTTATCCAAAGCGCTGTACAATTGATGCTTCTCATTCACCCATTCATACGCTCACTCACACACACACCGATGGCGATTGGCTGCCATGCAAGGCACCGACCAGCTCGTCAGGAGCATTTGGGGGTTAGGTGTCTTGCTCAGGGACACTTCGACACAGCCCGGGCAGGGGATCAAACCGGCAACCATTCAACTGCCAGACAACTGCTCTTACTGCCTGAGCCATGTCGCCCCGTACACATTACACCTACATTCAAAATGTGAATACTGGTGCATCCCTACAAAACTCCCTGGTGGGACTAAACCATGATCCTGGCTAATTGCACTCTGCCATTCACTACGTGTATGACGGTGTTCATTACTGTGGTAAATAAAATATGATATGAAATCATAAATATTCAATGTGTCATTTGTCCATGTAGCTAAATGAAATGCTTTCTGACGTCTGTTAGCTTGGTTTCTGGTCCATTGACTTTTCACAGGTCACAATCGCAGGTTCAGATGTTTTTATCTGATATTCCATATTTCTAGATATTTCTCCGAAGTACAGTAGAAACGAGTGGAAACTCATGTGCAATATGCTCCTGTGCGGTAGATGGCGATAGAGGGGAATGTGACGGGACTGGTGTTTCGGTCGATGATTTCGGTGACAGTTAAAAGAGATCCTCGTCGTTTATTTTCAGACTGCGGAGGCTGCGGAAAATTAGAAAGGGGTCTAGGTAATTTTACAGACGATGCGCTGCGCAATCCGAAAGCTCGTGCTTGAGGGAACACCCACTGCAAACGTGCTGAGCACCAATATTAGACTATTCAGAAAACAAAGAAAGCGACTTTTACTTGTTAAGTGTCCGATTTAGCCAAACGAAAGCCATTGCCACTTTCATGAACAATCAAATGTTTCCGTTTTGTGTTAAGGTAGGTGAGCTCTACGTTTGTTTTAGTGTGTGTAGATATGTGTTAACACGTTATTTGTAGATAGAGCTGAGTGAAAAATAGAAAGTTATGGTAACATAATTTAGGAATATTGGTAAGGCTTTGTTGTTCTTGTGCCGGTAACTCCGTTAGCCGTGCCACTATTCATGATCCACTGGTTTGAGTTCCATATGGCTTTTATGAAACCATCTAGCTATAGGCATGATTAAATAACATCTTGTAACGTTAATAATTCACGAAAGAAGGGCAACACAGCAAGTTTAAAAGTAGTGAATGTTTTAGCTCGCTAAAAGTTAGCTAGCTAGTAGATTGTGCCGTGTGTCATTCCGCTACTTTGATTCGGTAACCGAGCAACGACAATTTCTAGTTTACAATATCAATCCATTCAAGGGGCTAGTGTTCGAATGTCAGTCCAAACATTGAAGTTGAAGAGATGTTGGCTATCCCAGCAAGACAGTGATCCACAGAATACCTCGAAATCAACCATGAAGTACCTCCAGGAAAGACGGATGAAGGTTTTGGAATGGCCACCACAATCCCCAGACTTGAATATTATCTGTGGAGAGATCTCTCAAACATGCCATACTACATGCAAGAATAATATTTCTGAGCTAGAGGTGTTTTGCCAGTAATTGGGAAAAATTCCACAAGCGAGAATTGAAAGACTCTTAGCTGACTACAGGAATCATTTGCAAGCTTGTTATAGTTGCCCAAGGAGGAGTTACAAAGTACTAACTGACAGGGTTCCCAAACTTTGGGAAACCTTTGGGCATCTTTCCTTTTATTATTTTGATTATACTTATAAAAAAATGTAATCTTGCTTTAACATTTGAAAAAATGTCATGTTTAACTTTATAGCCATTTAGAGGACAGGTTCGCTTCTGTTCACTTTGATATTTATTTTTGAATGCTTTTTGACCAGGGGTGCTCCCCTCCAGAACTTCACTCCATGACCTACTGTATCTTCTCCATCCTTTCCTCCCTTTTAGACGATTGGTGGATTCCACACAGCTCACCGATGCAAATATCCCATTAGAATTCACGTGTCATTTTCAGAGCTTCAAGCCCCACCTCTTCAGGTAAAGACATGAAGACAGAACCTGTGACGGACAGCGCAGATTACACAGGGCTGGAGCTGAGATCCTGTTTGATTAAAAATGAAGACACAGAGGAGAGTATAGAGAGGAAGAATGGATTTGGGATGAGCAGGGAGGAAGAACTCATTCTCTCCAACATAAAGGAAGAGGAGGAGGAAGGTGGGGAGAGGCAGAGGGAGGAGGTGAAGACAGAGGATGGTGTGAAAGATGAAGTGGTTGAAAGAAATGACTGGGACCCAGAAACTGAGGGGGGTGAACAGGGGGAGGGAGATGTAATGGACCAAACCCTCCAGACTGACAGGATATCAGATTTCAAACAGGAAGAGGAAAGCTTGACATCCCTGGTTACTTCCTGTTTGCTAAAACAGTCTACAGTGCCCTTCCCTGCACCTCCTGTCATCTCTTCCAGGGCGGGAAAAGCAGGTGATTGAATATTAGTTTAAGTTATAATATAATCTTGTTATATTAGAAACTTAGACAAACCCAAACCTTTGCTGTTGATAAGCACACAAAGCTGCATGTACTTTCCAAAGCAGCTAAAGCAGTCTCAAAATAAGCAGATGTTAGCCCCTGTTTATCACAGCACAGTTTGTGAGTCCGTCTTGTACAAACATCAGAAGTATCTGAGGAAGACCAACCTTTAGCATGTGAAAAACCTTTTAGCAACCAATGGTACAACATTAATACCATGACCAATCAATAGTCATATAGTAGGAGGGATCTCATCTGAGCAAGGTACCACATGGGTCAGTGTTGGGACCACTACTCTTCCTTATTTACACAAAGAACATTGAAATTGAAGCTACTTTCGTTACAAACTGGGAGGTGTAGCTGCTAAATTTAAACAATCTCCATGTGGTAAATTAAATCATAAGGGAGGACTACTTTATGGGAGGAACAGAATTGGAATGTGTGCAATTTTGAGAAGACCTGGGAGAAATGGTTGCTCAAAGTCTTAGTTTTTAGGTGGACTGCTGTAGGCAAACCGGATGCTGTTATGTAGCCAAAATTATTGAATATAAATCAGTACTTCAAAGAAGGGCACCTTGATTAGATCCTGGTATGAAAGATAGAAGTTTTGTGATTTAATATTTCTTCAAGCTTAGTAACAGGACACTTGGGGCTGATTGACATTATTAAATTAAAGGAATAAAAGGAATTAACTCTTCAGGTTGAGTTTTGTCAGGAGAACGAGGGGGCATAAATGTTAATTAGCAAAAGGTAAATTCCACACCGACATCAGGAAGCATTTCTTCACACAGCGGGTACTCACTGCGTGGAATAGCTTGCCAGGGCATGCAGTACGGCCGATGCAGGAACTCCGAGACCAGGCTGGGTGTATTGCTGGATAATATCTAGGCTAGTTTGTAGGTAAATTGTGAGCACATTGTGAGTGTACATTTAGTGGTTGGGAATGTTGGGCCTGAATGGTTTTTTCCTCATTTTGTTATTGGTTTTACTTGTGCTAAAGGGGTTTGCACATCTTGACAAGTCAGTGGAGGTTACTCGAGCGCGATGAGATGGTTTTCCTTTTTAAATAGTTTATTTTTATTTTCTTTGAAATGTTATTGTTTTTCAACTATTTTTCAGCTAACTTTATCTGTAGTTGTACAAATGGCTAACTACTTGTAACTTTTGTTTTCCATTTCTATGTTTTTTTTCCTTTACTGTTCACAACAGTAAATATCATGTCTTCTACTTCTACAGGGCAGTCCGAAGCATTTGGCTGCTCCCAGTGTGGGAAGAGCTTCAAGTCTCCATCTTATTTGAGGGTACACAAGCGAACTCATACAGGAGAGCGCCCGTACCATTGCTCCCAGTGTGAGAAGAGCTTCAGGTGTAAATCTTACCTGACGGTACACCAGCGAACTCATACAGGGGAACGCCCGTACCACTGCTCCCAGTGTGAGAAGAGCTTCAGGTGTAAATCGTACCTGACGGTACATCAGCGAACTCATACAGGAGAGCGCCCATACCACTGCTCCCAGTGTGGGAAGAATTTCATATGTCCTTTACAACTGATGTGTCACAAGCGAATCCACACAGGAGAACGACCCTACCACTGCTCCCAGTGTGGGGAGAATTTCACTCAGTCAAGCAGTCTGACAGAGCACATGCGACGTCATACGGGGGAGCGGCCATACCGCTGCTCCCAATGTGGACAGACGTTCAGTCACTCCAGCAGTCTCCGCTCACACGAACGTCGTCATACGGGAGAGCGGCCATACCACTGCTCCCAGTGCGAACAGACCTTCAACCATCCCAGCAGTTTGAAGTCACACCAGCGCCGTCATACGGGAGAGCGCCCCTACCAGTGCTCCCAGTGCGAGAAGAGCTTCAGATTTGCATCAGACCTGACGGTACACCAGCGAATTCATACAGGAGAGCGCCCATACCAGTGCTCCCAGTGCGGGGAAACCTTCAGTCACTCCAGCAGTCTGTCATCGCACCAGCGCCGTCATACAGGAGTGCGCCCATACCAGTGCTCCAAATGTGATAAGACCTTCAGATATGCATCAAACCTAAGAGTTCACCAGCGACTTCATACAGGGGAGCACACTTAACCCTGTCTCCAGTGTGGGAAGAGCTTCATATGAAAATCAAAACTTCAACATACACCCGAATATCCTTACAGGGGAGTGCCCTAAGTGTTAACTTCAGTGAATTAAGTAGTTAGACATTACGCCAACAGATTCAAAAAGTAAAGTTCTGGTACATTCCCCAGAAAACTTCTGATTCTGACTCACTGTGGTCTTGGAAATGCCCAGTACGCAGTGCAGAGATGTTACAATTAGAGACAAATTAACTTGGTCCTTAATTCACTCTAAAGCACTTTGATATCCATGAAATAAACTTTGCGGATGCAAAATGATTATTAATTATTTTATTTTTTTCATTGACCATTGTGAATTTAGTGGCATTAGAAATGTGCACATCTGCCATTCACTACTTGTTCATTCTTTGGTCAATGAGATGAATGAAATATTCACTTGATGTCACACATCCATGTAAATAAAGTGCTGTAATGTCTGGGGTCATTGTATTTTGTCCACTGGGTCTGTCTTTCAGCAACAGGATTTATCTCCGCTGTATGACATTGCTGCAGTTGAAGCACACAATAATTTCGGATGAACTGTTTGTCAGTCTTTATAGAGATTATGTTTCCACATATTCATTAATATGGCTGGATATTCTTATGTTGAAAGTCAGGGGAAGTGCCAGACCTGGGATTTGTTCTAGAACATTCTGGTTACATACCCAGTTCTGGAACACACTAGTTTCACATTGCTCTGTTGGTGTGGAAATGTCAACATCCTGTCAGGTTAATACGGTCAGTGCTTGTTGTAAACCTCGAAGGTGTACTGTTGACTGTTGAGTTGTACTGATTTGAGCTTGTAAAGACTGGAATGAAAATATTAATGTTTTTATTGATAACATACAAAAATAGTTGCATATTTATACTGCCGTAACTGTGTATGTGGTCAGTAAAACCCATTTGCGCAGTGGTACCTAATTGTGAACTTGGAGCGGTGTTTGCGGGCCTCAGCGTAGCAGCTTGAATGCTTGCACACCGTTGGACAGTCGAGCATTTAACATCACGGCATAATGTTCAGTCTCTCCCCTCGTAATTGTTGTTGTTGTCCTCCGCTGCATGACGAAAGCCAATGCTGACATCGCTTTGGGGAGTGAGGGTAGAGCAGCGGATTACTCAGTCAACCCACCTCACCTGGTTACCTGGGTCTCGACGGTGTGCCGATTTGAAAGCAAAAACCGGCAGACCCAGTAGAGAGTTCATACTCTCTCTTTCTCAGTACTGGGACTTTCAGTGGCGGCAGGGTTTCAGAGAGTGGTTTTGGTTGGGGGGGGTGAGCATACTAATGAGAGATGCATTTATTATTATTATTATTATTCATAGCTTATTCTAAATCGCTTTCAACCCATGAGACTTCACGCCTGTTTGGAAGCTGTCTCCATGTCACTGCATATGTCTGCGATTCCCATGGTCTCATTGGAAGTCATCAGATTTGACACGGTTCGCCTTTACCCAGCGTCCTACATCAACAGGCTTATTAATAAAGTTGTCTATAAAGTTCATATTTTGTGTGAAGATTTTAAATGTACAGATGTTGTCTCATTCTAATGCACTGCTTTTTTTTCTCTTCATTAACTGTTGTGAATTAATATATTGGAAAAATGCGCACAATAGCAGTGGTGAATGAAATTATTTGCATATGTCGGTTCAATGACTAAAACGGGTAGGGTGGGTGGAAGAAATGTTTTATGATTTAATGTATATATTTCTACATATCCATTTGTATTTGTGGATATATCCCATTAGAAGGTTGTGCTTTGAGTGTACCAGGGCAGTACCATGCCTTGGAATCGGTTGTAGAGCGGTTCTAGAACTAGGTTATTGAGTGATTCTCAATCTCAGTCCTGGGGGGCTGCTGTGTATGCTGGATTACGATCCAAGCTTATTGTCCTACATTGCAACCAATTGTAATACAATACAGGCTTCATATTGCCTGAAACTTTGAGACACGGTGTCATTTGTTTTCTCTGATGAAATTATAAAGCTGTCAAGTCCTATTTGGTGTGTTTGGCCTCTTAGTGTGAAACACTGGATCTCCTCCCCCACAGGAACTAAACCTGGCCCAAATCTGAAGAAGACCTGTTCTCATCATGAAATACTGCTGGAGGTTGACTGTCAGACTGATCAGCAGGGTATCTGTCTGCTGTGTTGGATGGATAAACACAGAGGCCATGATACAGTCTCAGCTGCAAGAAAGAACTGAGAGAAGGACTGCAACTCCTAAATATGGGTCAAGCCAATTTTTCAAAACTAGTTTTTACTTAATCGTGCAAATTATACTAGAATGATTATACTAGCAATTATACTAGCATGACAGGGCGGCCTGTAGCATAGTGGTTAAGGTAAATGACTGGGACACGCAAGGTCGGTGGTTCTATTCCGGGTGTAGCCACAATAAGATCCGCACAGCTGTTGGGCAAGGCTCTTAACCCTGCATAGCTCCAGGGGAGGATTGTCTCCTGCTTCGTCTAATCAACTGTATGTCTCTCTGGATAAGAGCATCTGCCAAATGCCAATAATGTAATGTAATGTAAATACTATATAGCTGTTGTTCTGACATTTTACATTTACATTTTAGTCATTTGGCAGACGCTTTTAATCCAAAGCGATTTACAAGTGCATAGGTTCTTCCACAAGTCAAAGCATCACATCCATAACTAGGAAAATACACATGAATGCTGTTCTAAACATATAGTCATCATAAGTGGGAATATTATTTTTTAAAAATTTTTTAATACATTTTTTGGGGTTAGACAAGGAGGATAGGGATCAGAAAGGGGGGCGGGGGAAATCAGGAGGGAGGACTAAGGTAGAATTTGAAAAGGTGTGTTTTTAGTCTGCGTCGAAATAGGGGCAAGGATTCTGCTGTCCTGACAGTGGTAGGCAAGTCATTCCACCACTGAGGAACCAGAACGGAAAACAGGCGTGAACGTGCAGCTCGACCGCCAGGTGCACGTAGAGAGGGAACCATAAGGCAACCAGAGCTGGCAGACCGGAGTCGTCTAGCTGGTGAGTAGGGAGTGATTAAAGATTGTATATAAGGTGGGGCAGTCCCCTTAGCAGCCTGAAATGCCAACACTAGGGCCTTGAATCGGATATATGTTGTCAGAGAAATTTAGCAATGGTGCTTATAAATGAAATTCTGATCCACTGTGATGAAGCAAAGCAGGAAGTACAGACTAGTTGGCTCTCTGACAGCTTCCATCTTTGTTTCCTGGTTAAAACAACAAAAAGTAAAAAATTCCATCAGAGAATCCAGGAGAGAGAGAAGGAGCTGCAGGATCTGAGACAGGCTGTGCAGTCACTCAAGGTGGGTACTGACCAGAGGAGAAGACAACAGCTGGCTGCTGGAAGAGCCATTTCAGGGCTCAGTCAGCCAGTGAGGAGCTCAGTGTTGGGACACTTTCCAGCCCTGTGGGGCTCAATCCCACTCAATCCCAATAATATAATGTCTGGGGATACACATTCCAGCCCAGTAGGTGGCGGCAAAGCACCAAAAGTTATGCACTGTCAATAAAAACAAATGACAAACAGAGGAAGAAACGGAATTTATTTCGATAAACGGAGTCAATTTACGGGAGTTGTTTTCACCGCTATCAGACTTAATCGCCGATCTGCTCCCTAAATGAGATGGTATTGAAACTAAAGTAGCCAGCTAAATGGGAGGAACATAGACATGTATACACCACCCTCTGTTTTTGTTGGTCAGAGATGACCACTATACAACTTCCGGTTTTTGGCTGCCCGTTTGTATTTAGCTAGCTAGGTAATGCGTAATCATTTGGCTTGCTGCACAGATTTGTATCGGTTAACTTCAGGGGTAAAGCTGTTTCGGTCAAATTCGCGGTATATTGTGTTGGTGATGCGGTGGGCCCACATTTAGTACAAGAGAGACTGCACATTGCGCAACACCTGGTAAGAGCCGAGCACGGATATTGGCCAGATACGTTGCCAAGCTAACTTGCCGAACTGCATGCCAGAATTATTCTCGTCATGTCATTGTCTTTGCTGGAATAAAGACTTCACCGAGTTATCACCATGGTTTCCGTCAGTAGGTAGCGGTCCCAATATTTTCTATTTTTTTTTCCGAGAACGCACTCCCTTTTCAGTGTTAAATCGCCTTTGTTCGTATTCCAAAATGTTGTATGCTACAGTTTTAGCTATAGCTATTGACTTTATTAAAAAAAAACTATTTTTTTAACTTAACATTCAGGATTACCTTTCAGTTTTGCAGCCTGATTGAGTATTCAATTACATACTCAACTGAATACCTAAACACTAAACGGACTTCAGAATACACTCGGCTAAAAAAAGATCAGATGATAAAATCCTACATATTTAGTTTTACATGTGTATAATTCGATGTCGAACGTGAAATAATTAACCCTTTTCTGGTTTATATTTGCATGTGTGAAGAGTTCTTGAAATGCTGTAAATTTGAAGTGATTCGTATGATGTTGTCAATTACAACAACATCATATACATTTCTTGTTATGGCGTTAGTAAAAAAAAAAAAAAGACATTTGTGTATGTATAATTTAAAAGAAAATATATTAACTGCTTTTTAAATTTTACTGCCACCTAACACAAATATAATTTTTGTTTAGAGGTTGTTTCCAGTACAGAGAGTAATATTTGGTGAAATGATAGCTGAATTCTTGAAATAGAAGATGGTCTAACGCAAGTGCACTACCCTATAGTTTTACAAGTACAGGCGTAACTGATACACAGCCTTGTAATAGACATGTGCAATTTGTGCCAGGGGGGTTGCGATTCGATTCCCGTCCTGGGTGTGTTGAAGTGTCCCTGAGCAAAACCCCTAAATGCTCTTGACGAGCTGGTTGGTGCCCTGCTTGGTAGCCAATCGCCATTGGTGTGACTGTGTATGAATGCATGAGATCAATTGTATGGCGATAAAGGTGCTATATAATTTCCAACCATTTATCATTTAACTTTCCCTTGTGTGTGTAAAAGTCCTCATGTGCTTCAGGTATATAACACAACACCTGAGAGGTAGACTACTGTAGACATTAATTAATTTCTTAAGCAGAAACCTCCCCCCTGATTTTATATACATGTATGGTATGTCTGGCAACTATTTTGGAGCTCAAGGAAGTGCTACAGAAATAATGATTTTAATACTTGTACATAATAAAATAAATAATATAATGTGTTTATTATCCAGACATTGCGTGTATTTATTGTTACTGTTATTCACAAGTTTAAAGAAATTTACATGTTTGGCTTTCGGTTTATGTACAGGGAACCGTCTTAAAGTTATTGAAGTTTTTGAAAGTTAAAATGTCCATATTGACAATGCACAGCCAAACCGGTTTTAAAGAGTGTTTTACTAGGAGAGACATATTTTGTTTCATACCAAAGATATAGTGACAAGTTAGCTTCTTTATGTTATTTGAAATAGGTCTCGTATAATTTGTTTGCAGTTTGCAATCCGGTTTTAAAATGAGGAAGTTATGATAATAGGACAATTTATAGTGCTACTGTTGAAAGTTAACTTGTTCAAAGTACTCATTTTCACAATGTCATGTTCTCATGTATTGACATGGGTACTTAAGAATATATATTGGACACTAATATATCATTTTCCTATATATACGTGATAATTTAATCTGTGTGTACCGCTCCTACTTTTTATCTTAATTTACACAGACTGGCATTTCTAAAATCAGTTGAATATATTTAACAGTTAAAGTTTTAAGTGACCTAAATAAAGAAAAATTACATTGAGTGCAAGATAAAGATGCAGTATTTGTTATTGTTTTTAAATTTGGTACTTAAATAGCCCCTATGCTAGTGGACATGGCTTTATCTTACACTGGCCATATGTTGTTACCCCTCAGTGTTCCTCTGTGGGGTCTGTACCGTACCCCGAGAATAATACCATCCAGTCGTTCCGCATCTTTAGTAAAAACAAAACCAACAACACAGATGTTGTTTCAAAAGTGCTATATAACAATATATACAGTACTGTGCAAAAGTTTTAGGCAGGTGTGGAAAAAAATGCTGTAAAGTAAGAATGCTTTCAAAAATATAAATATTAATAGTTTATTTTTTATCAATTTACAAAATGCAAAGTGAGTCAACAGAAAAAATCTAAATCAAATCAATATTTGGTGTGACCACACTTTGCATAAATTCCTCTAGGTACACTTGCACAAAGTCAGGGATTTTGTAGGCATATAGTCAGGTGTGTGATTAACCAAGTATACCAAACAGGAGCTAATTATCATCAATTTAATATGTAAGTTGAAACACAATCATTGACTGAAACAGAAACAACTCTGCTTCCAAGGTGAGGTTGCTGAAGACTGTTTAATGTCAGAAGTCATACACCATGGCAAGACTAAGCACAGCAACAAGACACAAGGTAGTTATACTGCATCAGCAAGGTCTCTTCCAGGCAGAAATTTCAAGGCAGACAGGGGTTTCCGGATGTGCTGTACAAGCTCTGTTGAAGAAGAAGCACAAAGAAACGGGCAACGTTGAGGACCGTAGCTGCAGTGGTCGGCCAAGTAAACTTAGTGCAGCAGATGAAAGACACATCATGCTTCCCCTCACAATCAAAAGATGTCCAGCCATGCCATCAGCTCAGAATTGGCAGAAACCAGTGGGACCCAGGTACACCCATCCGACATTGAAACAAGGCCAAGTGAATCAACTATGCACAAAAAAATGGGGTGCATGAAAATGGCTGCGGATTCTCTGGACTGATGAGTCAAAATGTTAAATATTTGGCTGTAGCAGAAGACACTGTGCTGGAGAGTGGTACAAGAAGGAGTGTCTGCAGGCGACAGTGAAGCATTGTGGAGGTTCTTTGCAAGTTTGGGGCTGCATTTCTGCAGATGGTGTTGGGGATTTGCTCAGAATGAATCGTCTCCTCAATGCTGAGAAGTACAGGCAGATACTTATCCATCATGCAATACCATCCGGGAGGCATCTGATTGGCCCCAAATTCATTCTGCAGCAGGACAACGACCCCAAACATACAGCCAATGTCATTAGGAACTATGTTCAGCGTAAAGAAGAACAAGGTTCTTCTGATGGTATGGCCCCCACAGAGCCCTGATCTCAACATAATCACGTCATCATGTCATGAGATTATATGAAGAGACAGAAGCACTTGAGGCTGCCTAAATCCACAGATGAACTGTGGCTAGTTCTCCAAGATCCAAGATGTTTGGAACAACCTACCTGCCGAGTTTCTTCAAAAATTGTGTGCAAGTATACCTCGAAGAATTTATGCTGTTTTGAAGGCAAAGGGTGGTCACACCAAATATTGATTTGATTAAATGTTTCTTCTGTTCACTCATTTTGCATTTTGTTAATTGATAAAAATAAACTATTAACATTTCTATTTTTGAAAGCATTCTTACTTTACAGCATTTTTTCACACCTGCCTAAAACCTTTGCACAGTACTGTATATCTATATGGACAGTCCATACTATTGTCACTTACAAATTGTCAAACTTGTATATTCTATGACTTAACGAAAAAGTATTATGACAACTTGCTTTCAGCTTTCTGCCTAGTGTTTTGACAGGGTGACGCAGAATTTACATGACAGAAGTAGTTAATACACAACGTTGTGAACGTGTAGTGTCCGTAGTGTATGTTCCAGCTTTACAAACTGCATCTTTCTACTGTACAATCGGCATGTTTTCAGCTAATATATGTGGAGGATGTATTGTGTGTTTATGTGTTCAGTAAATATATGTATTTACTGAAACTCTTTCACACCCCTTGGCATTTGGCAGACACTCTTATCCAGAGCAACATACAGTTGATTAGCAGGAGACAATCCTCCCCTGGAGCAATGCAGGGTTAAGGGCCTTGCTCAGGGGCCCAACGGCTGTGCAGATCTTTTTGTGGCTGCACCAGGATTCGAACCACCGATCTTGCGTGTCCCAGTCATTTATCTTAACCACTACACTACAGGCCGCCGCACTGATTGTTGCTCTTTTGCTGGGAACCTAGGCGCAGTGTGTGGCATGCTTCCATTTACAGTATTATATCTACCTTAAACCACACAAGTGTCTGGGGGGAAGTTTATATATGCAATATGCAGTACTGTGCAAAAGTCTTAGGCGCCTGTATAACATTCTGTACACATACAATTCTTTCAAAAAGAATTCAATGAAAGGTCCTAAATAAACATACTATGCATTTTACATTGCATTTGAGTAATTTGGCAGAATAGTTAACTGAATCGAATCAATATGTTTTGTGACCACCCTTCGGCGTTAAAACTGCATCACTTCTCTGAGATGGCCAACGCTGTCCTGCAGTTCTATAAGACTGTTCCAAGCATGTTGGAGAACTTGCCACAGTTCTTCTGC
This sequence comes from Conger conger, assembly GCF_963514075.1. Taxonomy (NCBI): domain Eukaryota; kingdom Metazoa; phylum Chordata; class Actinopteri; order Anguilliformes; family Congridae; genus Conger; species Conger conger. Next base: position 77,529,371 of record NC_083763.1, on the reverse strand, counting down.
AGACTTTGGTTGGCTCAGATAGCCTTGATCAAGTTTTTATGTAAAAAGTAGTCAATTGCTTACAGTAATATGTTACTTTTTAAAATTAAATACAAAAATGTCTCTGTAAAATCAAATCTTTTGGAAAATGAATATTCAAATGTGTTCTTTTATACTAACACACACAAAAAAAGAAACATATATAATAAAGTCGAAGGTGCCTAAGTCTTCTGCACAGTGCTGTATATGTTTTATACAATAAAAAAAAAATTGTGACTAGCATTTAGTGTCCGTATCCCTGTTTGCAGCACCTCAAATATACACTCAATAAGCACTTTATTAGGAACCCCTGTACACCTACTTATTTTTCAGATTATCTAATCAGCCAATCGTGTGGCGGCTGTGCAATGTATAAAAACATTCAGATACGGGATCAACCATCATCATGCGGAAGAAATGTGATCTGAGTGACTTTGACTGTGGAATGATTGTTGGTCCCAGACAGGGTGGTTTGAGTATCTCAGGAACTGCTCATCTCCTGGGATTTTCACACACAACAGTCTCTAGAGTTTACTCAGAATGGTACGAAAAACATCCAGTGAGCGGCAGTTCTGCGGGCTAAAATTTGTTTAATGAGAGGTCAGAGGAGAAGGGCCAGACTGGTCAAAGCTGACAGGAAGGTGACAGTAACACAAATGACTACACATTACAACAGTGGAATGCCAAAGAGCATCTCTGAACACACAACACGTCAAACTAGCAAACTACAGCAACGGAAGACTAATAAGTCAAACAAAGAAGTCTTAATAAACCTACCAACCTTACCTAATAAAGTGCTCACTGAGTGTATAACGTTTTTATCAGTTGAGTTTGTTCAGAGATGTTTCTGATCATGCTGCAGAAAGGTTTTGTGAACGTGGGAGATGGGAAACATTATTTATGCTGTAATCATTATAATTTTTCAGTCAGAAATGCAGGTAAATTGTACATCTGATCCTGTTTCAGCCGACCTTGTTCTGGTTATTATTTGCAGTACCGCTGTTGAAATGAGTTCTTTAAAGGAATATTTAACTTTGGTATAACACAAGCAATTCTGTGGAGCCTAACGCTGTTGTATTTGCATAGCGTGCTGTAGAATCTCTCCCCACCTTCAAGTGCAAACTGAAGACGCACCTCTTCAAGCAGCACCTCTCCCCGTCCCTCCCTACCTCCCTGTGAACCTTAATTGTTGTCTTTCTGTGATTTACTTTTTTTTATGGGTATGCACTTTGTTGTACGTCACTCTGGATAAGAGCGTCTGCCAAATGCCATTAATGTAATGTAACATACCTCAGTGGTCTCACCACTGACTAGTAGGTCTGCTCTGCTTCTGTTAACTGTCTGTTCTCTCCCCAGGAACTCATTAACTGACTGTTTTCTCTCCACCCTTTCATCCCTTTAGAAGATTGGTGGATTCCACATAGCTCACCAAAGCAAATGTCCAATCAGAATCTGTGCTTCAGTCTCTAAGAGCTTCAAGCCCCGCCTCTTCAGGTGAAGACATGAAGACAGAACCTGTGATGGACAGCGCAGATTACACAGGGCTGGAGCTCAGATCCTGTCTGATTAAAAGTGAAGACGCAGAGGAGAGTATAGAGAGGAAGAATGGATGTGGGATGAGCAGGGAGGAAGAACTCATTCTCTCCAACATAAAGGAAGAGGAGGAGGAAGGTGGGGAGAGGCAGAGGGAGGAGGTGAAGACAGAGGATGGTGTGAAAGATGAAGAGGTTGAGTCCGGACAACAAAAAGAGAGTGATGAATGGAAGGAGGGGGATGAAATTATTTCAGAATCCACTCAACCTGACATGGAGCTGAAGAAAGAACGAACACCTGTCTGCAAGAAACCGGTAGAGGAGGGCTTGTCATCTCGGATCGCTTCTTGTCAGGTCCGACAGCCTCGAGTATCCTCCCCCGGATCTCCTGTCATCTCCTCCAGTACAGGTAATGCAGGTGTTCTGTTTGGACATCCTGTATGTAACGCAAAATTTACAAGCCTAGGGCCATTTACTATTTCTGAGGTATTTTATTTTTAATCTGTTCTGTGTTCTGTAAGTTATGGGAATTCCTATATGTACATATTTGTCTTCTCTTCCTACAGGGCAGTCTGAGGTGTTTGCCTGCTCCCAGTGCCCATTCGCTCACCTAGAAGAAGTGAAGCTTCACCAGCACGTTGAGAAGGTGCACCCAGAGGAGCACAGCAGGGTTCTGAGATCTGGAGGAAACAGAGAAGAGAAGCCACTGCCTCCCAGTAGCACACATCAGCACCCCACACCCCCTAAAACACTCCCCACCCCAACACAGGCCCACACAGGCACTGCAGGGGCCCACACCTGCTCCCACTGTGGGAAGAGCTTCAGGCATAAGTCAAACTTGACTGTACATCAGCGAATCCATACAGGGGAATGTCCCTATCAGTGTTCAGAGTGTGGGATGAGCTTCAGTCAGTCAAATACTTTGAGAATACATCAGAGGACTCATACGGGAGAGCGCCCATACCACTGCACCCAGTGTGGGCAGACCTTCAGATCCAAATCATGCCTGACAAGACATGATCGAATCCATACAGGAGAGCGCCCCTACCCCTGCCCCCAGTGTGGGAAGTGTTTCACATCAAAATCACGTCTGAAAACACACCAACCAGTGCATACTGGGGAGCGCCCATACCACTGCTCCCACTGTGGGAAGAGCTTCAGATCCAAATCATGCCTGACAAGACATGATCGAATTCATACAGGAGAGCGCCCCTACCCCTGCCCCCAGTGTGGGAGGAACTTCAGTTGTAAAACTGACCTGTCGGTACACCAGCGAGTTCATACAGAGGAGCGGCCATACCACTGCTCCCAGTGTGAGAAGAGCTTTAAAAGTAAATCTTATTTGATGGAACACCAGCAATGCCATATACAGGCGCACCCAAACCAGTGCACCCAGTGTGGGAAGACCTTCAGCTGTAAAGCATACATAACAGTACACCAGCGAGTTCATACTGGGGAACGCCCGTACCACTGCTCCCAGTGTAAGAAGAGCTTTAGAAGTATATCTCACTTGAAGGCACACCAGCGGACTCATACCGGAGAGCGCCCATACCACTGCCCCCAGTGTGGGAAGAACTTCAGTTGTAAGTCACATTTGACAATACACCAGCGAACCCACACAGGAGAGCGCCCGTACCACTGCTCCCAGTGTGGGAAGGGCTTCACGTCCTCTACGCAATTTAAACATCATCAGCGAATTCACACAGGAGAGCGGCCGTACCAGTGCCCCGTGTGTGGGGAGCATTTCAATCAACCCAGCAGCCTGAGGAAACATCAGAGGACTCACTTAGGAGGACGCCCCTACCGCTGCTCCCAGTGTGGGGAGAGCTGCTCCCAGTGTGGGAAGAGCTGCTCCCAGTGTGGGAAGGGCTGCTCCCAGTGTGGGAAGAGCTGCTCCCAGAGCCACCGGGCGGCCCACCGGGGGATTCACACAGGGCAGCACCAGCGAGTTCACGCCGCGAGTTACCCCTTCCACTGCTTCCAGTGCGGACAGGGCTTTGGGGAATCGCAGAGTTTGGTTCTGCACCAGAAAACCTGTGCGAAATAGTCCCCGCCTCGCACGACCAGGAGCGGAAAGAGCTTCATTGGTATAATGAAAATCCTACCGTAAGTTTTTTTTCTTTTCTTTTTTTTTTCTTTATTATTTCCCATGGACAAAACTTTATATTGTCAATTCTTCAGGTTTCTGCCCTTTGCGGGATTCTGTATGAACAGCCATATGAGGGCGATATACATTGCCCTCCATAACGTTTGGGACAAAGACGCATCATTCATTTCTTGCCTCTATACAATTTGAGATTTGTAATAAAATACAAATGTCATTAAAGTAGTCATGTCATGTTTAGACTTCCTGATCTCTGTGACATATCAACATCCTCAGAATCTGAATATCTCATTTTCAGGTTGCCCTGCAAGCGATACTAAAACTCTTTGCATTTGAATGGATCTCTGTGGGAATTTGGGTGGATCTAGATTTGGCTGTAAATTGTGCCGATACGTTACAGAACACATTTGCTGGCAAAATGGCTTTAAGTCGTCAAGGGTCCAAGGTATCAAACGAGCCCCACGCCGCCGTGCTCCTGCCCGATGCGCAGTAGATATGTGATAGGTCGAGTTGTCGCCGAGTGACACAACACGACTCCTCCCGCTGTGGGAAGAGGTTTCCTGTCCCGGCCAGCGTGCACATCTACCGCAAACCCAGGAGCACGCCCGTGGGCTCATGCGTGGGACTGCGCTTCTGTTCACGGTGTGCGGGGAGGTTCAGCCGCTCGCGCTCGAGTTTCACCTGTCCACCCCTCAGCGTCCAGAACGGAGAGTTTCACTGTCCACCCCTCAGCGTCCAGAACGGAGAGTTTCACTGTCCTTCCCCTCAGCGTCCAGAACGGAGAGTTTCACTGTCCTTCCCCTCAGCGTCCAGAACGCTGTCCTTCCCCGGTACTCAGAATTGGCCCACCAGCCACTCTGCATAGAAGAGAACAGCCATCATATTTATGTGTTTATTATTATTATTATGTTTATGTTCTTGCGTTTCATGGTCATGTACACATATGTCATGTACAGTGCATCCGGAAAGTATTCACAGCGCTTCACTTTTCCCACATTATGTTATGTTACAGCCTTATTCCAAAATGGAATAAATTCATTTTTTTCCTCAAAATTCTACACACAACACCCCATAATGAGAACATGAGAGAAGTTTTTTAGAAATTGTTGCAAATGTATTAAAAAAAAAAACTAAGAAATCACATGTACATAAGTATTCACAGCCTTTGCCATGAAGCTCAAAATTGAGCTCAGGTGCATCCTGTTTTCCACCTTATTGGAGTCCACCTGTAGTAAATTCAGTTGATTGGACATGCTTTGGAAAGGCACACACCTGTCTATAAGGTGCCACAGTTGACACTGCATGTCGGAGCACAAACCAAGCATGAAGTCAAAGGAATTGTCTGTAGACCGCCGAGACAGGATTGTCTTGAGGCACAAATCTGAGTAAGGGTACAGAAAAATTTCTGCTGCTTTGAAGGTCCCAATGAGCACAGTGGCCTCCATCATCCGTAAATGGAAGAAGTTCGGAACCACCAGGACTCTTCTTAGAGCTGGCCGCCCGTCTAAACTGAGCAATCAGGGGAGAAGGGCCTTAGTCAGGGAGGTGACCAAGAACCCGATGGTTACTCTGTAACCAGCTCCAGCATTCCTCTGTGGAGAGAGGAGAACCTTCCAGAAGGACAACCATCTCTGCAGCAATCCACCAATCAGGCCTGTATGGTAGAGTGGCCAGACGGAACCCACTCCTTAGTGAAAGGCACATGGCAGCCCACCTGGAGTTTGCCAAAAGGCACCTGAAGGACTCTCAGACCATGAGAAACAAAATTCTCTGGTCTGATGAGACAAAGACTGAACTCTTTGGCGTGAATGCCAGGCGTCATGTTTGGAGGAAACCAGGCACCGCTGATCACCTGGCCAATACCATCCCTACAGTGAAGCAAGGTGGTGGCAGTATCATGCTGTGGGGATGTTTTTCAGCGGCAGGAACTGGGAGACTAGTCAGGATTGAGGGAAAGATGAATGCAGCAATGTACAGAGACATCCAGGATGAAAACCTGCTCCAGAGCGCTCTTGACCTCAGACTGGGGTGACGGTTCATCTTTCAGCAGGACAACGACCCTAAGCACACAGCCAAGATATCAAAGGAGTGGCTACAGGACAACTCTGTGAATGTCCTTGAGTGGCCCAGCCAGAGCCCAGACTTGAATCCGATTGAACATCGCTGGAGAGATCTTAAAATGGCTGTGCACCGACGCTCCCCATCCAACCTGATGGAGCTTGAGAGGTGCTGCAAAGAGGAATGGGCGAAACTGCCCAAAGATATGTGTGCCAAGCTTGTGGCATCATATTCAAAAAGACTTGAGGCTGTAATTCAGGGTTCCAGGCCAACTTTTCCACTGGTAGCACTGGTGCTACCAACTTTCTCAGTTGGTCGCACCAGCATATGATTTGGTCGCACCTTTTTTCTTTGCACAGCATGGTATTAATCAATGACCTTGATGAATAGTTGCATACCCTAGTTTTGCATTGATGTAAAGATTGACAGTGACTCCAGACTTGTTATTTGCAAAATATTTTAATCTGAACATAACTGAACATAACAAAACATAACAAACATAAAAGCAAAGCATAACAGCTTTGCTTAGCATAACAGTAGGGAGGGCAAAGTGGAACTGGGTCAATGACATGACGTGCAAATTTCTGTGTCCGAGTGCATTATTTCCTTGTAAAATAATTAGATAAATTCATGACATATATCACGTCCTTCTATAAAACATATTTAGTCTGAATACATATTGAGTACATTCAAATAATTTTATTTTTTTCATGTTTTGGCATCTCAAACAATCTCAAAGTTTTACTTAAAATAAATAGTGGGAAAATATATTGACAAATATTTGGTTGCGCCACCTGACATCCATTTTGAACAAAGTTTGAAAAAAAAAAACTTTAGAAGCTTTATTCGTCATTGACCCAGCTTTAGAATGTAGACCGCTGTGTGTGCACGTGAGCTCGCCAATAGATTTCTCACACAAAACGTAATTTGTCCACTTTTTTACTTCACAGTAGAGGTGATCAAACTTACAATAACTAAGTGCTAGTGTGTTCTAAGCCTTTACTGGTCCCTGTACGATGTTAGCATGATGTAGCTAGCATACGCGAATAGCACAAAGTCATACAATTTGCTTTTTAACGGCATTTGGTCATTCGAACGATATAAATAAAAGCATTCGATTAAGTTCGACGGCACCGGAATTTTCTGTCGTACCGTCCATAAATGGCAAAAGTTAAAAGTTATACATTTTCTGAATCGTCATTAATTCATCTTGTTTCTATCAGTGATTCGGCGTGATCGGAGTTATGTAGCTATGTAAATGACGTAAGAAGGATACAGCACTGTTATTTGCTACCTAAATTTTGACGCACGCTCGAGAGCGTTAACATGATTGAAGTCTGACATGTCTATTGTCAAAATCCATTGAAACTATGAAAAAGTAACCAGGGACTTTGGACTTATAAGGCCGGACATACCGAGTACCCAGCAAAAATATTGACCTGGCTCCAGTCACACTTTTGACAGTTCGAACTGCCACCAACTGCCACGTATGAGCGCGTGAAGTAAACCAGCAAAAGCTATTGTTGCATCACCATTTTCGAGCTCCATATACGTAAAGAATGGAATGGCAGTGAAATCTGCCTGTTTTTCGGTGCCGTCGGGGTCCAGCATTTAACATTGATGGAATGCTGGTAAAATGAGCGCTTAAAAGCCACAAAAACAGTCATTTTGTCACATTAAAATTCAACCTAAGCAGAACTATTGTCCAGCACACGTTAATTTAAGGTTAAACTGAGATAATAATCATAATATTCATGTTGATTTCCGGAAATAAATTTTTCGGTTGTCCTCCCTATGACAATAACAGCATAACTTATTAGCTGCAGCATTCATACGTGAACGGAACACTGCCAAACATTGAATGTTTTGGACCCACAAGATTAATGAACAGTTTTTATCCCAAGGCCATCACCACACTGAACTCTGAATTTTGTGGTATTCCAATGTCAGTAAAGGAAATCTGAATCTAAATTTGTCCCATTGAGATCAAAAATCTATTTTTCAAGAGAGACCTGGCCATGAAAGGCAGCAGCACACATTATTTACAAACAAAAATTTTCATACAAACCACAAACAGCAAATGACACAAATTTCACTAACAAACATAAATACAAAAGTACACTAGGTAATTAAGTCTGCCAAGTGCAGTACCATCAAGTGTATGCGAGTAATTTGTTATTTTCACCTCTGATAGATAGAGATCGATGGTGATAGAGAGCTTTTTGGGACTAGTGTGTTTACAGAGGCCTGTAAGCTGCCAGTATGGGACATAGACTAGAAAATAATTCATAAATAAAAAGGACTTTGGGCTTGTTCCAATTGTTATTTTTAAATTATTTTTTAATAATTGATCATCACCACATTGATGCCTATCTGAAACTTAAGGAAGAAGATCTATTTTGTACAGTTGGCATTTTAAAGGGAATTAAAAAATTCAAATTCTATTCTTTTTTTTGTTCTTGATCCGGCTGGCATATTGCCCACTACATATGTGGTGTTTTTACATTCCAATGGGCGCCATTCAGATATTTGGGTGTCGAGGATAAAGTTAAGATAAGTTATGGCCCCAAATGATCATTCATCATGGATTAACGGCTAGGTATGTCTGTCATTTTATTTTCATATGTTATTTATTTTATTTTATTTTATTTATTTATTTATTTTTTTCTCCCTCCCCCCTGGGAGGGCAGGTGTGTTTGTATCGTTGCTCATTATTACATAAGCAATTCTGAGGGACAACAAACCAAAGCAAGAGGTGGTGGTGGCGTCCTATGACAATATGTTGGCCAGGAATGGCGATGAAGGTGAGAAGCATGCCGTTATGTGACACTTACATCGGAGATTGAAATACAGATTGATTATTGATTATTGTAAATACTGTGGATTGTTTATTTTCCTCCCAGATCAATGTATATTGTGTATTGTCTCTGTAATTATTCATTTTGGTTGGCTGTCTTACTGGAATGTATTTTTAAGAAAAAACAAAACAAAAACGATCCTATTAATAAAAAAGAAGCATAAAGCAATATAAACTCTTGGACTGGAGTGTGTGTTTGTGTGTGTATGTGTGTGATAACATCTCAATGTGTGATCATTATTGAGGCAAAATGGATAAATCAGTCAAAGGCAATAATAATAATAATAATAATAATAATAATCAGGAATACAAGTGGTTGATGAATGGTGTCCAGTGCAGAGTTTTTCCATTGAGGTGTAGTCTATTCTGTGTAATTGACAGTAGTTCATACGGATCGTTTTCGTGGCTTCCGTAATGAGACCGATCGAAGATGTACGGGCAGTGAGCCCTTTGTTTTCAAAGACACTGAGACATCTTTGTGTCTACTTCTGTCTGTGGGGAAAAGTTTAAGGGTTTCCATTTCCACTGAAGTGTGTTCAGGACAAACAGGTATGTCCAGGCCAAACAAAAGGAGGCCTTCAGAAGGCTGGTTATTAGCAATGCCTTACTGGCTGAGGTTGGCTAACATCCAAAAAATGCCTTATGTATGCATCAGCACTCACAGAAAAATGTGGCTGTCACTAAAGAAAATACTCATTAAAAGATTCTGCTCTTCATTAACACGGAGTGTGACGTTTGGAACAGGCTGTGTTGAATATTGCATAGCAAGGTGGGGTGAGGCCTACCTTCTATCACTGGTAGGCCTGAGGCACACTTGAATTTATGGTGGTTAGTTTGCGGTTAGTTTGCTTTACCCTACCTTAGCGTGTACGTTATGCAGCCTTTCAGACAAACGCAACCGCTAAGACTAATTCAGGTCGACGCCGTTGTACTCTAGCTGCGATTCTCAAGCTTTTTCCCCCTGTGACCTGTGACCTGCGATTCCCAAGCTTTTTCACCCTGTCCCAGGGTCCTCTCTCCCATAAGAGACTTGATAACCCGTCTGCCTGTCATCATCACATTACGTTACATGTCATTTGGCTGATGGTGTTCAATCTATGGCGCTCCATTTAATCCCATAAAAGCACAAAAGTGATTTAAATGTCATGGGAAACAGCAAGCCCCCCACACACACACACACAGTAACAGTGGGAAACAAAAACTCAATGCGACTGCATTCTTTCATTTCTCCTGTATTGTTAGTGGAAAACAAAACTTAAAGGTTTCCATTTCTATTGTGCACTGTGTTCTGGACAAACGGGTAAATCAACAGCTGTTCTAATTCATCTGGGCTGCAACGGCTGCCATAGGTGAATTCAGCTCAGGAATTCTGCTCTGCCATGCCTTGCAAACATACAAAAGGATCTTGCATCAGTCTCGGTGCTGTCTTCCCTTCTGTCTCTGAAAAGAATCTACTGCCATTGAGAGACCTTCACCCCAAGGCCTGTTTTAAGTGAAAAAGAACACCATGTTGCCTGAAGCGGTGGAGAAACTGAAGAAGACAGGACTCCAAGCTGCTCCTCCCGTTCATTGTTACGCTGGACCTGGAGACGTGGCGTGTGATGTCTGCACTGGGAGAAAGCACAAAGCCATCGAGTCCTGTCTGGTGTGTCTGGCGTCTTACTGTGAAACTCACCTCCAGCCTCACTATGAATCTCCTGCCTTTAAGAAGCACAAACTGGTGAAAGCCACTGGAAACCTGCAGGAGAAGATCTGCTCTCATCATGACAAAGTTCTGGAGGTTTACTGTTGTACCGATCAGCAGTGTATCTGTTATCTGTGTGTGATGGATGAACACAGAGGCCATGATACAGTCTCAGCTGCAGCAGAAAGGACTGAGAAACAGGTAAGGACTGAAACTCTTACACATATGTTTTAAGTGATGTACAGCCCATAACTCATACAGCAGAAATCCATGCTTCTCAGAGGCAGCACAGATAAGAGTATTATCACTATTCCTCATGTTCATCCTTACGAAACAACAGAAATCACACGTCTCTGCACAAAGAGCCATTTATTTTTTCTTTTATGAATAAACTTCACTTATACAAATATTATAATAGTAAAATACTGAAATGTAACAATCACATTCTATATATATATAGATATCACACACTATATAATCAGAAAGCCGGTAAGCTTTCTCACTTTCTGTAATTTCTTTGCAAATAAATATGAAAGTTAAACTCAAGTATAGCTATCGCTGTTTTTACTGGGATCTGTTTCATCAGACGATGGGGAAGAATGATGGTATCCAGTCCAGTTCTGAGACGTTTATGTGTGGGGTAACCAATACGCGATCCTAAAAAAAAGGACACTCAGGTGAGGCCATAGTAAATCACTAAAAGGTACCCCGTTTGACTTGGGGCTGACGGGCCCATCACTCAGGGAGTAATTCAAACACTAGAGCCTGTATGCTCTCACTAACACTCTAAGTGTTCACATTAAGTGCTGAGAGTGTTAGAGAGTGATTAGTAGTAATACTAACACTCTGGGACTGGGTCCCAAGCGCTGATAGAAGTAATAGTTAATAGTTAACTATTATAATTGATTGGTCTTAATGAGTAAATACGTATAAAAAAAGAACTGAGCTCTAAAGTAAATTACCTTGTTGTGTAATATGGTACCCTGGTCTTCCCCTAGCGACAGAGTGCACTTATAGCACCACAGATATAGAAATAGCACCAATATTCTAAATATTTCGCATTTTCTCTAAATTAATCTTTTTTTTTTTTTTGCAACTAGAATAATATCATCTGCGGACAAGAGAATGCTATTATGAACGTCACGAATTGACGCTGCAAATTTCACTCATTAACAATAAACTCTGTAAAGGGCGAACACCTCAGACTGTCTGCCTGTGTCAAGATTATTTACATGCACACACGTGACAGGAGCTTTATATAAAACTTTAAAAGCCTTATACAATTTCCCATCCACAACTAAAGAAATCATCCGTCTATCCATCCATTATCTGAACCCGCTTATCCTGAACAGGGTCGCAGAGGGGCTGGAGCCTATCCCAGCATACATTGGGCGAAAGGCACAGGGACAGGGACAGGTCACCAGTCCATCGCAGGGCACACACACCATTCACTCACACACTCATACCTACGGGCAATTTAGACTCTCCAATCAGCCTAACCGGCATGTCTTTGGACTGTGGGAGGAAACCGGAGTACCCAGAGGAAACCCACGCAGACACGGAGAGAACATGCAAACTCCACACAGAGAGACCCCGGCCAACGGGGATTTGAACCCAGGACCTCCTTGCTGTGAGGCGGCAGTGCTACCCACTGCTCCATCCATGCCGCCACTAAAGAAATCAATGTATTATTATTTTCGATTAACCCGATCAAATCCCCAATGCATGCAAATGTGGGGTAGACATAATATGCTTTTTTTTAATCATGATAACCGATGTCACCTATAATATATGGGCTTATGAAAAGAGCTTTGCTGAATTTCTTTAATTTATTTATTAGGGAGATCTTCCATACATCTGAAATCTAAAAGTCATAAAGCAGTTTGACAAACATGTCATAGTTTGTAGTTTCATTTGGAACATGAAAATTTTCTATGCTTTAATGATTATGATTATGATTATTATGTGATACAAAAATATTATCCACAGAAGCAGAGAATCCAGGAGAGAGAAAAGGAGCTGCAGGATCTGAGACATGCTGTGCAGTCACTCAAGGTGGGTACTGACCAGAGGAGAAGACAACAGCTGGCTGCTGGAAGAGCCATTTCAGGGCTCAGTCAGGGCTCTCCTCCAGTCAGCCAGTGAGGAGCCCAGTGTTGGGCCACTTTCCAGCCCTGTGGGGCTCAATCCCACTGAGCCACACTTGGGGAACAGGCTGTCTGGGGTCCCAGTAAGAGCTGAGTGAAAGGCCTAGTTAAAATACACAGCCCTCCTCTCTTTGTGTCTCCTAACAGCGCTCTGCACAGGCAGCAGTGGAGGACAGTGAGAGGATCTTTACTGAGATGATCCGCTCCATTGAGAGAAGGTGCTCTGAGGTGAAAGAGCTGATCAGAGATCAGGAGAAGGCTGCAGTGAGTCAGGCTGAAGGACTTCTGGAGCGACTGGAGCAGGAGATTGCTGAGCTGAGGAGGAGAGACGCTGAGCTGGAGCAGCTTTCACACACAGAGGATCACATCCATTTCCTCCAGGTAACATCACTGGCTCTCTGACAGTCTGCACTATGTACATTGTAAATGAGGAACACACTTCACCATGTATGTACAAGGATCTGCTGACCTCTGCACAGGAATCTGTACTGAGACTGTTCTCTGTCTGTGTGTCTGTGTGTCTGTCTGTCCGCAGAGCTGTCAGTCTCTCTGTGCCCCTCCTGGACCTGGAGACTTACCCAGCATCACTGTCAGTCCACACGTCTCTTTTGAGGCTGTGAGGAAATCTGTCTCTGTACTGAAAGAGCAACTGGAAGATGTCTGCAATAAAGAATTTGTCAAAATCTCCAATTCAGGTGAAATTGCTCATACGGATGTCATTTTGAATTTGTCTCATTAGAAACATAGCTGAGGTCTCGCACAAATGTAATGATCATATCTCTCTTTCGCTCTCAAATTTCACATTTTCAATGTCAGGCAGCTTCATGGGCATGACAAGGAATCTCACATAGCCAAGCATACACAAACTAAGTCAAATTAATACTAGTTTTGGTGTAATCTGATGAAGGAAAAGCCCACCAACTGAAAGCTAGCCAACATGTTTGGGGAAAAGATAAATTTCCATCAGGGAAACTGGAAAAAAAAATGAGACAGATAAGAATAAAGTTAACATCAGGAAAGACTGGTGGCAACAACATGCTTAAGCATTATTAAGTTATGAACGTACCATTTCACACAGACAATTTACTGAAACAATCCTTGTCGGCTGCCCCACCAATTGTATTAAGCCTCTGTGTGTACTGCGCTGAGGCATTCACAGCCATTTTTCCCTGCTGTAGGGAAGGGCGCCCGCATTGCAAGGAGGGTTTTCCATATTTGGGCATGGGAGGAATATGCTGATTACCCTGGTCTGATTGGCTGATGGAGCAGTCAAAGTACTCTGGAATGTAGTGTAGTAGAAATACTGCCATTCATCAAAAGCTGAAGCTGCTCGCACAAGCTTGATACTTGGTTGGCAGTTGGTCGGGTGGTTGGACCCTGGCTGGGTTGGCAGTTGGTAGGCTGGTTTGAGCCTGGCTGTGTTGGCAGTTGGTCGGCTTGTTTGAGCCTGGCTGTGTTGGCAGTTGGTCGGCTGGTTTGACCCTGGCTGGGTTGGCAGTTGGTCGGTTGGCAGTCAGTTAACTACTTAGAGACAATCTCCTCCACAGATTTTCTCCCTTAGTTTTTCCTTTTTAATTGCAGATATCTCATTTCTTTCCCTATGATGATGTTGTTGAATTGTTGTTAGTTTCCTTCTGTGTTTTTCCCCCTCAAAATGTTGTCTTTTATCCCATTGAAAATGAAGAGATATTTTATATGTTCAGGAACTAATGTTCTTGCTGCTGATCATCTCTCATTTTGTCTCCAGCCAATGTCTTTGTCCTAGAGCCGCTAACCAGAGAAGACTTCATTCAATGTGAGTCCACTGTTAAAATAGCACTGTAAAGAGTAATGTAGGTGTCAATGCTATTCTACATGTCTTGCAGGTGGCGATGTTCCATTTGCCACTTACTGTTCATTGCACTTTTTTCTGTTGCTGTTACAAAAAACAGGTTACCATTGACTGGTAAAAAAAAAAAAAAAACAATCTTGAACTGTTAACTAAAAGGACTATTTTGAACATGAAGATGAAACACTTCAATAAGTATTTATTAGCCCTATTGGTCTTCTGCTGCTGTAGCCTATCCACTCAGAGGTATGTTGGGATGTGTGTTCAGAGAAGCTCTTCTGTAAACCACTGTTGTAATGTGTGCTTATTTGCGTTTCTGTCAGCTTTGACCAGTCTGGCCATTCTCCTCTGACACCTCTCATTAAGAAGGCATTTCTCACTGGATGTTTTTTTTTTCTCTGCAAACTCAGAGAGTTTAGATTTTTGAGCATGAAAATCACAGGAGATCAGCAGTTCTTCATACAAATAGTAATGCGAATAACCACACATTACAACAGTGGCATGCAGAAGAGCATCTCTGAGCACACAGCGCATCATAACTCTAAGTGGATAGGCCACAGCAGTAGAAGTCTAAAAAATAAGTCTAATAAATACTCAGTGCTAATAAAATGCTTGGTGACTGTATATTATAGTAAGTACTTCTCTGCGTATGCCTCCATCAGATGCCTGTGAGCTCACACTGGACCCCAACACTGCTCACAGAGGCCTCCGTCTGTCTGAGGGGAACAGAGAGGTGACCATTGTGGCAGAGATCCAGTCATATCCTGATCATCCAGAGAGATTTGAGGACTGGAATCAGGTGCTGTGCAGAGAGGGTTTGTCTGGACGCTGTTACTGGGAGGCTGAGTGGACAGGGAAGGGTGTTTATATAGCAGCTGCATATAAAGACATCAGCAGGAAAGGAGAGGGCACTGACGCTGGTCTGGGGGCCAACGCAAACTCATGGACTTTGTGTTGCTCTCCATCCAGTTGCTCTCTCTGGCACGATAATTCACGAATTAAAGTCCCTCCCCCCCCCTCCTCCAGAATAGGAGTGTACCTGGATCACAGGGCAGGAACTCTGTCCTTCTACAGCGTCTCTGGCACAATGACCCTCCTGCACAGAGTCCAGACCACATTCACTCAGCCCCTCTATCCTGGGTTTAGGGTTTGGTCTGACAGCTCCTCTGTAAAACTGAGTGTTCTGGAATAAGTAATAAGAATATCACCGGGGGGCTCTTTAGACATTTTGGACAGTGTGGTTCCTCTTGAAAAGAGCTGTAATTGTAACCCAGAAGTTATAGGTTTAAATCCCATTTGGGGCATTTCCAGTGCAGCCTTAAGGTGCTTGTCTTAAATTGTGTTCTCTTATTTTTCTGGGAGTTATTTCCTCTCACTGTTAAAAAATACTCACTGTAAATAATTTGGAGAAATGTACAACTTTATTGGTTACATGTTTTACTGTGACCAATTGACATGGATGTACTGTGTGCAGATCTGGAAAAATCTGTAATTTCTTCCACTTTCTCTTTTATTCTTATTTTAAAATCCAATCAGCTGACTTGTACAATGCAGCTAATTGCCCAGTGCTTCCTGTATGATTTAATCTGTATTCATCATTTTTGTCTCGATTAAATAAAATTTGCATTCTTGTTTTTTTTCTTGCTTTATGTATTTATTTATTTATATTTGTGCATGATTTTTTTTCAATTTGGGGGCCAACTGTACCCTGTTTATTAACAACCCCCATGTACTACTGAGGAAACACCACTACAACCCTGCCCCCTGGTGGGCAGAATGAGAACGACAAGGCTTCTTCCGCACATGCCTTCTTAAGCCCCGGACCGTGATTCCGAGGCAATCGGGGGCGCTTGCATACAGCAAGGAATTCACCTGTGCCTAAGCAAGTATAGCCCTTTTAGGCCCATTATAAATAAGACAACCTGTTCTGGTTGTGCCCCTGGTGAGTTCAGCTCTGCCGCTAATGTTGTGGAAAGTAGCACTGAGAAATAACAGAAAAACAAGCCTCCCTCCCTGAGCAGAAACACTGATCTATTTTATTTTTTCTCAGGCAGAAATAATGGTATAATATTGGACTAATAATAATATTGGAATGTCCACCTTCTTTCTCTTCATTTCTGAAATATTTGTTTCAAGAAAGGTCAGCAGGCTATCAGATATCACATCATCTGTTTGACAGAGCTACCCATAGAAACCAAAGACACTTGTATGTGCTCTGCCTGAATAAATTTGCATCTTCCATGGGCATAGTGGCTATAGCAGCCTAGCACACTAATGCTGCGCTGTTAGCCAGCCACTGCTTATCTCCACACCGAGGTCCACCAGCTAACCTGTGCTACCTGGCTAACCTGTGGGGCGGCATGGCTCAGGCAGTAAGAGCAGTCGTCTGGCAGGCGGAGGGTTGCCGGTTCGATCCCTCGGCCGGGCTATGTCGAAGTGTCCCTGAGCAAGACACCTAACCCCCAAATGCTCCTGACGAGCTGGTCGGCGCCTTGCCTGGCAGCCAATCGCCGTCGGTGACTGAGTGTGTGTATGAATGGGTGAATGAGAAGCATCAATTGTACAGCGCTTTGGATAAAGGCACTATATAAATGCCAACCATTTACCATTTACCTGGGCTACCTGGGCTACCTGTGCACCAGTAGACAGCCACTCTTCCACTCCTGGTGCTTTTAGACCACAGGCACCACATTGGCCACAGGTGGTGCTGTTGTGCCCTGCAGACAGAAACCCTTCCCTAAGGTTAGCTCAGGATCAGGTTTTTAAGGGCTTTTAACATTTTTTTTTTTTTTGTGCTATTTTTTGTATATCTTCACTTATAGATCCATTTTACTTATAGATCCATTTTACACTAAATATGATTTATACAGTATATAAACAATAGTTGTTATTGTTGTGAGCAAGGAAAGATATTTTAGATACTGAGCAGAGTTTCTGATGACTAGCTGGCTTCGTAATACCTGGCATCGGGACATTTGCATGTTCATGATTTACAGCGAGAAAATAAGCCCCAAGTAACTTGGACAGCCCCTTGGAAAGCAACGTTATGCCCCAAAATGTTGTATGTGCGTGTATATTACTGGTATGCTTTTCAAAAAATGCCACTCAGTCTTATTTCGGGTTGCAACTATCTCCTGTTGCATATACAACCTGAGACCACTGTGTATCCTTTCATTGTATATTATTTGGTCTTTAAGCAAAGAATTTGGTCAACATTGGCCAGGAAATGATCTGTACACACTAGGGTTGCAATGATTCATGTCATAGAAATGGGCCACCCCTTCAGTCTTCATGTGATTGGTCGATTCGATTGGTCTCAGTCCAACCTCCTGCAGCTGTGGCCAGAAACAGGAAGTCACTCCCACGCTCTCTCACACAGTTTCAGAGAAAACAAAACTAAACTCTGTTTCTTTTCAAGCAGTACAATGGCAGAATCTGGTTTACTGGATCAGGACCAGTTCAGCTGTTCGATCTGTCTGGATCTACTGAAGGATCCGGTTACTACTCCCTGTGGACACAGTTACTGTATGGGCTGTATTAAGGGCTGCTGGGATCAGGATGATCATACTGGTGTCTACAGCTGTCCTCAGTGCAGACAGACCTTCACCCCAAGGCCCGTTCTGAACAAAAATACCATGCTGGCTGAAGTGGTGGAGAAACTGAAGAAGACAGGACTCCAAGCTGCTCCTCCTGCTCACTGTTACGCTGGACCTGGAGACGTGGCGTGTGATGTATGCACTGGGAGAAAGAGCAAAGCTGTCAATTCCTGTCTGGTGGGTCTAGCCTCTTACTGTGTTGGTTAAAGACTTCAGTTTTATTGAATTTCTTTAATTTAAGTCGATTTTATTTTTAAACATTTCATACATGTAAAAAAAAACTCCCAAACAACGCAGTAATTTTCAGATCCAAAGTCCACAGTGATCGAGCAGTAAGAGCAGGAAGTGAAACCAAGTCAGCTCTGTGTGACAGCTCTGTTCACCCCCCTCACCCCCCTATTCACTCCCTGAATGAGAATCAACACGGCTGGAGGAGCTAGTTCACTCACACAGTTTAGAAGCTTTAGCTATGAGGCCAGTACACTTCCACACACTGATCTGCTGTAAATTGACCATGTTTTTAGACTATGAAGATGTTTTTGGAATGTAAACATGTTTTTGAAATATGAACATGTTTTTGAAAGTTTCAACATTGTGTGGAGGTCAGGCAAGGGACACGGACTGGAAGAACACATTTGCCTTAAAATAGCAGAAGCAGTTAATACGTGTTTTCTCCATGCTGCATGAACTGAAGTACCAACCAAAATTCAGTGTGGATATTTTTTTTGCAACATGACAATTGTAACAGTATTATTTTTTTCAAATACATGTCCACAAAAGCGTCTGACTTATGGGGTCAACAAATGTGAACATCATGTACTGTAATATTACGTATAATCTATCCACAGAAGCAGCTGGGGGTGACACAGAGTAAATTCCAGCAGAGAATCCAGGAGAGAGAGAAGGAGCTGCAGGATCTGAGACAGGCTGTGCAGTCACTCAAGGTGGGTACTGACCAGAGGAGAAGACAACAGCTGGCTGCTGGAAGAGCCATTTCAGGGCTCAGTCAGGGCTCTCCTCCAGTCAGCCAGTGAGGGGCCCAGTGTTGGGCCACTTTCCAGCCCTGTGGGGCCCAATCCCACTGAGCCACACTGTGGGGAACAGGCTGTCTGGGGTCCCAGTAAGAGCTGAGTGAAAGGCCTAGTTAATATGTACAGCCCTCCTCTCTCTGTGTCTCCTAACAGCACTCTGCACAGGCAGCAGTGGAGGACAGTGAGAGGATCTTTACTGAGATGATACGCTCCATTAAGAGAAGGTGCTCTGAGGTGAAACAGCTGATCAGAGATCAGGAGAAGGCTGAAGTGAGTCGGGCTGAAGGACTCCTGGAGCGACTGGAGCAGGAGATTGCTGAGCTGAGGAGGAGAGACGCTGAGCTGGAGCAGCTTTCACCCACAGAGGATCACATCCATTTCCTCCAGGTAACATCACTGGCTCTCTGACAGTCTGCACTATGTACACTGTACACACATGATGAGGTGTGTTCCTCATTTGCAAAGATCTGCTCCTTGCATCTGCACAGGAATCTGTATTGAGACTGTTTTTGTTTTGTTGTTTGTCCCTATGTTCTACTGTGTCTGTCTGTCTGCAGAGCTGTCAGTCTCTCTGTACTCCTCCTGGACCTAGAGACTTACCCTGCATTATTGAAAGTACAGATGTCTCTTTTGAGGTCTCTGAACTGAAAGAGAGACTGGAGGATGTTTTCAAGGTGGAGTTGGTCAAAGTTTCTGGAAAAGGTTGGTGGACAAACCCTGCTGCAGAAAGTGTGTTTAGGCACTGCACACAACACACTGTTCAGGTGCTCTGCCTAAGATTCACTTTTAGCTCAACATTCTTCTCATCTCTCTCACCACAGAGGAAGGCAGCTCTGCTAAGACCAGAGAGGACTTCTTACAATGTGAGTCTGTAATTAAACATAAATTAAATGAATGAAGCAACACAAGACAATAAAGAAATAAATATGATATGATAAAAAAGTGACTTGCTTTAGAGATCTCATACATCTTCTCCATCAGATCCCTGTTAATTCAGCTGCAGTCATCCTGGTATTAAACCTATGGATCATATATGATAATATACAGTGGGCTTCAGAATTATTAGCACCCTAAATAAAAAAGAAGAAAAAAGGCTGCATAAAATAATCCATATAATAATCAACATGTTATGTTCCAATGTGGAGAAAATATATACTTTTATTTCAATAAATGTACTCTCATGTTTCAATGTTATTTTTTGGTTATTCCATTTTCTGAAAACTTTTCTGCTAAATTGCAAATATGCAGTTGTGAAACCTGTGTAAAAATTTGGACCGGAAATGACGAATAAAAAGTTGCGATTTTGCAAATAAGCAACCGATTTAAGCCTGGTTTAAAACCTTGAATTTAACCAAGAAAAATTTCTCAAAACCGGACTTAGTCTTAGCCAGCTAAACTCCTAGCTTATCTATGCTGAGCATGATTTAATCAACATATGTAACCATAGCAGCAAGAGCTGAAGCAGTAGCCACCTTAACGTCTATAAGTAGTTAGTATCAGCAAAAAAAGGCAAAAAAAAGGGTTATTTAGAACGCAAATTGCCCCAAAATATTAACGACCCCTGCTTATATTTTGGTAGAAGACACCTTTAAAAGAAAGAAAACGCCTTTATTGACCAACTTGTCCAGGATTATTCCTTGCATACCTTACAGCTCTCATCTCTTCTCCTCCATCAGATTCCTGTCAGCCCACACTGGACCCCAACACAGTGAATGATCACCTTTGTCTGTCTGAGGGGAACAGAGAGGTGACCCGTGTGGAAGTGGTCCAGTCATATCCTGATCATCCGGAGAGATTTGAATGCTGGGACCAGGTGCTGTGCAGAGAGGGTCTGTCTGGACGCTGTTACTGGGAGGCTGAGTGGGGTGGAGAAGGGTATGTTTTTGTAGCAGTGTCGTATAAAGAGATCAGCAGGAAAGGAGGGGGTAATGACTGTGCTCTGGGAGGTAATGAGAAGTCCTGGGCTTTGCGCTGCTCTCCCTCCGGTTACTCTTTCTGGCACAACAGTGAGAGCACTGACATCCCTGCTCCCTCCTCCTCCAGAATAGGAGTGTACCTGGATCACAGGGCAGGAACTCTGTCCTTCTACAGCGTCTCTGGCACAATGACCCTCCTGCACAGAGTCCAGACCACATTCACTCAGCCCCTCTATCCTGGGTTTGGGGTTTGGTATGATAGCTCGTCCGTGAAACTATGATCTGGGTTGAGTCAGAAACTGAAAGCAAGATCAGCTGTAATTAAAGAGAGGGAAAAACATTCAAATCACACAGAAAATGAATTAAATGAAATATTGGACATCAACTGATTCAATGATTTAAATAAATGTAGAATCCAGAGCACATTCACTCAGCCCATCTGGGTTTTTGCTTGCATTGCCATTGTGTTTACCGCTACAATACCATTTATCCCTACAGTCAAGATTTATATATCGTGTTGAGTTGAGTGTAGCTTTACTGGGGTGACATGTAAAATGTAAAAACAAGCCTGACTCTTTGAATGAACAAGCCCAGTGCATGATTTGAACCAAATGTCATTTTTATTAAAGTGTCACGGCAAAACAAGCTGGCATTGGACTACAAAAGTCACCTTCACATACACCATATCCACCAACAAAATTCTTCCTGTCAGACTTCAGGACAGAAGAAGCAAGTGCAGACTCAGGAATGTAGAGTGTATTACCAACATTAATAATACAGGCAAATAAAGGGATGCAGGAATCCAAATGCAGCAAACAGTATAACAGCAAATTGCAAGTGTGTAGTCCAAGAATAAGGCAAAAACCGGGTAGTAAGTCCAAAAACAGGGCAGAGGTACAGAATCCACAATCCAAGAAACCAAATAGTCAAGCAGAGGTCGAATAACTGGTGATCCAAGAAACGAACAGAACAGAATAGAGACAGGTAAAGGGACAGGAACTTAAGACGCTGGAATAGAACAGAGCAGACATGCACAATGACGAACTAGCAACGAACAGAACAAACAGGCAGGTATCAATACACAGGTAAATGACTAGACGACAAACAGGTGTGATAGCTGGGGAAACAAATAACCAGGTGAAAAGAATAAATGAATGAACAGACTAAAAGGACTACGGGAAGAGAGAGAGGATAAGAGACATGAACACAGGGCAAGAACAGAAAATGCTAAGACTGGGGAGGACAGAGTAAAAGCCACAGACAATGCATATAAAAGGCTAGTCTATGTACATTGCTAGTCACACATTAAAACAAAGCAAATATGACAATGTGTCAATGCCCACTGACGCAACCACACCTATGTATATGCACACAAAATACACAAACATACATGAATTCAGCACGAGAACAGACACTCAGTGATCACTTTATTAGGCAGACCTGTACAACGGCTTGTTAATGCAAATATTTAATCAGCCAATTAAGTGGCAGCAACTACATGCTCAAAAGTCTGCCAGGGTGTGCGTGAAAGTGTCCCACAGTAAAACACCTCATCCCTATTGCTCCCGATGGGCTGCTGGTGCCTTGCATGGTGAGTGTGAGTGGGCAAATGAGAGGCATCAGTTGAAAAGCACTTTGGATGAAAGTGCTATATAAATGCAGTCCACGTACAAAATACAATCAGTGAGCACTTTATTAGGTATTTATTCGCCTTTTTTTTAGAAAGTTTAGGTCTGTAGCCTATCCACTTAGAGGTTTGACATGTTCAGAGATGCTCTTCTCATACCACTGTTGTACTGCGTGGTTATTGTACTGTAAGTACTGTCACCTTCCTGTCAGCTTCGACAAATCTGGCACTTCTCCTCTGACCTCTCTCATTAACAAGGTGTTTTTGCCCACAGAACTGCTGCTCACTGGATGTTTTTTGTTTTTCGCACCATTCTCTTCAAACTCTAGATACTGTTGTGAGTGGAACAATGAAACTTTGCGTGAAGATTCCAGGAAACCAGCAGCAGTTTCTGAGATACTCAAACCACCCTGTCTGGTACCAGCAATCATCCCACAGTCACTTAGATCAAGTCACTTAGATCACATTTCTTCCCCATTCTGACATTTGGTCTGAAAAACAGCTGAACCTCTTGACCATGTCCGCATGCTTGTACGCATTTAGATGCAGCCACATGACTGGATGATTCAATATTTGTATTAACAAGCTGGTGTACATGTCAACCTAATAAAGTGGTCACTGAGTGTATATTTCCATAATGATGTGATCTGTCCTGATTGGCATTGCATCAATGTTTTATATAAATTACTGAGTAACAGCGTGAACCTGATTGTATCTCACAGTCCGGACAGTGCCAGCGCCTATAGGCCTTCAGCAAGATCATTACCAAAAGGGAGGATGAGATACATTTTTATTTTCTTATGGAATGAGGTGGTTATCCATGAACCTGACCCACACACTGTATGTTTGCACAGTTCCTCTCAGATGGTACAAAGGATTGTGCTGTAAATTACGCTTCTTTTTCGTACAATGTTTTTGGTACAGTGTTGACTTTGTCAGCAGGCATACTCTTTCTGCAGAAATAAAGACCCTTATAACTGGATCAAGTGTGGAGTGTTTTCCTGACTGCGTTGCCTCTTTATTACATGAGGATTTTTACTTCTCAACTCAACAGAGGAGAGTACGGGGTAGAACCAGTGAAGAAGACATAACTGCCTAGCAACATGATGCAGCCAATCATGTCAATGTCACCCTGACCAATCCATCCATCCATCCATCCATTATCTGAACCCGCTTATCCTGAACCGGGTCGCAGGGGGGCTGGAGCCTATCCCAGCATACATTGGGCGAAAGGCAGGAATACACCCTGGACAGGTCGCCAGTCCATCGCAGGGCACACACACCATTCACTCACACACTCATACCTACGGGCAATTTAGACTCTCCAATCAGCCTAACCTGCATGTCTTTGGACTGTGGGAGGAAACCGGAGTACCCGGAGGAAACCCACGCAGACACGGGGAGAACATGCAAACTCCGCACAGAGAGGCCCTGGCCGACGGGGATTCGAACCCAGGACCTCCTTGCTGTGAGGCGGCAGTGCTACCCACTGCACCATCCGTGCCGCCCACCCTGACCAATCCATGTGATTTAATAATCATCAGTTTGCACAGTTTGTATAAAATGACATACAGCAGTGTAGGGAACAGGATTAACCCAGCACTCTCTCACTCTGACAGACCAATGGTACTTCCAGGACCTGCCCTACCGCCCAGCCAAAGGGTGCTGTACTGTTAGGACCTGTCCTACCGCCCAGCCAAAGGGTGTGTCAGAGTGAGTGAGTGCTGGGTTAATCCTGTTCCCTACACTGCTGTATGTCAGAGTGAGTGCTGGGTTAATCCTGTTCCCTACACTGCTGTATGTCAGAGTGAGTGCTGGGTTAATCCTGTTCCCTACACTGCTGTATGTCAGAGTGAGTGCTGGGTTAATCCTGTTCCCTACACTGCTGTGTGTCAGAGTGAGTGCTGGATTAATCCTGTTCCCTACACTGCTGTATGTCAGAGTGAGTGCTGGGTTAATTCTGTTCCCTACACTGCTGTATGTCAGAGTGAGTGCTGGGCTAATCCTGTTTCTTACACTGCTGTGTGTCAGAGTGAGTGCTGGGTTAATCCTGTTCCCTTCACTGCTGTGTGTCAGAGTGAGTGCTGGATTAATCCTGTTCCCTACACTGCTGTATGTCAGAGTGAGTGCTGGGCTAATCCTGTTTCTTACACTGCTGTGCGTCAGAGTGAGTGCTGGGTTAATCCTGTTCCCTTCACTGTTGTGTGTCAGAGTGAGTGCTGGGTTAATCCTGTTTCTTACACTGCTGTATGTCAGATTGAGTGCTGGGTTAATCCTGTTCCCTTCACTGTTGTGTGTCAGAGTGAGTGCTGGGTTAATCCTGTTCCTTCACTGTTGTGTGTCAGAGTGAGTGCTGGGTTAATCCTGTTCCCTTCACTGTTGTGTGTCAGAGTGAGTGCTGGGTTGATCCTGTTCCCTACACTGCTGTATGTCAGAGTGAGTGCTGGGTTAATCCTGTTCCCTACACTGCTGTATGTCAGAGTGAGTGCTGGGTTAATCCTGTTCCCTACACTGCTGTATGTCAGAGTGAGTGCTGGGCTAATCCTGTTTCTTACACTGCTGTGTGTCAGAGTGAGTGCTGGGTTAATCCTGTTCCCTTCACTGTTGTGTGTCAGAGTGAGTGCTGGGTTAATCCTGTTTCTTACACTGCTGTATGTCAGATTGAGTGCTGGGTTAATCCTGTTCCCTTCACTGTTGTGTGTCAGAGTGAGTGCTGGGTTAATCCTGTTCTTTCACTGTTGTGTGTCAGAGTGAGTGCTGGGTTAATCCTGTTCCCTTCACTGTTGTGTGTCAGAGTGAGTGCTGGGTTGATCCTGTTCCCTTCACTGCCGTGTGTCAGAGTGAGTACTGGGTTGATGTTGCTTAGGAAACTGAATGAAATCACTATTTACAATACGTCGTCACTTTAACTGGACGGAAGGTTTGCTTACTCCATTGCTTTGTCTAACAAGCCCAAGAAAGCTGACGGTGATACGGAAAGCAGTCAGTGCCTTTTCTAAACTAAATCCCAGAGAGTGGAGGCTATTTAAAGTGCACTTTTTTATTTTCCACAACTAAATGATTTAAAAAAATAATTCAAGTATACCTCTTTACTATGCAGTTGTTAGAATAAATTTAATCGGCTACTACAGTTGTGAAAAACCGGGACATTTGACGCGCGCCGCGGGGCGTTAAACCATATTTGCAAATATACTATGTTAACAGTTGTAGGAGTTATACGTTGTATATCGGTTTGTTTGTTTTTTGCTGCTGGTTGCTTGTTTGATTTTGTTCTCTCGTCCTCCTCGTCCGTCTCTCCCCCATTTTATAAAATCGACAAAATGAATCAGAAGTATTAGGCGATTACATCAAGGCTAGTAGCTAGCTGAACTTTCCCATGGTGGGGTCGTTGAAGTGAATGCACGCGCCAGACTGACAGCCCGTGCAGCAGTTGCTAGGTGATAATGTAAACTTTTGTATTTCTGCTACCAATTAAAAATAAGTATATGCATATGGCCAATCGTCGCTGCGTTTTACTCATTTTTACCTGTTTAAAGACACGGGATTTGATGTCTAACTCGGATGTCTAACGTAAAGAGGAAAAAACAGAACAGCAGTAGAATAATGCGGTGTTATTTGGAACATTATTTGAAGTACTAAAAACCGGGACAATTCGTGTCCCGCGAAAGAGTCAATTTCCGGGGCAGTCGCTCAAAAAAGAGAACAATGCCGGAAAAACCAGAACGCGTGGCAACCCTATCGGCTACACGTACGTATTATTTTCATTCACTGTTTGAAGCCAATACTTAAAATGGGCCGAATTAGTTTTGTGAACTTAAACATGTGAAAATGTATGGCCCTACTTTAAAAATTATGTACCCAACGTCAGGGAACACACATTAACTCCATACATATCTAAAGGGTGGGCATGATCACGGAAGATTCTTTCTGGAACGTGCCTCTATTTCAGCACTAACAGAGGAAACGCCTTATTTGCGAGGAGATCTTTACATTACATCTGTAGCCTGTAGCTCTGTAGCCATCGCAGTTTTATTCGCAAAGGATGCATTTGTGAAACGCGTTTTGATAAGTCCTCGCAAATCTCTTCGTGAAACGAGCCCTGCACTCTCTGCTCAGCCTGGCTGTGCGCAGAACCAGGGAGGCCCTCCCACTCTGTGTCACACAGTTTCAGAGAAAACGGAAACTTTACTCTTTCTCTGTTTGTGTCAAATAGCAGAGGTAGGTATCTAGGCGGGTCTGCTCAGAACCAGGATATATCTCCTGCACGTCCACAAGCAGATTCTGAGAAACACTACCTTCAGATTAAAAACTCTTAACAGTTTTTACAATACAATGGCTGAAGGTGGAGGTTTACTGGATCAGGACCAGTTGAGCTGTTCGATCTGTCTGGATCTACTGAAGGATCCAGTGACCATTCCCTGTGGACACAGTTACTGTATGGGCTGTATTAAGGGCTGCTGGAACCAGGATGATCATACTGGTGTCTACAGCTGTCCCCAGTGCAGAGAGACTTTCACCCCAAGGCCTGTTTTAAGAAAAAACACCATGTTTGCTGAAGTGGTGGAGAAACTGAAGAAGACAGGACTCCAAGCTGCTCCTCCTGCTCACTGTTACGCTGGACCTGGAGATGTGCCGTGTGATTTCTGCACTGGGAGAAAGCGCAAAGCCATCAAGTCCTGTCTGGTGTGTCTGGCCTCTTACTGTGAAACTCACCTCCAGCCTCACTATGAATCTCCTGCCTTTAAGAAGCACAAACTGGTGAAAGCCACTGGAAACCTGCAGGAGAAGATCTGCTCTCATCATGACAAACTGCTGGAGGTTTACTGTCGTACCGATCAGCAGTGTATCTGTTATCTGTGTACAATGGATGAACACAGAGGCCATGATACAGTCTCAGCTGCAGCAGAAAGGACTGAGAAACAGGTAAGGACTGAAACTCTTTCAAATTACATTATTGGCATTTGGCAGACGCTCTTATCCAGAGCGACGTACAGTTGATTAGACTAAGCAGGAGACAACCCTCCCCTGGAGCAATGCAGGGTTAAGGGCCTTGCTCAAGGGACCTCAACGGCTGTGCAGATTTCATGGTGGCTACACAGGGTTTAGAACCACCAACCTTGTGTGTCCCAGTCATGTACCTTAGCCACTATGCTACAGGCTGCCCCACAAATAACAATAATGCTGTTTTATCAGTAATTACAAATGTTATCTGGGCTTATTACTAAAATATGTATTTATATATTTTAACAAGTAATGAACATTATAGTGATTCCCTGGTCTGAAGTCCACAGTGATCGAGCAGTAAGAGCCGGAAGTAAAACCAAGTCAGCTCTGTGTGACAGCTCTGTTCACCCCCCTCACCCCCATATTCACTCCCTGAATGGGAATCAACACGGCTGGAGGAGCTAGTTCACTCACACAGTTTAGAAGCTTTAGCTATGAGGCCAGTACACTTCCACACACTGACCTGCTGTACCTCAAGCAATACAATGAGGTTCCATCAATTTGCGTTTAACAATTGGTTGCAGGGTTCTAGACTGCGACCATTTTTTGAGAGTGTGCGAGCTACAATTTCACGAAGTCGCATTAGTGCGAGTGCATGATGATCACCGGTGTTTTGGTGCCGCTCCGACAGCGAATATCACACGGGTACTGCGTTAGCCATTGTGGTTGAAAATTGTACTTTTTCTTCTTCACTGGCTCAGTCGCTCTCTCCCTATCTGCACTCTTACTGCCTGTACCTTCATCATTAGTGCGCATGCGCGTGTACGTAGCGGCGCTGAAGACAAAAGGCGCGAAACAAACAAACAATAAAAAAAATGAAGCGGTCCATTACAGATTATTTTAAAAAACAAAGTGAGGGGAGAGAGAAGGAGGCTGGTGGAGAGGGAGAGCCAACAATA
Organism: Conger conger; assembly: GCF_963514075.1. Lineage (NCBI taxonomy): Eukaryota > Metazoa > Chordata > Actinopteri > Anguilliformes > Congridae > Conger > Conger conger. Next base: position 77,501,070 of record NC_083763.1, on the reverse strand, counting down.
TGTCCCGAATCAGACACGACTGATGATGAGAGTGCAGGCAGCAGGGAGAAGAGTGCAGGTGGAAGCAGGGAGCGACTGATGAAAAAAAGTATTGCTTTCGAACACAATGGCTAACGCAGTACCCGTGGTTGCGGTACGAACGGGTGAATTTAGATTCAGATTTCCTTTACTGACATTGGAATACCACAAAATTCAGAGTTCAGTGTGGTGATGGCCTTGGGATAAAAACTGTTCATTAATCTTGTGGGTCCAAAACATTCAATGTTTGGCAGTGTTCCGTTCACGTATGAATGCCGCAGCTAATAAGTTATGCTGTTATTGTCATAGGGAGGACAACCGAAAAATTTATTTCCGGAAATCAACATGAATATTATGATTATTATCTCCGTTTAACCTTAAATTAACGTGTGCTGGACAATAATTCTGCTTAGGTTGAATTTTAATGTGACAAAATGACTGTTTTTGTGGCTTTTAAGCGCTCATTTTACCAGCATTCCATCAATGTTGAATGCTGGACTCCGACGGCACCGAAAAACAGGCAGATTTCACTGCCATTCCATTCTTTACGTATATGGAGCTCGAAAATGGTGATGCAACAATAGCTTTTGCTGGTTTACTTCACGCGCTCATACGTGGCAGTTGGTGGCAGTTCGAACTGTCAAAAGTGTGACTGGAGCCAGGTCAATATTTTTGCTGGGTACTCGGTATGTCCGGCCTTATAAGTCCAAAGTCCCTGGTTACTTTTTCATAGTTTCAATGGATTTTGACAATAGACATGTCAGACTCCAATCATGTTAACGCTCTCGAGCGTGCGTCAAAGTTAAGGTAGCAAATAACAGTGCTGTGTCCTTCTTACGTCATTTACACAGCTACAGAACTGTCCGATCACGCCGAATCACTGATAGAAACAAGATTAATTAATGACGATTCATTAAACTTTTAAAGATTTAAATAAATCCTATGGTGGGACTTTTGCCATTTATGGACGGTACGACAGAAAATTCCGGTGCCGTCGAACTTAATCGAATGCTTTTATTTATATCGTTCGAATGACCAAGTGCCGTTAAAAAGCAAATTGTATGGCTTTGTGCTATTCGCGTATGCTAGCTACATCATGCTAACATCGTACAGGGACCAGTAAAGGCTTAGAACACACTAGCACTTAGTTATTGTAAGTTTGATCACCTCTACTGTGAAGTAAAAAAGTGGACAAATTACGTTTTGTGTGAGAAATCTATTGGCGAGCTCACGTGCACACGCAGCGGTCTACATTCTAAAGCTGGCTCAATGACGAATAAAGCTTCTAAAAAGTTTTTTTTAAAAACTTTGTTCAAAATGGATGTAATGCATATTTTTGAATCTGGAACAATGTGTCTAAACAAGTCTCACTTGTTGTATAACATTTCAAAATGTTTAAATAATTTTTTTAACTGTATTTTTAACTTCACCGTCCAAAAAATGTCAGGTGGCGCAACCAAATATTTGTCAATATATTTTTCCACTATTTATTTTAAGTAAAACTTTGAGATTGTTTGAGATGCCAAAACATGAAAAAATGAATGTACTCAATATGTATTCAGACTAAATATGTTTTATAGAAGGACGTGATATGTCATGAATTTATCTAATTATTTTACAAGGAAATAATGCACTCGGACACAGAAATTTGCACGTCATGTCATTGACCCAGCTCCACTTTGCCCTCCCTACTGTTATGCTAAGCAAAGCTGTTATGCTTTGCTTTTCTGTTTGTTATGTTTTGTTATGTTCAGATTAAAATATTTTGCAAATAACAAGTCTGGAGTCACTGTCAATCTTTACATCAATGCAAAACTAGGGTATGCAACTATTCATCAAGGTCATTGATTAATACCATGCTGTGCAAAGAAAAAAGGTGCGACCAAATCATATGCTGGTGCGACCAACTGAGAAAGTTGGTAGCACCAGTGCTACCAGTGGAAAGGTTAGCCTGGAACCCTGGGTTGTTAAAATGAATTATGAAATGCTTTGTTGTACGTCACTCTGGATAAGAGCGTCTGCTAAATGCCACGTAATGTAATGTAACGTAATTAATTAATTATGTACAAACACATAATTTAAGCATGAAATTCACTTTTCATTGAAATTCATTTTTCAAATGTAAGAAATTCATTTTCATGTATTTGTGAATATCTATCTGATGTATTAATTGGATATTTCCACATTAGCAAGGCAAAGGATGAATGTATAATTAATAAACCAAAAATAAATACATTCAGTTTTTTTCCAGTATGAATTGGCTTGAACTAATGGAGTTGATAACATGAATGAATTATGTACAAATACCTAAACCAAGCTGTATAGATCAATTACTGTGACACTAATGTAAATGTGAGTTATTTACATTAGTTAATGATAATGTGACATTATTGTAAATTGTTTCCAGTTTACCATTTTGAATGAGAAAATGTAGTTCAACATTGTTATATGATATAATTTAACTATTATAATATACCTGGGGGGAAATGATCAATCTGTCCACAGAAGCAGCTGGGGGCGACACAGAGTAAATTCCAGCAGAGAATCCAGGAGAGAGAGAAGAAGCTGCAGGATCTGAGACAGGCTGTGCAGTCACTCAAGGTGGGTACTGACCAGAGGAGACGACAACAGCTGGCTGCTGGAAGAGCCATTTCAGGGCTCAGTCAGGGCTCTCCTCCAGTCAGCCAGTGAGGAGCCCAGTGTTGGGCCACTTTCCAGCCCTGTGGGGCTCAATCCCACTGAGCCACACTGTGGGGAACAGGCTGCCTGGGGTCCCAGTAAGAGCTGAGTGAAAGGCCTAGTTAAAATACACAGCCCTCCTCTCTCTGTCTCCTAACAGCGCTCTGCACAGGCAGCAGTGGAGGACAGTGAGAGGATCTTTACTGAGATGATCCGCTCCATTGAGAGAAGGTGCTCTGAGGTGAAAGAGCTGATCAGAGATCAGGAGAAGGCTGAAGTGAGTCGGGCTGAAGGACTCCTGGAGCGACTGGAGCAGGAGATTGCTGAGCTGAGGAGGAGAGATGCTGAGCTGGAGCAGGTTTTCCACACAGAGGATCACATCCATTTCCTCAAGGTAACATCACTGGCTCTCTGACAGTCTGCACATGTACACTGTACATACATGCTGAGATGTGTTCCTCATTTACAAAGATCTGCTCCTGGCATCTGCACAGGAATCTGTATCGAGACTGTTTTTGTTTTGTTGTCTGTCTCTATGTTCAACTGTGTCTGTCTATCTGTCTGTGTGTCTGTATTGGGATTACTTTAGTTTTGTTGTCTGTTTGTTTATCTGTGTCTGTCTGTCTGTGTGTCTGTCTGCAGAGCTGTCAGTCTCTCTGTGTCCCTCCTGGACATGGATACTTACCCACCATCACAGTCAGTCCACACGTCTCTTTTGAGGCTGTGAGGAAATCTGTCTCTGTACTGAAAGAGAGACTGGAGGATGTTTTCAAGGCGGAGTTGGTCAAAGTTTCTGGAAAAGGTTAGTGGACAAACCCTGCTGCAGAAAGTGTGTTTAGGCACTGCACACAACACACTGGTGAGATTCACTTTTACATCATGAAAGGCTCTATCACAGGTTATATATTATTAATGAGAGGGGCGAGTGACATTTCAGTCTGTCTCACAGGTTAAATATCACAGTGTGGAGTGACACTTAAGCCTCCAAATGACCCAAAATGTGAGGTGTGTCTGTGTGAATAGGGATGACATGCCATGATGTTGGGGGTTTCTGGCTAGGGTATAACCCTAAATGTTTTCAATCAAGGCTTTGTTTAAACCTCAGAGAACAAAGTACCTAATTTGCTTGCTGGGATGGAAGCTTCTGTGGAGAGATGTTTTTCTCACTGCTGTTTTACTTTTACAATTGAGACTGAATACTGTATTCTGGATGAAGTCAGTTGTCATTCACTTTCTCTGAAAATGATTTAAAAAAAAAAAAAAAACTTTAGGAGCTGAACTTTCTTGTGATCTCTCTCGACATAGTGGCACAAGTCGATATTCAAGAGCCCAATTCCAGAGAGGACTTCTTACAGTGTGAGTGTAATTAAACATACATGAATAAAGCAACATGAGTATTTGCATTAATGTGGAGAAAAAGACGATTTGTAACATCTGTTAATTCAGCTGCAGTCATCCTGGTATTAAACATATGATATACGCTCACTGAGCACTTTTAGACTACGACTGCTGTAGCCTATCCACTGAGAGTTGTGATGCGTTGTGTGTTCAAAGATGCTCTTCTGCAAGCCACTGTTATAATGTGTAGTTACGTGCATTACTGTTACCTTCCTGTCAGCTTTGAGCGGTCTGGCTATTCTCCTCCGATGTCTCTCATTAACACAGCGTTTCTGTCTGCAGAACTGCTGTTTTTGTCTTTTGCACCATTCTTCGCAAACTCTTGAGACTAGTGTGTATGAAAATCCCAGGAGATCTGAGCATCTGAGATACTCAAACCACCCTGTCAGACTTTGACAGTCAAAGTCACTGAGATAAAATTGTTTCCCCATTCTGATGATTGATGTGAACATTAACTGAAGCTCCTGACCCGTATCTACATGATTGGATGCATTGCAGTGCTGCCTCACTATTGGCTGATTAGATAATCGCATTAATAAGTAGGTGTAATAAAGTGAAAGCAAGTACTTGTGGGTGTATGATAATACACTTTATGCCCAACAGTAGGACAGTGTGAAGATGAATATAGAGTTAGAATGAGATCATAGCAATAAAGGCGGCACGGATGGAGCAGTGGGTAGCACTGCCGCCTCACAGCAAGGAGGTCCTGGGTTTGAATCCCGGTCAGCCGGGGCCTCTCTGTGTGGAGTTTGCATGTTCTCCCCGTGTTCATATGGGTTTCCTCCGGGTACTCCGGTTTCCTCCCACAGTCCAAAGACATGCAGGTTAGGCTGATTGGAGAGTCTAAAATCCCCGTAGGTATGAGTGTGTGAGTGAATGGTGTGTGGAGTTTACCAAATGCCATGGAAAGGACTATGAGAGCATGAGGAAAAAGATTCTCTTGTCTGATGAGACTTTAACTCTAAACTCTAAATTTAACCTTTTGGGCAGAACTCTAAGCCCTATGTCTGGCGAACACCAGGCACTGGTCATCACCTGGCTAATTCCATCCCTACGGTGAAGCATGGTGCTAATTCCATCCCTAGAGTGAAGCATGGTGCTAGTACCATCCCTACAGTGAAACATGGTGCTAATACCATCCCTACGGTGAAGCATGGTGGTGGCAGCATCATGCTATGGGGGTGCTTCTCAGCTATAGAGACAGGGAGACTGGTCAGAATTGAGGGAAGGATGAATACAACCAAATACAGACTGGCCCTTGGAAAAAAAAAAAAACCAGCTCCAGAGTGCACGCAACCTCAGACTAGGGCGACGGTTCACCTTTCAGCACGACAATGACCTGGAGCATACAGCTAAGACGACGCTGGAGTGGGTTTCGCTCTCTTGTCTCTTGACTGTCCTTGAGTGGCCCAGCCAAAGCCCAGACTTACACCTTATAAAGAGACCTGGAGAGACCTGAAGATGGCAGTTCACAGACACTTCCCATCCAATCTGAACGGCGCTTGAGAGGATCTGCCAGGAAGAGTGAGATAAACTGCCCAAATCCAAGTGTGCAAAGCTTGTAGACACTTACCTAAAAAAACTTGAAGCTGTAATTGCTGGGCTTCTACAAAGTACTGAATTAAGGGTCTGAATACTTTTGAATAAATGTAAAAATGTAACTTTCACCTGCAACAGTCTCTAGACTTTGCAGAGAATGGTGTGAACAATAGCCAGACTGGTCGAAGCTGACAGCAACGCAAAGAACCATGCATAACAGTGGTGTATCTCTGAACACACAACACCTCAAACCTCTAAGTGGATAGGCTACGGCAGTAAAATAGCAATAAGGCTAAATTTACGTCTAATACATACCTTATTAAGTGCTCACTGAGTGTATGTCAATGGAGCTCTCATCTTTTCTCCTCCATCAGATGCCTGTCAGCTCACACTGGACCCCAACACAGCGTATAAACAGCTCCGTCTGTCTGAGAGGAACAGAGCGGTGGCCAGTGTGAGAGAGATCCAGTCATATCCTGATCATCCAGAGAGATTTGACTACTGGAACCAGGTGCTGTGCAGAGAGGGTCTGTCTGGACGCTGTTACTGGGAGGCTGAGTGCAGTCATGATGCTTCCATTGCAGTCACACCAAAACAGATCGGCAGGAAAGGGAAGGGTGATGACTGTGTTCTGGGTCGTAATACCATGTCCTGGTGTTTGTTCTGCTCTCCCTCCAGTTACTCTTCCTGGCACAATAATAAGAGCATTAAAATCCCTGTGCCGCCCTCCAGAATAGGAGTGTACCTGGATCACGGGGCAGGAACACTGTCCTTCTACAGCGTCTCTGACACAATGACCCTCCTGCACAGAGTCCAGACCACATTCACTCAGCCCCTCTATCCTGCGTTTGGGGTGTTTTTGGGATCCTCTGTAAAACTGTGTGATCTGGAGCGAGGCAGTTTGAAGGGAAGATCAGCTGTAATGAAAGAGAGGGGAGAACAATCCAAATTATTGTCACTGTTACCATCAATATTCAGTTAAAGGGTCACACGTTGTGCTCAGTTGACACCTCTCTGAGGTTGCAGGAACATGTCAAGGCAAACCTGATGATACAAATGAATTACCTCAGTGTAAAGAGATAATTCAACTTTGCCATCCAAATATCAATTTTCCCACTGTAGAGCTGAACCAGGCTGGCTCATTATAACCCTTTCCCACTGTAGAGCTGAACCAGGCTGGCTCATTATAGCCCTTTCCTCCTGTAGAGCTGAACCAGGCTGACTCATTATAGCCCTTTCCCACTGTATAGCTGAACCAGGCTGGCTCATTATAGCCCTTTCCCACTGTAGAGCTGAACCAGGCTGGCTCATTATAGCCCTTTCCCACTGTAGAGCTGAAACAGGCTTGCTCATTATAGCCCTTTCCCACTGTAGAGCTGAACCAGGCTCATTATAGCCCTTTCCCACTGTAGAGCTGAAACAGGCTTGCTCATTATAGCCCTTTCCCACTGTATAGCTGAACCAGGCTGGCTCATTATAGCCCTTTCCCACTGTATAGCTGAACCAGGCTGGCTCATTACAGCCCTTTCCCACTGTATAGCTGAACCAGGCTGACTCATTATAGCCCTTTCCCACTGTAGAGCTGAACCAGGCTGGCTCATTACAGCTCTTTCCCACTGTAGAGCTGAACTAGGCTGGCTCATTATAGCCCTTTCCCACTGTAGAGCTGAACCAGGCTGGCTCATTATAGCCCTTTCCCACTGTAGAGCTGAAACAGGCTGGCTCATTATAGCCCTTTCCCACTGTAGAGCTGAACCAGGCTGGCTCATTATAGCCCTTTCCCACTGTAGAGCTGAACCAGGCTGGCTCATTATAGCCCTTTCCCACTGTAGAGCTGAACCAGGCTGGCTCATTATAACCCTTTCCCACAGTAGAGCTGAACCAGGCTGGCTCATTATAGCCCTTTCCCACAGTAGAGCTGAACCAGGCTGGCTCATTATAGCCCTTTCCCACTGTAGAGCTGAACCAGGCTGGCTCATTATAGCCCTTTCCCCAATCCACAATCTCCTCGATACCCCAATATCTATCCTTTAAACTGTTTGTCAGTTTCCTCTTCGCCCCCTTTCACTTTTTCCTTACACCTCTTTTATTTTAATATCCAGTTAACTGATTTTGGTTTAATGCAGCTTTTTTCACAGTGCTTCCTGTATGATTTGTTTGTCCCTATTAAATACATTTAGCATCTGAATGTTTTTTTTGCTTTATGTTTATTACAATATTACACATAACTAAATACTTCTAAAGACACATATCACAAAAATACCAGAGGATTACTTTACTCCATTACAAACCACAGAAAATCATGGCAGAAAATGTTTTATTATTGGACATACTTTTTTAATATACTTAAAGGACATACTTTTTTTCTGTACTTATAGGATATACTTTTTTACATTATCATAAATGCTCTATAATTTGCATTGTATATTGCTTCAATTGTAACGCTTTTAAGTCCATTATAAATAGGACAGTCAAACTGCTCTTGTTGTGCCCCTTCAACACTAGCACTACAAATTCATTTCTTAAATGTAGCACTGAGGAATATCAAATAAAACTAATGTTCATTCTTTACAATATGGTTCATGAATTGGCATTAACTAAAGTAGTTAATGATGGACAAATGCATAAATGAAGCATGAAATTAACTTTTCACTGCAAGGAGGTCCTGAGTTCGAATCCCGGTCGGTCATCAGTCAGAAAAAGCAGAAAAGGCCAAGGTGTCGCCAAACCGTTGACTGGTACAGCATTTGTTACGTTAATTTTTATACATTTGCCAACCATAGGATGATCTTATAATCAGTTAAACATTGACAAATACATGGACTGTGTAAGGGTAATTTTCTTAATTGATTCTTAATTGACAATGTGTGTTAACATAAAGACAATCGCATGATTACAAATAACCTTTTAGTGATAATCCCTATTACTATTAGACCACTTTCTGAATTAAGTGCTGACTATGAGTCTTTCTATGTCTCTCTCCAGCAGACAGACAGCCTTTCACCTTAATGACTCTGCTTCTCAGCTTGCACATTCCGGTCTTACAGCAAGGTCAACAAGGGGGTATTCAGAAGACAAAATACTGATAAATGTTCGTGGCCAGCTTCATGTCTTTTTGTTTTGGTAAAGCCCCCCCTTCAGGAAAAGTGTGTATAAGAGTCTTACTATGTCTGATTCAAATCAGAAAGCCGGCAAGCTTTCTCACTTTGTAATTTCTTTGCAAATAAATACGAAAGTTAAATAGTTGTGTTTTTACTGGATCTGTTTCATCAGACGATGCTCACCTGTGATATCTTATTTGTGCATGTTAAAAAGGGTATTTTTCCCTGCACAACTGACTTTTTCATTTTAATGAATAGAACCATATTTTAAAGTATTACCAACATAGTGATGTATTCAGAAATGAAGTCTTCCTCACTGAGCAGATTGACTGGGGCTATTTATTATTATTTCTTTATTACTGGGGTTATAATATCCTGATCTCCACCTCTTCCCCCTGCCCGTTATTTCAGGTACACTACTGTGCACTTAGACACCCGACACTTTATTATAAATATATATATATATATGTTTTTTTTGTGTGCGTGTTAGTATAAAGGAACACATTTGAGATTTCCAAATATTCATTTTCCGAAAGATTCAAGACATTTTTGTATTTAATAACTGTAAGCAATTGACTACTTTTTGCATAAAAACTTGATCAAGGCTGTCTGAGGTCAGAAGCAGGTCCCAATCAAAGTCTGCAGAAGAACTGTGGCAAGTTCTCCAACATGCTTGGAACAACCTCCCTGCTGATTAGCCAACGCTGTCCTGCAGTTCTATATCTCAGAGAAGTGATGCCGTTTTAATGCTGAACGGTGGTCACAAAAAATATAGATTTGATTCAATTTTCAACTATTCTGCCAAATTACTAAAATGTAATGTAAAATGTATAGTATGTTTATTTAGGACCTTTCATTGAAATAATTTTTGAAAGAATCTTATCTGTACGAAATGTTATACAGGTGCCTAAGACTTCTGCACAGAAACCAAAGACACTTGCATGCGATCTGCCTGAATAAATATGCGTTTGAAACAAACGCTATGAAAGGAATTGTGGTGTGCCTGATCTGCTGGGGCAAGCTGGAGCCACAGCCACTGGGTGAGTGTGCACACGCCAATCAGCTGGGGACTTAAAGGTGTGCTCCTGTGAGAGAGAGAGAGGGAGAGAGAGAGAGAGAGAGAGAAGGGGAGAGGGAAATAGGGAGAAAGTGAAACGGAGAGAGAGGGATAGAGTGAGGGATAGAGATAGAGAGAGAACGTACTCGCTCTTTCTCATAAAAAGAATAGCCGGGGACTTAAAGATGTGCTCCTCTTAAAAAGAGAGTGAGAGAAAGAGAGAGAGGGGGGAGAGATAGATGCATGTTAATCCCAATGCATGTTTATATAGACCTTTACTGCTCACAAAACTCAGCCTTTCAAATCTGCCCTTTGGTCACTAAGATGAAATATTTCCTTATGAATTTGCACTCTCTGTTCAGCCTGCTCTGTTCAGCCTGGCCTCAGTCCAACACCACACCTCCTGCAGCTGTGGGCAGAACCAGGGAGTCCCTCCCTCTCTCTCTCACAGAGTTTCAGAGAAAACAAAACTTAGCTCTGTCTATTTCTGTCTGTGTCAGTGTGAGCAGTAAAATGGCTGAAGGTGGAGGTTTACTGGATCAGGACCAGTTGAGCTGTGCAATCTGTCTGGATCTACTGAAGGATCCGGTGACTATTCTCTGTGGACACAGTTACTGTATGGGCTGTATTAAGGACTGCTGGGATCAGGATGATCATACTAGTGTCTACAGGTGCCCCCAGTGCAGACAGACCTTCACCCCAAGGCCTGTTCTGAACAAAAACACCATGCTGGCTGAAGTGGTGGAGAAACTGAAGAAGACAGGACTCCAAGCTGCTCTTCCTGCTCACTGTTACACTGGACCTGGAGACGTGGCGTGTGATGTCTGCACTGGGAGAAAGCGCAAATCTGTCAAGTCCTGCCTGGTGTGTCTGGCCTCTTACTGTGAAACCCACATCCAGCCTCACTATGAATCTCCTGCCTTTAAGAAGCACAAACTGGCCAAAGCCACCGGAAACCTGCAGGAGAAGATCTGCTCCTATCATGACAAAGTTCTGGAGATTTACTGTCGTACCGATCAGCAGTGTATCTGTTATCTGTGCACGATGGATGAGCACAGAGGCCATGATACAGTCTCAGCTGCAGCAGAAAGAACTGAGAAACAGGTAAGGACTGAAACTCTTCCAAATAACACTAATGCTATTTTATCAGTAATTACAGATATTATCTCGATTTTTAGCTATGATTTATACATTTTTAAAAGGACTCAGTAGCACAATGATTTCCTGGTCTGAAGTCCACAGTGATGGAGCAGTAAGAGCAGGAAGTGACCCCAAGTCAGCTCTGTGTGACAGCTCTGTTCACCCCCCTCACCCCCCTATTCACTCCCTGAATGAGAATCAACACGGCTGGAGGAGCTAGTTCACTCACACAGTTTAGAAGCTTTAGCTATGAGGCCAGTACACTTCCACACACTCACCTGCTGTACCTCAAGCAATACAATATGGTTCCATGAATTTGCGTTTACCAATTTGGTTGTTAAAATGAATTAATGATATACAAATACATAATTTAAGCATAAAATTGACATTTCAAATGTAGCAAAGACATGAAAATGCATTAATTACTTGGATATTTCCACATTAGCAAGTCAAAGGATGAATGCATAATTAATAAACAAAAAATTTTTTTTTTCAGTATGAATTGGCATGAACTAATGGAGTTTAGATGAATTACTCAGTTGTGAGTTATTTAGTTAATGCTAATTCATGTAACATTATTGTAAATTGTTACCAGTTTACCATTTTCAATGAGGAAATGTTGTTCAACATTGTTATATGATATAATACAATTTAACTATTATAATATACCTGGGGGGAAATTATCAATCTGTCCACAGAAGCAGCTGGGGGCGACACAGAGTAAATTCCAGCAGAGAATCCAGGAGAGAGAGAAGGAGCTGCAGGATCTGAGACAGGCTGTGCGGTCACTGAAGGTGGGTACTGACCAGAGGAGAAGACAACAGCTGGCTGCTGGAAGAGCCATTTCAGGGCTCAGTCAGGGCTCTCCTCCAGTCAGCCAGTGAGGAGCCCAGTGTTGGGCCACTTTCCAGCCCTGTGGGGCCCAATCCCACTGAGCCACACTGTGGGGAACAGGCTGTCTGGGGTCCCAGTAAGAGCTGAGTGAAAGGCCTAGTTAAAATGTATAGCCCTCCTCTCTCTGTGTCTCCTATCAGAGCTCTGCACAGGCAGCAGTGGAGGACAGTGAGAGGATCTTTACTGAGATGATCCGCTCCATTGAGAGAAGGTGCTCTGAGGTGAAAGAGCTGATCAGAGATCAGGAGAAGGCTGAAGTGAGTTGGGCTGAAGGACTCCTGGAGCGACTGGAGCAGGAGATTGCTGAGCTGAGGAGGAGAGACGCTGAGCTGGAGCAGCTTTCACACACAGAGGATCACATCCATTTCCTCCAGGTAACATCACTGGCTCTCTGACAGTCTGCACTATGTACACTGTACATACATGGTGAGGTGTGTTCCTCATTTACAAAGACTGGCTCCTGGCATCTGCACAGGAATCTGAACTGAGACTGTTCTCTGTCTGTCTGTGTGTGTCTGCAGAGCTGTCAGTCTCTCTGTGCCCCTCCTGGACCTGGAGACTTACCCAGCATCACTGTTAGTCCACACGTCTCTTTTAAGGCTGTGAGGAAATCTGTCGCTGTACTGAAAGAGCGACTGGAGGATGTTTTCAAGGCGGAGTTGGTCAAAGTTTCTGGAAAAGGTTGGTGGACAAACCCTGCTGCAGAAAGTGTGTTTAGGCACTGCAGACAACACACTGGTGAGATTCACTTTTACATCATGAAAGGCACTATCACAGGTTATATATTATAAATGCGAGGGGTGAGTGAAATTTCAGTCTGTCTCACAGGTTATATATCACAGTGTGGAGTGACACTTGAGGCTCCAAATGAGCCACAATATGTGTAGGGATGAGACATTGAAAGCACCCAGTGTGTTATGAGGCGGTCTATCTGGCGAGAGTGTGACCATAAAACTGTCCAGTCAAAGCTTTGTTTACGCTCCAGAGAACAAAGTATCTCCAGTCTTTACTTGCTAGGATGCAAGCTGCTGTGGAGAGATGAGAGGAGACTGCAAGGTTTAGAAAGATTCCTTTCAGAGATGCCAAATGAAGATCTTCTCAAACTCAGTATTTTTGTGGCTGTGAGAGCCACAGAGTGTGTGCTGATTTTCTGTCACTCACTGACTGACTCACCGACTCACTGCCATTGTTGAAATTAGCATTTTATTTCACTGAGGACTGATAAAAGAAGGTAATCTTTAAGAGCTCACGTGGTGATCTCTCTCCACAGTGGGAAGAGTCCATATTGCTGGCCTTGAAGAGCCCAAGACCAGAGAGGACTTCTTACAATGTGAGTCTGTATTTCAGCCCCGATGCAACGAATGAAGCAACATGAGATTATGGGGGAATATGAAGAAGTAGATTATAATTTATAATTTTCTATATTCATAAGTGGCTGGCTTTAGAGATCTCATACATATTCATCTCCATCAGATCTCTATTAATTCAGCTGCAGTCATCCTGGTATTAAACAAATGGATCAAACAGTACATTGTGTATGTACTTGGACAGCTGGTAGAGTTTCAGTTCTTTTGGCCACAGAACATTATGAAAAGAAATCATAATTTGAAATGAAACAATGAATATGAAGTTAAAGTGCAGACTGCCCCTTTACTTTGAGGGTATTAGCATCAATATCCAGTGATGTGTGTAGGAATTACTCGAATCTTCAGGGGCTCATTTGCTCTGTGGGTTGAGGGGACTAATCTTCAGGAGCTCATTTGCTCTGTGGGTTGAGTGGACTAATCTTCAGGAACTCTAAACTTGACACTTTAAGTATCTCCTCCCCCAGCTGAACCACCAGTCATATTTAAACGATGTGCATTTGAAACTATGTGCATCTAACAACTACAACAATTTAACAGAACGATTTACACGGCAAACACATTTTACACATTTAAAATGATAGATAAACGCACCAGACTCGCACCAGCAGGCCCTTTCCCATACAAGAGAGAGAGAAAAAACTAGTCATGACGACACCTTACAAGACATGGCAGACCTTGCCACATTAATAAATTACACACACAAAACACAATTCTACCCATGATGCTGACGGTTATTTTCTTATTTCTCAGCCTCATAATGGCTTCCTTCCACTGTCACTGGCACAACTCAGGGCCTCATGTTGGCAAACACCAATGGGGTGACTGCAAAGGCACTCAAAAGCCTAGAATCAAGACTAGATGCTGAAAGCTTTCATATACCTGTACTAAGGAAGCGATTAAATACATCTCACTATTCAGAAGCAGCTGAGAACCCAGCCATCCAATTACTTTTGGTCCCTTAAAATGAGAGCACTATGTATAAAAATGGTGATTCCTAAACTCATTACCTTTTATGGATATAAGTAAAGAGCCAAAAGAACAGAAATTGTACCAACTGTTCGAATACATACAGACTGCACTGTATATGATAATGCGTGTCCTTCAGTCAGACAGTGTGAATATAGTTAAAATATGAATATATAGTAATATAACAAGAATTACCATCATTGTGGTTGAAAATGTTAAATGTTGAAACCACTTTCAAATAACACAAAACAGTACAACAAACAAATAACAGCAAGTGCAATAAAAGCAAAACAAAAAATCTGTGTAAACACTGACATCGTATCGATTTCACATACAGTTCTTTTGTAGTGGATTTAAAAGCATTCAACGAGATCAAAACATCAAGCCTTAAGTCATTTTGCAGTCCAAAGGGACAGAATACATAAATTCCCTTTTTTCTCTTTGGACACTGGACACAAAAGTCTACCAATGTTCAAGTTGTTGCCAAAGCAGGACATCCTACCCGAGAGTATAGCTCACAATGGTGAGTGATAGCTTTGCAGTTTGTTCTAAATCTAGCATTTGAAGAGATTGAGCAGAAGTGTGCATATATAAGAGATCACCATAGTCCAAATCAGGCAGAAAGGTGGCAGTCTCTTATTCATCTTAAAAGAAAAACAAGGCTTATTTCTGAAATAAAAAGTACAATGAAGCCTCAATTTCTACACTAGTTACTGAACACATGGTCAATCAAAATGAACGGTCTCAATAACCTTTCCCTCAAGAGTGACCACTAAACACCATTCAGTTTGAAAACAACATGAGTATGTTAAAAAACCTCTGCTTTAAAATATTATGGTCAGCTATATTATAGGACAAATCAATAAAAAGAGAAGTTCATTTTTTGATAATTATTGAGGTTCTGTCTCCGCAGATTGTTTCTAGCCAAATTTGTTGGAGATGGGCCAAATTCTCACCATATCCCCACAAATTTTAAATTGAGAATTCACATTTTGTTCAGTATGACCCAAGGAATTTAGATTCTAAGACACAGATTAGGTGCAGTTGTGATAACCTGAGTAGGGGGAGGATAAGAACATACCTGCAGTTTCATTCCTCTGGGATCTGCAATTTAGGCTGCACATTTTGTTTTCGGAATTGTTCAAAATCAGCCGTTCATGCTTTTATCCCTAATTAAAATGTAAATGTGAGGGTAAGGACACCAATGAAGAAAGTATTGAATATGTCCCATATTTCAACAATGC